>NC_042621.1:176195130-176538943 GCF_901001135.1 Rhinatrema bivittatum
GGTAAGTGTGAAAAGACAGAATGATCTGAAAACAGTTAAGTTCATGGATAGTTCTAGTATGCCATGAAGTCATTGTCTCTGTTTAGACCTAGGGTGATGGTGTCAATTTTTTTGATGAGTTCCAGTTCAGCATGCTAGAATGTTCCTTTGAAGTTCCTTTTTAGGAGTAAGGCAACCTTAAGGACAGATAGAGAATGTTCTGGAAAGTTGAAATATTCTCCTACTGGTTTCTGAATGTTGCCATTTCTAATGTCATATTTATATCTATTTATTCTTTTCCTTAGGGATTGACCTATTTGTCCTATGTAGAGAGCAGAGGGACATTGCTGGCAGATGTTGGCATATATTACATTGGAAGAAGAGGACGTGAATGAGCCCTGGATGTTGTAGTTGATGTTGCTGAGTCCTGTGATGGTGTTGCCTGGCTTAATATGTGGACAGAGTTGGCATCTGCATTTCTGGCAGGATCTGATTCCTGAGTTGTATAATTTGTAGTTGCTGTTAAGTATCCATTTGAGGTTGGGGAGCTGTTGATAATCCAGAATAGGCTTGCCACCTACGACCTGTGAGAGGGTGGTATCATTGTCCAGGATGGTGTGATAGAGTACATGACAGAAAGCCCCAGACTGCCGTAAAGGACCCGCTCCAGCTCTCTGGCCCGGTCCACCTTAAGGCAGACAGAAAGGGGATCCTTGGGTGGGGGGGGGCGTTTCCCTGGGGTAAGGGATAAAAAGTTGAGGACCTAAGAAAGAGGAAAGGCCTCAGGAAGAGGAAGGAAGCTGTAATT
Organism: Rhinatrema bivittatum; assembly: GCF_901001135.1. Classification (NCBI taxonomy): domain Eukaryota; kingdom Metazoa; phylum Chordata; class Amphibia; order Gymnophiona; family Rhinatrematidae; genus Rhinatrema; species Rhinatrema bivittatum. The sequence continues at coordinate 176,195,918 of NC_042621.1, forward strand.
AAATGCTGTGTCTATTCTGGACGTTTTCTTTTGCTTGTCAGTCTGCTGAGGTAAGCAGCCATTTTCTTCTGTTCTGCTATATAATTTTGTAAATAAACTGATGAAAAGCAGACCAGAGTCCAGCCTGGTCTGTTCACCGGCCTACCCCAGTCCTAGACCGCTCCAAGGGCATCACATATGGTGGCAGAAGCGGGATTACCTGCACAGACAAGGACCCACACTAGCAGAAAAATAAATTTTTTTTGGGGGGGGGGCCTGGCTGCACACAGGATTTTTTTTGTTTATTGGTACCACCTAAGGAGAGAAGCTCTGCTGGAGGGAGGGAACAAAAGAAATGAGTCACAGCTGGAGAAGCAGGCTTTTCTTTTGTTTGGTTATTTTCCTGAAAAATGGAGCAGTTACTGCAAGCCCTGGTGGAGGGAAAGCAACAGCTCCGGGCAGCCGCTCAGACCCAGTATGTGCAGCACCAGCAGCTACAGCAACAATTGCAGCAACACCTGGAAGCCCAAGCCCAGCTTAATGGCCAATTACTATGAAGGATACCAGCGCTAGGGACCTCTGGGGTACACACTGGCACGGAACATAGTCCACCCCCACCAACACTGTAAATTCGGCAGTCTTATAACCTGTCTGCTGATTTCAGTTCCTGGCCTGCTGCAGAGAAGTTTCACTCCAGCTCTTATTACCTGCCAACACGAAGATCCAGATATGTGTCTGAGTTAAACAACTCCTGGGTGTTTCCCAGCCCCAGCCTGGTCCACTCTGAGTGCCTACAGTTGGGGCTTGGCCCTGCCCAAGCCCCATAAGTTCCTAAAGGGTGGGATAGCATTTAGTGCCAAGTGCAGACAATCATGTTTGTATCCCCCTCAAGTGGACTTCCATCCCCACTGCCCCCATATTTCCTTACCAGTGGTCCTTGATCTCATCCTGATCCCCCAGTAGTCCTCAAGTCTTTGCTAAAGTGCTCAAACCCACCCCCCCCCCCCCCAGGTCCCCCACAAGTGTTCAACTGCAAGAGTCCCTTTGTTTTTACTTCCTCTTCTTTCCCCTAACAGTCTTCCATCCACAACACTCTTTGTACCACCCTTCTGAGCCCCTCTCAAGTCTCTCCCAAATCCTTATGGTCACCATTTCCATCTCCTCCCTGCAGTAGATAAGAATCCATCTTTACTTAACCTCCACAAACTTTCCTCCTCTCCCTATCTGATAGCACAGCAGTAGCAGCAAGATCTACTACTACTATCTGAAACTTCCAATCCTCAAGACCAGAGGCCACAACCAGCCCATTCTGCTCCAGGAGAGGGGTCCCAGATTGGCCCATGCTCTTTGGAATGGGGGAGTGAGGTATGGATCAACCTGTTCTTCTCTGGTGGCAACAGCTACCGAAGCACCCCTTGAATAGATCAAACCTCACCACCTCTCTTCTCCCTTGTTCCTGCATTTCTCACTAGTAGGAGGCAGATCGGCCCATGCTCCTTTGGTAGCAACTGCAACTGTAGAGTGATGCTCAGCCATGCCATCTCTTTTATGTTTCCATTCTTCTTGGGGGAAGGCAGATATGATCCCCATTGATTGACCCCCAATCTTCCTTCTCATCCCCAGAGCAGGCAGCAAGAGAAGTATTTAAGCTCACATCATCTCCTTCTGCTGCTGGGCTAGTCTCACATTAGGAGCAGCAAGCATCTAGTGATACATACTCTTAAATGTTGCTCCTACTGCCAGTTCCAAGAGGTGAATAGGATAATCAAAGTGCAGCACTGCACCTCATCGCATCAAATCAGGAGGGAGTCTGGCTTACCTCAGGCCCAGTCCAATACGATCTCTTGTCTGTTACTGGGGTAGCATGGGGTTGGCAAGCCATTTTGGGGGGTGTCTTATGCCACTCTGTAGCAATACCCATGGTTAATACTAATTCAAAGTCCTCAGTAATGTGGTGATTTTAAATCTGCATGATTATCTTAATAAAAGCTCCTATACAAAGAGCATTTCATTATAATGTAGTGCAGTGGTTCTCGGCAGGTATATCGCGAAGTCCCAGGAGGTGTGTTGCAGAGCCAGCAGAAAACTGATCTTTTCTCATCAGTCTGGGTAGAAGTTGGCTGACTTCTCTTTTTTTTTGGGTATGACAGGAAGCTGCTCTTGCTTCCTTCTCTTCCTGGACAGTGGGAGGTTGTTCCTTCCTCCTTTACCCAGATCAGAGCAAGATATCACCAACTCCTGTTCATTTAGGCCCAGCAGGACACCAACTTCATCTTCTTTTGCCTGGCCTGGTAGTGAGGCTGCTGATGCTCTCCTCATCCCATGGGGCCTGGATGTGAAAGCAGGAGCTAATGGAGAAATGTTTGTGCTCTGAAGATCCGCTGCTGCTGCTGCCTCATCTTTCTCTTCTCAATACTTCTTGCCCTCATCTGCTGCTGATAAAGAGGGGAGGGAGACTGGATTGGACTGACATCTTTTCAGCTAGCTAGAAGCCAGAAGGAGGGGGAAATGTACTGGGCAAGAAGGCATGGGGAGATGGGAAGTCAGGGGTGGGGGAAAGGAGGTTGGGGTTGCTGGGTAGAGAGAGGTGGAGGAGAGAGGTGGCGGAGGGAGGTGTAGGGGGCTGCTGAGCAGGGAAGAAAGATGAAGTGGAGAGATGGAGGTGTGGGACTGCTGGGTTGGGGGAGAGGGGAACGGGAAGTGGGGATGCTGAGCAGGAAGAGGTAGGAAAGAGGTGGTCAGAGGTATTCTGGGAAGAGCAGAAAGTTGAAAAGGGGAGAAAGGAAGCATGGGAAGAGGATGTGGGGTGGGGGTGTTGGTCAGGGAGATGAGCATGTGAAGGGATGATTGAGTAGTTGGGAGAAGTGAGGGGTGATGGGAGCATGGAGGGAGTGACTGGGTGCAAGGGCTATACTAGGTCAGTTTTGAGAATATGCATTTCTTCCCTGTTTGAACTTTGCTTAGTATAGGAGGAAATATATTTTTGTTTCTAATCTCCAATTTTGCATGCAAGCAGAAGGTGGTCTTGGGGTTTCCATTCCAGGTTTTGTTTCACATTTATTTATTTATAAGCATTTATATTCCACCAATCTAAAACTCTTGGTGGATTACATGAATACAAACATCTTTAAATATTCAAACACATTTGTACAATACTACAAACAATAATCTTAATTCATACATCACAATAAAATTGACAAAAACATTTTTAAAAAATCAGTTTTCCAAAAGCTAACATATAAAAATGTGTGTTCAACTTTTTTCTAAAACAAATTAAATCCTGTTCCTCCCCAATACCCTCAGGTAAATTGTTCCATAGAGAAGGCCCTACCACCTTAAACAGCCAATTTCTACATTCAGCCAAGCACACTACTCTTATAGTAGGAACTCGATGAATGAAGAACACAGCCGGGTTGATACACCCGAACTGCTTTTGAGATATATGTAGGCACTAAATCCTGCTGAGCTTTAAACATTAGAACTAAAACTTTAAATATTATCTTTAACTTTATAGGGAGACAATGTAAAGAGGCTAGGGCAGGATACATATGTTTATTTATCTTCATATCTAATATTAAATGAGCCGGAGAGTTCATGATCAATTGGAGAGTTTTTAACTGAGATTTTGGCAAGCCTAAAAACAAAACATTACAATAATCTAAAGATGATAAAATTAGTGATCGTGTCACCAATCGAAAATCTGAAATATTTAATAAATTCTTTAAATTTTGTAAAAGATACAATTTATAATAAGAGGTTTGAACCAACACTTTAAAATGTGGATGAAGAGTTAAATATGAATCTATAAAAATACCTACATTTTGAGCATAATAGGAGTCCCATCAAATTAAGTATTAGGGAAGGAATAGGCTTTCTCTAGTCTAGATGGCTTAATGACCTCTGTTTTCTTAATATTCAATTTTAATTTATTCACAGTTAGCCAATGTTTAATTTGATTTAACCAGTCTAATAACTTCTTCTGTGCTAATTCTAATGAATTGATAATTGGGAAGAAAAATTGAATGTCATCCGCATATTGTTTAAAAGTAACTTGCAACCTAGAAAGTAGTAAACAAAATGGGAGTAAATACACATTAACTAAGATTGGAGATGAACCCTGAGGTGCTCCTGTGGGGAACTCAGAGTCTGAGTTCCCCAATACAACCCTGACTAACCGATTTTCCAAAAATGATTTAAACCATGAATGAACTGTAGCCCCTATCCCTAGATTTTTCAGCCTCCTCAAAATAATTTCATGATCTAAAGTATCAAATGCACTAGATAAATCTAGTAAAACCAACAAATAATCTGTACTGTATTGATACCCTGTCGAATGGAGTCAAAGGAATTCAGCAGTAGGGTTTCGGTACTATATTTTGGATGGAATCCAAATTGGGAATTATCTAAAAGATTATTATCTGTCAGATAATCCTGTAACTGTTTAAATACTATTTTGTATTTTCTTAGTAATTTAGATAACAGAGGGAGAAGAGAGACTGTGCGGTAATTTGATAGTTCACTCAGATCCGCACTAGTATTTTTAACTAAAAGATATACTGAGGTTCTTTTTAATTCAAATGGAACATAGCCCTCTATCAGTGAGGCATTTATCAATTTAGTTATAAAAGGAGTAACTTCCGAATCTAGACTTTTTATAATAGTAGCAGAGCAAGAGTTTAATTTACAGAAATTCCCTTTTTATTTACGTAATATAGCAGACACTTCTGATTGTGCCACTGGATCAAATTCTGTCCAGGATACCAAAGCCTCTTGAGGAGCTTCTGGGTCTGTCAGTGACAAATCTTCCATTGACTTAATTATGTCAACTATTTTTTGAGAAAAAAATACCACAAATCTCTCACATGATTCCTTTATGTGGTCTATTGGATTTTGGATCAGGACCCTTGATATTGTTTGGACAATGTCAAATAATTCTTGCGGTCTCAAAGCTGCAGCAGAGATCCAATCTGAATACCATTTAAGTTTGGCCCAGTTTATATTTTCTCTATGGTTATTCAATTTGTTTATATATTCATCACCTCTTCCGATTTGTTCTTCTGTCACTTTCACTCAGCTCTACGCAACTCCTGCTTTAAATTCCTCAGAGTGGGAGAATACCAAAAGGCGGATCTTTGCCTCTTAACTACCCTAGTCTGGGTTGGAGCCCATTTATCCAACAGTTTCTTTCAGTCTCTTCACTAACTGAGCTTGAAAGAAGTGGTATCCAATTTTCTCTTAATAAATCTAAATCTGTTGGAGTTCTTCTAGAAATAGTAAATCTTTAGATGATCTAATTGTAACATAGGATAAGTCAACTTACATTGAATCAAATAATGATCCAGCCAAGAAGCTTCACTAATATTTTCACAAAAGGAGCCTGAACAATTTTTTGGCACAAAAACAAGGTCTAACATATGGTTCTGTTTATGCATAGAGGAGTTTACCGGTTGAACCCATCCTAATATTTGTAAGGCTTTTAACACATATCCTGACAAAATTTGTGGTCTTTTATTCTATATTTGGTGAAGGCAGGTCTATCTGTGACTGTGTGTATGTGACTGAGATGAGGTACTTTACTAGAGGTTTGTATCAGCCTTATTTGTTGAATTTTCTCAATATTATATTGCACTGATGGTGAATTGCTGCCTTTTCATGGGTCGGGCTATTGCTGTTTCATTTCTTGGAGTTAGTGCTGCTGAGGTATGGCAGGTTTGATAGACATGTACAGAGTGGGGTTAGTTTGCTTTATTTTACAATGTACTTGGTAGTAGAGGGAATTTGTGATGCTGTTATTAAGATGACACCAGAATCAGAATATTTTTTTTTGTATGGTGAATTGTACAGGGAAATGTCTGTTCTGCTCTGCACTCATTATTAGGAAGTGGGAGACTCCTGTAGATGCAGAGCATATGCTTATATTTAGTCCCATGCTTGTCCTGCATTCAGTGTGTCACGCATGTGAGCATTATCCTCAGTTGTGTCCTGATAGAAAAAAAGGTTTAGAACCACTGGTATAGTGTACTTATGTCAACTGGATTGATGCATTTGATTCTGACTTTTTGCTGAAGACACTATACTAGTGCAAATGTCAAATAGCTCAGTATTGAATGCAGAAATGTTGTACACATTCCATCTCTCATTAGAAGTTATTATTTGAAATAATATAGGCCTGGTTCATCAAGGTCTTTTCCCATTGGCACAGAATTGGGAAAATAGCCTTAGTAATTATGCCCTCTCTGCCTGGCTTTCTCTATATAATATGCAGGTACCCAGTTCTTCTTGACCTTATACTAAACTTTCAGTCCTTTGTTTTTATGTCAGTATAGGGTATAAAGAATGGTAATTTCCCAGCAAGCTTCAGAAATTGATAGGCTTACAGTTTTACAGTGCTGAAGAATAGAAAGTATTTAAACTTGCTGTCCAGCAACCAGAACAATTCTTAGGTAGATGCAGTGCCTGAAGTAGTTGAAATGAGCTGGAGGAGAAAGGTTTCTTTTCTGTATCTTTGGTAACCAGTATAAATTAAAAAAAAAAACAGTCTCAAGCATAAAATATTTAGCTAACTAATAAATCATAATCATATGCACAATTTACCATATGCATCTTTGGATTTTAAAAGGACTGAATATTTGTTTTCCCTGGAGGCTCAGTTGCATCCTGTTCTAATGGAAATACATCTTATGTAAGCTAAGCTAAGAAATCATATATGCATTCTAAGAATGGAAGTTGTGGATAGATTCATATCTAAAAATATAGAATTATACTTTGATGTAGCCTCTGTTCTTTAAGCCTGCAGGAAAAGCTGAACATCGAGTTTTCTCAAATATTTTCTGTCATGTTATTTTTTTTTTGTTTTTTCACATAGATAATTGTTAATTTTACAAGTCTTTTATATAAATTTAATAAACTTGTAATTGAAAATGTTCTGAGGATTATATAAAATGTAGTTCATCTCTGTTTGTTGGGTTTTAATGGTGTCTTTTTTTAGGTACATAACAAAGCCAGGTTCTTGAACATAGCAAGGGAAATGAATACATGCCTGTCCTGCATAAAAATGGTTATTTAAAGTCATTTTTTTCTTTGAAGAAAATTTTGCAATAAAGTTATCAGTTTAGCTTTTTTTTTAATTTATATTTTATTATGCTTTTTCAAATATTTATGACATAACATGTCAAGATACAATGCAGATATCCATTCTTACATGAGAAATTAAGTAATATTTAACATTGCTAAACCACAAAACAGTCATGATAAAAAAGAAAAAAAAACATGAAAAAACATTTAAATTTTTGAATAACAATCTTTGAAAAATTTAGCAACAGGTATCCTATTTACTATGAAATATGCAGTATCCATCTTATAAGTATGAGCTACTAATAAAGGCAATATATTTTCCCAAGAAAAAGAAAGTATAGCACTCTTTCTCTACCTAAGCAGCAATTTATTTAGCCAACATTACTCCCCAATAATCTTTTGTTTCTAGAAACCTTTTTAAATCTTCTGGTTCATAATATATGTATCTCTCATTATTTAATCTTAACAAACATTTCAAAGGATACCGGACTACCATTTGTGCCCCTATTTGTTCAGCCAGCTGTTTCATGGCCAAAAACTCTTTCCTCCTGCATTGTTACCCTAGCTATATCTGGAAAGATCCATATTTGATGGTTACAAAATTTTGCTAATCTATTCCACAGAAATAATCTAAGGACTGTGTCCCTATCAGATAAGAATACAAGCTTAACTAGAATATTTCCTTTCTTTTCCATAATCTGATCGAACGTTGTCTCAAGTAATTCCAATACATTTAGAGGAGATATCTGTTCCTCATTAACAGTGTTTGACACTATGTAATATATCTTTGCGGGGGGGGGGGGGGCAAAGCCTCTTGTGGTATTTTAATACTTCCTTCATATATTTTTTAAACTGATCTTGTAGAGATGTAAACCTTAATAAAGGAAAATGTATTACTCTTAAATTTAAGTATCTAGATTCATCTTCTAGTCTTTCCAAATTTTTTGTTAACATTTACTTTGATATAGACTTTTCTAGAGTAATAATTGCTGTCCAGACAGTGTTTAATGTAATTATCAATGGCTTCTCCAACTTCTTTACAGGGGTAATGTTGGCCAATTCTGTCCCCTCAATATCCATCACCTTTGTATGTTTCTTGAGGGGATCCTCCACTTCTCTCTTTGATGCCTGCTCTCCCAGAATACAAAACTCTTTTCTCTTATATCCAGAGATAATGAATTTTTAATTTCAATTCAGTCCGTTGTAATATCTTTTTCCTTTGGAAGATTACTTCCTTGTGAGTGTAACTGGAAGGAGGGAGAAGGAGTTGCCGGCGCTCCAGGGCTGAGTGATATTGGTGAATAATCTGGGTTTACAGCGCTTCCCTTGGGAGTTTTTTCAAGTGCAAAACTGAAAAAGCTCTCAATTTTCCCCTGGGAAGGGTTTGCTGGGGAGGATGATGCTACCGCCTCCCTCAGCTTTCCCTTCCTTTTAGTATGTGGCATAGTATTGCCAATTAGAAGAAAACAAGTCCTTACAAATTCCTGAGAGCAATCAGTAACTTTCTATTTATAATCAGATTTTTACTGTATGTGGAGGGTCAGGAGAAGATAGAATTCTTTAAAAAAAAAACAAAACATAAGTTTCACTTACTTTAGGGTAAAGGAGTTGTAATGGAGCAATATATTTCAGGTAAAGCCGCGCACCCCTTAGGCACGCGCGGCTTGGACGACGCACACGCGCCAACGTCAACTGTGCACCGTAAACGGGCCGCTTTTGTAGGCCCGACTGGTGACATCATAAACCAGAAGTGATGTCCCTCCATTGGGGCAAGGTCCTCCTTACCCCCAGGTTCCAGTGATAGGTAACTTTTTCAAATAAAGGTCCCGGTTCTCCTTGAGACTGCTCCCTTCTCCTTCCCTCCCAGTTTTAGCTTTTATTTGCTGACTGCCTGATGAAAGACTGCAATAAAAATTGATCTTGAGTCAGTTATGGAAATGACATATATAGAGACCTGAACATGCAAAACATATGCATATAAAAGTGGGTGAAATCCCTCTTCTGAATCCTCCTTGATCAAAGGGGTACTTCTGGGAGCTGCTGGGCCATGCTAAAGCCCTTGTGGTTCCCTGAAATTCTTCTGGCAGGGGGAAAACATTGCTTCAGGGCCCTTAGGGCTATTGTGACACTCCAATAGTTTTGAAATAATGACAGTACACATGAGAATGTATTGTTCCAAATGAATAGAGTTTGCTGGTGTATAACTTGGTGAATAGTAATAGGTTGACCAAAAGCATACTTTCTTCTTGTGATATCATAGAGTACATTTACAAATTCATAAACACAGATCAAAAACATGCAGGGGTTTCCCTTGACAGGCTACTCCAGGAATCTATCCTTGACTGAGTCTAACAGTGGAACTTCTCTCCTGAAATGCTGGTAATCATTTTCTTTCCTTTCTTCTCTCTTCCTTGAACTGGAATACCCAGTAAGGTAATGGGTACAGCATCCGGAACCAGATGCTTAATTCTTCTTTATCTCTTCCAAGCCAACACAAGGGAAAAGCATCCTGGAGGTTTCACAGGCATTCTCCCAAAATCAGCCCAGAGCAGAAAGCTCACCTCACTCTCCTTCTCTTTGGACTGCCTCTTGGAACTCTCTTCCTAGAACATTCTGAGATCCTATTTTTATTATTCCTCAATTTCTAAGGCACCACCCATTGGGGTATGCCTACAGGACCTTATCCTCCTCTGATTCCATTTTAATATACTGTATGTGTAACCTGGTACGGATAAATAGTCACCTGGTAAGGAAACATTGGATCTCTTAGGGTTAATAAAAAGCATTAAAAGCAATCTAATGGAGATATAATGTATTCTGCACATATATTACAGGTATACTGGCTTCCTACTTATTTACATTATTTATTATTTATTTATTTATTTATTTATTTTTCTATACCGGTGTTCAATTTTTTTTTTTTTTCCCTTTTTTTTCCTCCTTCGGTTCACTTAAATGATAGCATGCTCAAACCTCCGTCTCTTGTTGTGTGTGTGGAGGGGGCTTCAGAATGTACATAGAATTGTCCTCAATATGTAGGAAAGGTTTAGCACATACTAGTACAAATTTAAGGCCCTGTTTACTAAGCATTTTTCCCATAGCAGAGAATGAAAGAAAACATTTAGTAAATAGGTTCATTAAGCCTGATTTATTAAGGTTTTTCTCTTAATCTGTGTCTATAGGAAAATTGCTTAGTAAATGAGTTCCTAAAATTGTAAGCCCTTGGGGGCATTGAAATTCCAACTATATCTGACCGTGACTCTCCTTGAGATACCAATGAAAAGATATGAGGTAAATCTAAAAAAAATAAATACAATAGCTGAAAGTAATAGTTCATGTTAAATGGACTATTTTCAACAGACCTATATCCTGATAATAGGTGTGCTTGCTCTGTCTTTCTTTCTACTGACTTGCCTTTTTCCACATCTGACTTGCCTTGTTCCTGCCATTTCTGACTAAGAAGTCTGAAGCTCAGCCAACATTGACCTGCACTCTCAGCCATCAAGGATTCCCTGCAATTATTTTTTACCATCCTCCCCATTACAGTGACTTTCCTCTGCTATGTGCCACAGATCGCATTGCTCTTCAAAACTCTGTATGCATGTTTTCAGAATCTCAAGGTATCAGTGGTGCAATGGCTGGGATTCCTTTATCCATAGCATTCTCAGGTCACATGAGCAGATTCTAGATCTGGGAATAAAACCCAGGTCTCATGTACCAGACTAGCCCTCCACTTTCTTTTAAAGAAAGAATGACAATAAAGTAAACTTTTACATGATGACATTTTTCAGAGTTCTTTTTTAATACATTCCAATGGAATTTAATACCATATTCATTCATCTATGAGATGGATAGCTAATTGTTTTATTATATTTTGGATGTTTTTGGAATCTGTATGTAGGGCCCCCACTGGGATCCCTACTATAGATTATGGCCTAGTAATTAGTTCAGGGCAGTGAAGCATAAAGAAATATACCACTTTTGCAACAGCATCCTTACTAGACATTGCCTTAATTGTTTATTCCTGTTTGTATTAATGCAAGTGTCCCCCTAGTATATGTGTGGATTTTTAGTTTGTAATAAGAGAGAGAAGGTAAAGGACCACAGCCTTAGGTGAGGAGTCATAGAAAGTAAAGAGAATAATTTCCAATTGACATTCAGTGGTTGGTAATGCATTTCTAGTGATTTTTCTTCAGGAAGAAGCTTTTATTCACTCTTCTTTCCTAGTCAGAGGAGTAAGAGAAAATACTTTCATGGTCATCTTGATGTCCTGTAACCCAATGAATTCCATTGCCAATCTGGGAATTGGAGAAGGAGTGGATATCCAGCTGGTATTACCAGGAGGAGACAGGAGAATCTGAGCTACCACTCTGGATGTTCACAAACAGTAAATGACTAAAGAGGTGCCAAGTGACAGAAGAGATGGAGAGGAGAAAACTGGAGAGTTCAAGATCAAACAGTGGATCCCCAGGTATTGTGAAGGGGAACTCAACAGTGGGAAAGGAGGAACTCATGTTTGTAGTTTTGTCCATGGAGGCTTTACATTCTATCCAAGAATGAAGAAGGAAACACAGATTCATGAATTCACTACTTTTAAGTTGCATAAGGATTTTACCAAAGATACTTGCATTAGATGTCATATTTTCATGTTTGAATTGGTTATTCAGTAAAGTTTATGTTTGAACACCACTACAGTGTCCAGCATCTTTATTGGCACTCAAGATAAGAGATTACAGTTAATGCCCAGGACTTGGAGGTTAATCATAACCCCCCTACTGAGAATCCTCCCTCCGGGGCTAAAAAAGATGGAGCAGTTTGGATAATGATTTTGCCCCGGTATTGAGTATTAGCCTATGACTCCCTGAAGATTACCCAGTTTGGGATTACATTTAAAAAGTCTCAGTCTATATTATTGATTTTAGATGTTTTTAGAATTTGCAATTACTGTAAGCTATTTATGGAAGTTATTACTAAATACTGGATAGGCTGTATGGTCTTTTTTGCTGTGATGTTTCTATGTTTCAAATAAATAAACAAACAAAAAGGAATAGTGTCATCGGTAAGGCTGAGTATTTGTTCTGGGTAAAAAAGCTGATTTTGTGTTCTGGTTATGTTGAGTTTGCTTCTGACTATAAAATGGATTTGTCCCTTTTCTAGGACCCTTACAATATTCCCAAAAGCAGTCAATATTGTAAAGTATTCAGAAAATTGCAGGATTTTCATGTATCCAGGACATCTGAGAGCACCATAACCAGTGCCTGACTTTAGTCATGATTTACTCAACTGATGGATTCTTTGTTTAGGAACTTTGTTTATTCAGAGCAATTTATACTACTGTAGTATTTTCAAAATTAAGTTATAATTTTACAGCTCTATGGGCTTAAATATATTTGACAAACAACATGACACTTCTTTAACTTATTTAGCAAATAATGTCAGGAAAAACTTGGCAGCTCTACTGTCTCACTTGCAAAGTTTCAGCTAGATGTTTTTAAAAAGAAACAAAAAAAAGTATTAAATTGCTTTATTATGAAGAACCTGCTATGCTATTATCTTAACTTTACTAATAGGTATTTTAAATGTATATTTATGTATATGTTTAAGTGCATTTCAAAATACTAGCTGAAACTTGCAAATATTTTCCAAATTAATGTTAGGTTTCGTGGACCCTTGGCCCGAGGTGGAGGTTGATGCTACCTGAGGGGTAGGACCCCAGAGGTACCCACCATCAGGAGGCAAGGTAAGCTGCAGCAGGGACACGACTATGGTTCAGTAGAAAAGGAGACGTCCTGCGTCACTGCCACATGATCGCAGGTGCCTGCACTGAGGTATACTGCGAGGCGCCCTGAGGAGCGGGATGGAGAGGCACAGTTCAGAGGAGTCGCAGTACTTGGCAGGTCTGGAGATACGATGTACCAGAGAAGGGAACCTCCAATGCAGAGGTGCGCTGGGCAGGCCCCAAGGAGCGGAGCACGGAGACAGAATCTCTGGAGGAGTAATGTAGAGACTGCCCCAAGGGGTGGGACGGCATAGCAACAGAGTCTCTGGTGTAATGACTTAGGAGCTGCCCCGAGAAGCAGGGAAGCACAGAGTCAATTATCCGATGTAGTGACGTAGACTGCCCCGAGGAGCGAGGAGGCGTAGAGTAAAGCCACTGGTGTAGTGATGTAGAGACTGCCCCAAGGAACGGGAAAGTGTAGAGTCAAAGTCTCAAGGTGAAGTGACATAGAAGCTGCCCTGAGGAGCGGAGAAGCATAGAGTCAAAGTCTCCAGTGTGGTAAAGTAGAGACTGCCCCAAGGAGCGGGGGAAGCGTAGAGATGGAATCTCTGATAGGCAATGCTGAGACTACCCTGAGGAACTGGGAAGCAAGCCGACAGGACCTCTGGTGAGGAGTGCAGGGGCTACCCCAAAGAGCGGGGAAGCCTGGAGACCAAGTCTCCAGAAAGGAAGTGCAAGCAGGCCCCCGAGGAGCGGGTACCCAAGCCAGAGTCCAGATCAGAGAGTGGAGATCCAAGGCAGGAATCATGGGGCCAGAGAGACAGGAACAAGCACCAGAGAGGTCAGGGAACTCATTGCCAAATCAGTTTGCATTGGCCAAAGGAGGTGCTTAAATATCTCAAGGTAATGATGTCATCAGTCGGGGATGGCCCAGGAGTTCCCACCATTGGCCCTTTAAATAGAGAAAAGATGGCGCGCGCCTAGGAAGGCCCAGGGTTGGAGCGTGGGTCGGCGGCATCCTAGCTGCCATGTAGAGCAGTGGCTGGCAAGAGCCGTGAGTTCCCCTGGAGTGGAGGGCCAGGCATGGCAGGATATGAGTTGGGTCGGCTCTGGCTGCCAGCGGCCGATGGTCATAACAATTAATCTTTATTGCAAATATACTTCTGTGCATACACGTTTTCAAGTTATTCTTCCACAGAAGATTTTGAGAGAATCACAACTTCAGAGGAGAATTCAGATTGGGAGGGAAGGGAAGATCAGCACTCCCACTTCCTAACCTAAAACCCCTTTCTCTCCCTTTCAACCCCATCCCTGGTGCCCTCCCTCACCTCTAATTCCTGATATCCTCTCAAAAACACACCCACCCTGTTGCCAATTCCCTCTCTCTCTCACACACCCCTGTTTGATTTCTCCCCTCTCTCACACAGACACATATATACTGAGTCAATCCTTTCTCATCTATCTCAACTGTTGCCCTCTAACCTTTCTCCCAACCAATCCCCTGTGTTACTCCTGAAACCAATCTCCTATAGTTCTATCCTTTCTCTCCCCCAATCACCTAGTCACTCTTTAACATCCCTCTTAGCCAATCCCATCTCTTATAGTCCCCCCAACTACTGCTGAACCTCTGTCAACACTCCAGTGTTTTCTCCTGCTGCCACCAGCCATGGTCCCACATTACCTCAGAGACACTCACCATCACAGCCATGGCTTTTGCCAAAACACCAAGCCCCTCATTGCTGCCATGGCACCAACTGCCTTGCGGCCACCACCTGTTGATAGCATATCTGATGTGGCCTGTCTCTGTTCATATTGATGATGCTGTAAACAGTTCAATTCCCCTCACTAGTGCTGCAGTCCACCTTGGTATCTCTCAGTCTCCCTTTTGTACACTTTGGCATTCCTGCTTCTGATGTAGCTCACTTCAGTACCATAGCTAAGGCTGCTTTTACCTCTGGGCAAAAGGGGAAGATGTCCTGGGCCCTGTAGGGAACCTGTTTCTTGAGCACACCGGACTCTGTTCCATGAACCTATTGGTCAATGTCCTGAATCTCAGGTACCAGAGAACAATTCTTTGCTTCCTGCTCCTGCACCTCCCCTCCCATGGGGGTGATCCTGGAGAAGAATGAATGCAAAGAAGAGCCACTTTGCTCCCTAATCCAGACCCTCCCTTCCTGTCATTCAGGGACAAGAAGGGGGGGGGGGGGTAGCCTGGAGTACACACTGCAGAGCAAAATATTGCCATTCTACCCCCACTCCAACTCTTCATTACCTGTTATTCATCCCCTCTCCCTCTTCCTGTCTGCAGGGAACAGAAGGGGGACACAGTGATGCTGTACTACAGGGGTAGGCAAATCCAGTCCTCGAGGGCTGCAAACCAGTTGGGTTTTCAGGATATCCCTAATGAATATGCATGGGAGAGATTTGTATGCACTCTGCCTCAGGTGTATGCAAATCAATTCATGCATATTCATTAGGGACATCCTGAAAACCTGTCTGGTTTGCAGCCCTCAAGGTCCGAAATTGCCCACCCCTACTGTAGTAAACATTATATTTAGTGAGGATCTGTGTTCTATGTGACCAAGGTGAGGTATCGTGCTAGTGTGTAGGTTCTGTGTAGGGATCTGTAGCAGTCCAGCTTATTCCATTTTCCCAATAGGAGGTGTATTGGTCTTTTAAGGTTGAGTGGAATGTTTGCAGTGTTGCCTTTTCATATAAGGATTTTACTGTTTGGATTCTGGGAGTTAGTGTTATTTTGGATGATAGATATGCTGAATTCTGAATGACATTTTTGTGAGGTTATGTGTTATTTCACAGTATTTAGTAATAGAAGGAGTTTGTGTCACTGTATCTGAGGTGACAACAGAATTTGATTTTATAGAGAGCCTAAAGGATCTCTACCACAGAGTAATGGTTTAACCCAGGGATGGTTCAATGCAATCCCCAGGGAGAAGGATGGGAGCAGGAGGTTCATGATAACCTTTATGTGGTATACTATCATCTCATAAAGATCAGTAATGGAGAAAAGCAAAACCCATGCCAATCAGGAATTGCAGAACTGGAAAGAGGAGAGAGGGAAATGAATTGGAGGAGAGGTAGGAGAAATAGGATTTTTTTTCCATGATAACCAAATAAATTGGCATTCTACTACACCCACCATTTATTGGGAGGGAAAATGTAAATTGCCCCAACTAGAGGAAGAGAGAGAGATTAAAATATTATCATTCAAACTGACTTGACCATCAGTATACATTTAATAGAAGATAAAGGTCACAAAAGTACTACAAAACTGGAGTGTAAACACTAACTGTGAATTATACAGAGCTTTAAAGAATTGCTTTAACCATTTGCACTAATCCTCAATAAAAGTTAAGTTGGAAACCATAACAGCTTCCAGCTTAATCATTATTGCAGTGGTCACCCGGATATCATTAGTGCTGTTTACCCTTCACTTATAAGACTAATTAAGAACTACACAATACACAGGACCTAGACGTTAAACTTTCTTCTGCTTAGGGAATTCTGGACCATCAAATACAATTAACATCAGGAAGGACTTTAATATTTGAGACTGATTTTAAGGTGTGGTTCCTGGATCCTTATCTGGGATTTGTCAATCCAGGGATTACAATTTTTTTCCTATGGTAGATAGTACAGATGTGAATCATTTTTTGTGTTCATGTCGTTCTTCGTTTTTCAGCCGCTGCAGGAAATGTTGTTTTTTTGCTGTTCTGGGGGGGGGGGGGGGGTTCGCGAAAAATTGTTTTTTTGGGTTAGTACGCGCTAACTCCCATTAGCGCGCACTAACAAAAGCCATCGCGCTAACCCGAAAAATTATTTTTCGTGAAAAAACAGGAAAAACCCGATTGTTTTTTGGGCTCCCCGAAACATGCCGAATTGGACAATTTCATTGAAATTTTCCAATTTGGCAAAAACGAATGCACATCTCTAGTAGATAGTACAGAGAAGTATCCTAGTTCAGCCCAGGCAACCATTTCAGAATATTACCTTCAGCCAATGCAATATGGATTTATAAATGTATGAATTTCTTGATTTTTTTTTTGTAGTCTATCCCGAAAAACCAAGATGACACATTCATCAAGGACATGGGTCTGGGAAGCCCTGAGGGGGTTGGGTGCAGGGGGCGCTGCTAGTGGTGAGGTTATATATTTAAATAAATGGGAAGGGCTGAGGTGGGTATTTTTTAGATGCATTTTTAATCCCCTCCCCCCAAAAACCAATAGGACAAACCACACAAAATTTCATGGCTTTTCCTTTCATGTTTTTAATTCCCTAAATGCAATAAAATAAGGAATATCGCCTTTATTTCCTATTTCATTGCAAATGAATTCCCACCCCTAATATATATAGATATAAATATGTGAGACGAAGTTTAGTATTTAAAAGCATAATGTCCAATTATGTGTAGGGATAAATTGTATTTTAGGGAAGGATGCTTTATTTGGGTTTTGGTTTGTTTAAAGTTTGTTTTGTTATGTGTGCTGAACAGAAGTAAAATCAAACCCCAAAAGAAAAACGAAAAAGAAAAGTCCTATCTATCCCACCCCCAGACCATACTTGCCCTTTACACAGGGGTTCTCTGATGTAGAAAGGTGCCGGAGTGATCCCCAGTCTCTCCTGTCTTACCAGTTCTCGATTTGAAAATGGTGCCCGCCAGCCCTGAGGCCAGCACCATTTGTTTGTAGTCATACAGCATAGAGTCATACAACAAAATGTCACCGGCCTCATGGCCTGCTGGCACCATTTTCAAACCAGGAGCTAGAACAGCAGGATTTACTAGGCATAGATCTGACCAGTTTTTACATTGGAGATTCCCATGGAAATGTTAAGCATGACTTTGAGGGAAAGTTGGGGAGAGTTAGGGAAAGAAGGAGAAGAGAAGAATTTTGTGTCTTTTTAGGGTTTTTTTCCACCGACTTTCTGAAACAAAAGTCCAAGGGGTGGGTGGGAGTTTGTTTAATTTGTAAACAGAATGAATTGCTAGAGTTTCATCACAGTTTTTAATTTTGTTTAAAAAAAATTGCTCTCCTCTGATTATGTGTATTTACAGGATTGTTCTGGGAAGGCTGGTGGTGGTGGGATCATAAGTGGAGGAGAAGCGTAGTGATTGGATGAGAACTAGTGTAGCCAGGTTGAAGTGACCTTGGACATGTCATTTCAACTTCCATAGGCCTAAGTTTGTACTTGAGCCAAAAGTTACTAAGCCACGATATGGCCATAATGCGCATAAAAACAATGTTTATCATGCGATATAGAGATATCATGTGATGTTTAGGCCTCAAAACCACCTTATTCAAATGAGCTGTTTTGAAAGGTGCTTTGCATGCATAAACTTTGAAAACCCATGCAAAACAGATCTTGCATAGTAATCTTATGCAAATAAAATAACATAATTGGCCCCCAGAACAGCGTATTATTTTAGCGCTTTTGCAGGAAGTGTAGATAAAAAAATCTGGGGCCATTGGGACACTAATATGTATCCCAATGCCTCTAGGATGCTTCTTAAAGGCCCACGGAGCCCAGAACGCCCCCCCCCCCCCCCTCAACAGTGTAAAATCTTTTCTGGTGGTCTCGGACTTGCCCACCCCCCTGCCACCTGTTGAGGCAGCCCCGTATAAAATAATAGTGAAAAAAATAGGTTAAAAATGTATGCAGTGATGCCTGTCTCCCTTCCCAAACACCTCCCCTTTGAAAGAAACACCCTCCTTCCAGGGCTAAACCCCCCATCCTCTGACCCTCCCTGCCTCCCTGAGAACCCCCACCCTCCATGGAGTCTAGTATCACCCACCCCCTGACCCCCCTTCTATTAAATCTTTGGTGGGCTAGAGTTACCCCCACTGTAACCCATCCCTCAGGACCCCTCCCATAATTTAACTTGAAGTCCCTGGTAGTCTAGGGATGGCCTGGAGCACCTCCTAGCTCCAGGCCAATCAACATGGTAGGGGCAAAGGCCAGTTGGTACTATTTTTGAAAACAGTGTTGATTGGCCTGGAGCTAAGGGTTGCTCTTGGCTGCCCATAGACTACCAGTGTCATGAATCTGGCTGCTTAAATAGCACCCCCTGCCAACAGGAGCTCTCACTGGGCCATATTAAGAATCTTCTAGTTGCCGCTTTAAAGGCTGCATGATACAGCGAAGCCATCCCTATAAGAATCTCCCTCACAGTTTATTCCTTATCTCAGAGTTTCTTTTCTGCTTTTTGCCTTGTTCTTGTGCTCTTGCATACATAACCCAGTAGCATAGCCACTGTAGGCTCTGAGTGGGCCATGGCCCACACATTTTGGGCTCAGGCCCACCCAATCAGTGTTGCCTAGTGGCCCAGGAAGAGAGACCCTGTCACCAGTAAGATGGGGGTCATCCAGATGTTCACATTCAGGGGAGAGGTGATAGAGAAGAGGAGGAGGCCCACAAGGCCACAGATGGACCCCCATCTCACCAGTGACCATGAAGAGGAGGAGGAGGCCTGTGAAGTCACCGATGGACCTAATCTTATCAGCAGCTGAGAAGAGGAGCAGGCCCAAGAAGCCTCCATTGGACCCCATCCCAACAGCAGTCGAAGAAATAAAGTAACCTCACTGGTAAGGAGCCTGTTCTCCCAAAGTACGCCAGGCTTGTGGCATGCAAACCACGTGCAGCTAGTAGGTGCACTATGCTGATCTCGTGTATCATGAGATAAGCATAGAGGAAGTGCTAGCCCTGCGAGTTTTGGATACCGTGGGCAGGAATACGAGGAGCAGCAGCAGCAGAACAGGCTCCCCCTTCAGCTCTCAATGGGGAGCCTGCCTGTGTTTTGTCTTTGTATGTGTGTGTGAATGGTAGCCTGTCTGGATGTGTGTATATATGTGAGAATGGTAACCTGCCCGAGTATGTGTGTGTGTGAGAAGAGAGAGAGGGGCGGATTTTCAGAGCCCTGCTCGCATAAATCCGCCCAAAACCGGGCGGATTTAGGCGAGCAGGGCCCTGCGCGCCGGTAAGCCTATTTTACATAGGCCTACCGGCGCGCGCAGAGCCCCGGGACTCGCGTAAGTCCCGGGGTTTTCGGAGGGGGCGTGTCGGTGGGCGGGCCCGAACCGCGCGGCGTTTTCGGGGCGTGTCGGGAGCGTTCCGGGGGCGGGCCCGGGGGCGTGGCTACGGCCCGGGGCGGCCCGGGGGCGTGGCCACGCCCTCCGGACCCGCCCCCAGGTCGCGTCCCGGCGCGCAGGAGGGCCGCTGACGCACGGGGATTTACGCCTCCCTCCGGGAGGCGTAAATCCCCCGACAAAGGTAAGGGGGGGGCTTAGACAGGGCCGGGTGGGTGGGTTAGGTAGAGGAAGGGAGGGGAAGGTGAGGGGAGGGCAAAAGGAAGTTTCCTCCGAGGCCGTTCCGATTTCGGAGCGGCCTCGGAGGGAACAGGGGTAGGCTGCGCAGCTCGGCGCGCGCCGGCTATACAAAATCGATAGCCTTGCGCGCGCCGATCCAGGTTTTTAGCAGATACGCGCGGCTCCGCGCGTATCTACTAAAATCCAGCGTACTTTTGTTTGCGCCTGGAGCGCAAACAAAAGTAGGCCTATTCGCGGAGTATGAAAATCCGCCCCAGAGTGTGGAAGCCTGCATGTGAGAGTGAGAACCTGTGTATGTACATAGGAGAGTGAGCCTGCATGTGGGAGAGAGCATGTGAGAGCCTGTGTCTTTGTGTGTGAGAGAGCATATAAGAGTGAGAGCTTGTGTATGTCTAGGGGAGAATGGGAGCTTGCATGTGAGAGCAAGTGAGAGTGAGCCTGTGCATGTGTGTTTTTGGGAATGGGAGCATATGTGTAAGAGCATGTGAGAGTGAGCACCTGTGTGTGTGTGTGTGAGAGAGAGATTGGAAGGCGGGAGCCTGTGTGTGAAAGAGAGCTTATAAGAGTGAGAGCCTGCATGTGTGTGATGGGGGAATGGGAACCTGGGTGAGTGAGCCTGTGAAGTGGTTGTGAGAATAGGAGCCTTTGTGTAAGAGCATGTGAGAGTGAGAGCCTTCATGTGAGAGAGCTTGTGGGAGTGGGAGCCTGTGTGTATGTGAGAGAGAGCATGCAAGAATGGGATCCTATGTATGAGAAAGCTTGTGTGTGAGAGGATGCATGTGAGAGAGAGCCTGTGTGTATGTATATGAAGGAGGAGGTGAGAGAAGAAAAAGAAAGAATAAAAGAGATCCTGAAAAAGGAATATGGAAAAGAAAGCCAAGGAAAAAAAGAGACTGGGACCAACCAATTAGAAAAGTAAGATCAAACAACTAGGGATGCATTTGTTTAAAATGAATGTACAAAATGCAATCAATAAAGCCAATTCATTTCATTCGGGAGCCCTGAAATGAATCGGGGGCCTCCTGAATGAAACAAATCTTATTTGTTGCCTTTGTTTTAAATGAATACATCAGGCATAGTCCTAGGCCCCAGTCTGGGGACTCCCTAGGGAGCAGGCCAAGGCCTAAAGTAGGAGTCGCAGCTTAGGCCCTAGCACACTGCCAAGGTCTCAGCCTAGACACAGGCTAATGCTGGGGCTTCGGCTGAAAGCCCCAAAAAATTAAAACGAACTTACCTGATCAGTCAGGTATCTGATGAAGGCCAGGACCCAGGCCTCAGCTTGATGCTGCAGCCTGGCTCCGAGGCTGGATCCTGATGCTGGGTCCTCAACCTGAACCCAGGCTCAACATCTGGGCCCAGCCCAGAGGCCGGATCCCTCTGCATGGACCTTAGTCTAGGCCTTGACCTAGGCCCAGGCTGAAGCCTCAGATTTCCAAAGACTGAGACCATGGTAGGGCGCCATGACCTCAGCCTTGGCTTATGCAAGGTCAATGCCTCGACCTCAGCCTAGGCCAGAGCCTGGTTCCAGGTCCAAAGCTGCAGCCCCACTCGGAGGACGGTTCTTGATGCCAGGGCTTGGCCTAGGCTGGAGTCTGGGCCCAGGCTCAGCATCACGGCCTGGCCCAGAGGCTGGGTCCCGATGCCAGGGTCTCAGCCCGGACCCAGGCCTGATGCTGGGACCTGGCATGGAAGCCAGATCCTGACACCTGGACCTCAGCCCAGGGTCAGGCACGAGCCCAGGCCTCGGAGCTCCTCTTCTGCATTCTGCTCCTTTTCTTCTTTTCCTCTTCGGCTCTTCTATCGCCAACTGACGCTGTCCACTGGGGTTGTGCCGGAGTTTTATTCACCCCAGCGGATGGTGCATTTTTATATACGGCATTTCTTCATTTTGGGGGGTTTTTTTGTTGGGGGTTTTTTTTTAATGTTTGTTTTAGCTTTTTTCATAGAAATGAAAGGAATCAAACATTCCATAAACCAAAATGAAAACAAATTTTTTATCCTTGCACACTTCTACAAACAACAAAGGTAAAAAAAAATAATAATAATTTTGTCTTTCAGCGATTGAAGTATGTCATCTTTGGGAATGTGCATTTCTTATATATTTGTATTTTGCTTTTTCTTCAGTATTCCAGAGTTCAGAGTCTGGTTTCTCTGGTTTTCCATTTCAGTTTTGTTTGCATACTTCTGTTTCTAATTTGTACTCCCTTATTCTATATTATGTAGGAGTTTGTGATGCACATGTGTGACAGAGGTACAAAGTTTGACTAGTGTGTGGTTTCTTTGTAGGGGTTTATAGCAGTATGGCTTGTTCTGATTGCCCAGTGGGTGATATGTTAGTGTTCTAGGGCCTGGTGTAATATTTGCCCTGTTACTTTATCATAGATAAGGTTGCTGCTGTTTGAGACCTGAGAGTTATTGCTGTTATGGTATGGTATGGCAAGGTTCTAAGTGTCTTTTTTTTTTTTTTTTGTAGGTATTTGTGTTACTTCACAAAGTGTTTGGCAGTGGAGGGTGTTTATTTTTCTATGACTGAAATGATACCAGAATTTGAATATATGGTTGTTTTTTTTCATGTCCTAGCTTTGTTCTATACCCACTGCAAATCTTAAATTGCTGTTTTATTATAGTTATGATATTTTCTGCATTTTTGGAATGAGGATTCATAAAATAATACATTATTTGTTTTAATACATGATTGGATGTGATGTTTCTGGTAAATGTTCTTTGTTTACTTTATACATGAGATTGTGTTTTTATAAACTGTAATACATATAACATTAATTTAATCCAGATTAATAAGGCATTTCTAATGTTGGTAAGTGCTTGAAATAATAGAAATAAAATATTTTAAAATGTCACTCTTGATGGATGATGGCTGTTGCAGACTTCTTAAAAATACATTGTAGAGTGCATGCTAAGGCGATATTTATCACTAAGAGTACAACTAGTAGGGCCTAGATCTGTATGTCTACTGTCTACCCATGTTATCCTTGCCCCCCCCCCCCCCCTAAAAATTCAGTTCTGGCTATGCTACTGATATAACCTTGACCTCGTTCTTTGTTCTTGGACCTTTGCCCGTTTAACCTTGCCCTTGTTCTGTGTGTAGCTCCTGCCTTCTAGCCTGTCTGCCCTGCCTTGTCTTGCCTCTGCTCTTTGTCTTGTTCTTGTTTTGTTTAGGGCTATCCTGTCTGCCTGTATTCTGTGTCCTGTCCTGTCCCTGTCTAAGCCCTCTAGTGACTTCCCTTGCTGTATGTTTCCCAGTTGTACTTCTGTTCCCTGAACCCTCCCAGTGACCCATCTTTTCCATGTGAGCCTCTCAGTGACTGATCCCTGTGGGTCTCTCATTGACCCATTTGCTCCGTGGGCCTCCCAGTGGCCCTTCTACTCTCTGTGGGCCTCCTAATGGCCCTTCTGCTCCCTGTGGGTCTCAGTGGCCCTGAGGCTCTCCTGTGTCTTGTGTCGGTCTAGTGGTGGTCTAGCTCACCTGTGTATTCCTCATACTGCACTCTGTTCAGTCACGCCCTGTCCTTGTTCTTTCCTTGTCTGCCATGTCTTTCCGGTGCACTCCTTGTTCATGAGTACCTTGTTCCTGATCCAGTGCACTACCCTCCAGAAGACCTACCAGCCACCAGCACCAGAATGCTCAACCCGCTTGTCCTGTCTGCTCCTGACCCATGCAGAAGGCTGAATGCCTCAGCTGCTCATGACTCCTGTCCCCTGCCCCCGGTTTGGGGGCATCCCCAAATGGGCCAGCCCAGCCATTACAACCAGAGCAAAGGAGAGGGCTTTGCGCAGGGGGCAGTGTGGGGCACACTGCACTATTTTTTAATCTTACTATTTTTTTTATACATGGCCACCTTGACAGGTGATGGGGGATGGATGGAGGACTTCCAAGGTGTCCAGAGAAGATTTTGTCACTTTCGGTGGGGAGGCGGGGGGGGGAGTCATTTTTAGATAGTGTTGCCCTTTAAGCTGATGGCAGCCTCTTTGATAGGGGCCACCATCACGTGTTTTTCACTGTTTCTTGGTGATACATTTTATTGCTGATTTTTTCCACAATAAAAAATATCACTGTGAAATTGCCATAATATTTTGTCAGGGAGGGGCCAAATATTGTGGGACCACTCCCCATGATATTTTGCCCTTCCCATGGTAAAATATTGCAGCTTTGTAAATCTCCCTGATAAATTGTACAGTATCTGAATGTAACCCGCTTTGAGCTACCAATGAAAAGATGTGAGCAAAATCTCAGGGGAGGGGGTAGTCCATGAACTTGAAAGTTTAATGGGAGGAGGTGTAAGGCTGAAGGTTTATCTAGGGCTGGGCTTGCCAAACTTGTCCTGGGACCAAACAAACAATTGGGTTTTCAGGATATCCATAATGAATATTCATGAGATAAATTTGCATACCTTAGAGACTCCGTATTTATCCCATACATATTTATTGTGGATATCCTGAAAATCTGACTGGTGGTGTGATCTCCAGGTCAGGTTTGGAAGCCCTGATCTAGGGACAATGGTTCCCAAACCTGTCAGGTTTTCAGAATATCCACAATGTATATGTATAAGATAAGTTTGTATGCTATGGAGGCAGAGCATGCACATCTATCTCATGTACATTAATTGTGTATATCCTGAAAACCTGATTGGTTGGAAATCCCCCACAACAGGTTTGGGAACCAATGTTCTAGGATGCATAATGCCCTTCCAGTGGCTCTGCCCATGCTTCAAAGCCCTGGACAGTCTGCACCTGCCAGAAGGAGGAAGATGCCTCATGCCACACTTTCATGGGTCCACGTAGGCCAGAAGTAAAGATGTGTTTACATTGACTTGGACAGGTTAGAAATGGTAGGTATGTTTGTGTTGGCAAGGACCGGAAGTGGCATGTGGCTACTCTCTTGTCAGCTAGTGCAGAGGAAGAAAGCTGCTGCAGCAGGAGGGGAATAAGGGAAAGAGAAGAATTCTAGGTTTGGGAAAGTGAGGGAGGTGGCAGTCATTATGGAAAAAAATAAAAAGGGGTCCATCCACTTTGCCCAGAACCCTTTAAGTGATTAAAGCACCCTGACCATGACTTTGCTGTCCAAAGTCATAGCCTGACTTTACTAGGGATGTGAATCGGGCTTCGGATGATTGAAAATATCGTCGATATTTTCAAAATCGTCTGAAATCGGGGGCTCCCCCGAAACGATAGGAAAACCCCACGATATATTGTTCGTGGGGGTTCTCTTATCGCTTTGGGGGAGGGTGGGAAAAACAGCATACAAAAATAACCCTTAAAAAACCCTTTAAAAATGGCCCGTGCCATTTTTAAAGATGGCGCTGGCCATCCTGTACTCCCTCCATGTGTCAGGGGCCGGCCAATGGCACAGATACCCTGTCACATGGTAAGGGCAAAGGGCCATCGGCGCCATTTTGATTAGTGGTAGCCGACGGCCCGAGAGCAGGAGATCGCTCCCGGGACCCCCACTGGACCACCAGGTACTTGTAAAATGTTTTGGGGGGAGTAGGGAGGGTGGGGGAAGCAAAGGGATTAGTTTTAAAGGGTCGGGGTGGGTTTTTTGTTTATCGGCTCGGGCGCAGCCGATAAACAAAACCGCGATCGGGCCCGATGGAAAAAAAAAACACATGTGAATCGGAACCGGAATCCGAACCGATTCCGGTTCCGATTCACATCTCTAGACTTTACATGTGCCGCATATCATATGCATGCATGTTCAATACAGAGAAAAACTGATTATAAAATATTACAGTGCTCATATTTTGTCTGTCCTGGAACTGTAAGAGGTTGCAGTACAAATAGTGACTAGAAAGAGTCAGTAGAGTCTATAAGAAGCTGATGTTCCAGCAGTAGCCAAAAGGTATCAGTGTTTGGTCAAGTTCCTGGAGGAAAAGTCCATAAACCAATATTAAGATGGAGTTGCAGATAACCACTGCTTATTCTTGGGATAAGCAGTTTTGCAATCAATCTACCCCTTTGGATCCTGCCAGGTACTTATGACCTGGTTTGGCCACTGCTGGAAACAGGATACTGGGCTTGATGGACCCTCAGTCTGACCCAATATGGCAAGTCTTATGTTCTTATGTGTTTCTAAGACAAAAACAACTATTAATGGGTTACTTTTTAAAATACTAAGGGACTTTCTCTTTCTAAACAATGGAGAAAATGACTTGTTTTATTTTTTAAATGGTGGATTAAAGAGTTTTGAAATTTAATAACATGCAGTCTTGTTCTGGAAACATTTTAATCATTACTAAATCACTCTTGCTTTTTAAGCATTTTTCTAACTAAACTGTACAAACATTGTCAACTGAACATTAATATTAGTAGAAAACGACATTAGGGACCATTATCCATACATCGTACATGTCCTAGTTTTAAAAAAAAATTGTAATCGATTCCTTTCTATAAATTTCTCATGGAATTTCTGAAGGAAATTAGCAACCTTGTGAAATGTTTTTAGAATTTCAGAGACATGGTATATTCCACAACATTCCAAAAAAGTGTTATGAAATCCTATTTACAATTTCCAGAGCACAGAAAATCGACTTAAAGTTTGAAATTCTTCAGTCGATCAAAGCAGCTCGATTTAGGTAATTGTGTCTTTGCACCAACGTGATTTTTTTTTCCGGATATGTTAGGTTAACAGTCTTACAAGGTGTTACTTGTAATACTTTTAGAAATCAGAAAAAAAATAGTTTGGTTTTTTTTTTTTCATGAAAACAAAACGGGAGATACCCTTCATATTCACGCTTCGTGGGGGACAGCAACAAAAGAATGATTTTATGTTGAAAGGAGCATAGGTAAAGTCAGCTCAGATACGGTTTTCTAGCCAGAAGTTCAGTACTGGGTTGTAGAGGGCGGGTGATGACGTCACGATAAACCACTCCCTTTACCGGAAGTGTCGCGCTCTGCGCTGCAGTCTCGGGTCTTGCTGGGTCACTTTGAAGACTCTGCAAACTGCGATAAAGCGTTGCACAAATACAGCACGGACAAATGCCTGCGTTGTTCACTTTCATTTGTTTACTTTTTTTTTTTTTTTTTTGTTATCTGGCGTAAGTGTAGCAAATTCCCCTCATGGGTCACATTAAAGGACATACCGCACAAGTCAGTTCTTTTTGTTTTGTTGCTGGCCTGGGTCAGTGTGTTTGAGTCGGGGGATAATCGTATACAGTACTTTGTAAATAAACAGGTAACGTAGATGCACTGGGAGTTCTTGGGCAGATTCAGCAACGGTGAGGGAACGGAGATTATATTTTGCGCTCTACCTAGCAGTTCCGCATTCCTTTCTGGTTTCTTTTCGGCAGGGATGGGCGTCTTTGTACTGTGATCGTGCTCTGGCGCTGCACTGAAATAAGTGACTGAGTGCTAGAAAGAATAAGAGGGATAACCTTAAAGGTGTTTTTCCCGACGATAGCCAAATGTGTTTTTACATTGTGAAGATGATATTCGTAGCGTCAGCGCAAGTATTATTATTAGAATATTATTTAATTATGATCATTAAGGTACGACTTTCACTAGCAAATGGTGTTGGAAGACATAGCGAAGAAAAGGCGAAGAAACTAAAAAGATTGCAGCAGTGAAATAGAGCATTACAGATAAAACAAAATAATATATTGTAAAGTAAGTCAAATTCTGCATTCTTCTGTTTGTCTTTAGCTTCGGTTAGAAACAGAGTAAGATTTCCTTTTGGTAGCATGCTCCTAAATAGATAAACCTCTCTTTTTTTTGTGCACGCTCTCTTTTTCTTTTTTCCCTCTGCTCTTCTCGATCCTAAACCAAAACACGTCTTCGGCACGGGAAAAGTGCTATGAGATAACCTGGAAAGATATTTTGCAGCATTCTACCTAGTGTATTTTCCTCCTGCTAAGGCGTTTAAATCCAGCTGTTTAGCAGATAACGGGGCTCAAAATCAGTGCTCGCTTCATTAAACTAAATTATAACTGCAAAAAGTGTCTTGCTCTGTCAGTTTCTTTTTCGCTTGGTCCAAACCGAATAGATGACACTGACAAAATCAGTAGAACTTCACCTTCGACTTTATTGATCCAAACAGACAAGCGTAGTTTTCTATACTGTTCAGCTAAGGGAATTAAAAATCACTCCACTAACAGCATTTTGGTACATTCTAACCTCTGTCACCTCGGCGCTTTAAATAATTATATTTGCATGCAGGGAGTGATTCATAAATATGTCAGGATGGTGAAATATAGGCAGGCATTTCAAACTTTCTATTTAAAAAACATGAATTATGGCCACGAAAAATGTGTTCCCATTTAAGGGTGATACGAAGTATTTGGTGTCTAGTACAGAGGCCCATCCATCATACAGACAATAAAGAGAGTTTTTGCCTGACATTGGAAATTTATGGTTGCCCTTCTCTGCCCTAATAACTCAAGCATTGTGTCAGTCTCTGACAGCCTTTGCAGAAAAACAGCAACCCTGTTATCAATCAAGAAGCCCTTTTACATTTTTAGCAAAAACTCTGATCATCCAGACACCCTTTTAATGTATATATTACATCATTATAGATCATTCTGTACTTTTACTGCAACTCACCCAAATGATCTATCACTTCTGGGCCAGCACTGATGAACATAGATGTAAATTATTTGTGTGCAACTATTACAATATACCATGAAGAATGTTCTTTATTGTGGAATAGTTTTATTAGTTGAAATAAAAGGGGAAAGCCTTTCAGTTGAAACAATATATGCGAAAATAAATAAATAATGCATAACATTAGATGGATACAAGCATTGGAAACCAACATTGGAAAAAATTGCTAAACAAAAGACATTACCCTTCCATATTTCCCCATATCACACATGTTTTGCGAATTTGTGATTTTCATTATTGTTCAGTCTTATAGTTGAGCTGTTTCTGTTTTTGTCCAGAAATAATAAATGAGAGATGTGTACATGAATTGTAGTTTTATCAAACACTCTTAATACATGTTGGATGACTACTAATGCACTAGCCTTAAAAATTATAGGAATAATATTAGTTTACTTGGCACAATATCACAAAATAAACATTGACTAAACAATGACACTACAATGAAGGCGCAGAGACCAGAATCAGCAGTGTCTATGATGTTGTGAATCTATGAAACATAGATTATAGCTAAAATATGAGTGTTTTATATTATTTCTCAGTCAGCTCCGAGTCTTTCATAGTGTATAATAAACCGAAACTGGTAGATTCAGACGTTCCAGTGATCAGAATGCCAAAACACTGTTTTAACCTATAGAAGTAAAGGAAATAGAAAAGTAAACAAATACCAAAATGAGGACAAATGTTTATCATTGACTTGTTAGATAATTTAGGTCTGAAAGTGTTATGGATTTAAATGCAGGTACCTACTAAAGAAAAGTTATTCAACATGCTAAACAGTTTCTAGCTATTAAACTCCTTTCCCTTGGATGCTTCCAATAAGATCGAACTGTCTAAGTCAACATTTTTTTTTCTAAAGAAAAAAAATAATCTTCATAAATTTTCACTTTCAAGCTTACAGAGAGAGAATATTTGGAGAAAACTCGTGTGCAACCAATTAGAAGATGGAGAGAGTGAGAAAAAGACACTAACAATCTAGACAAAAATTAAAATTTGGGAGAGCTCAGTTCTTGTAATCAGTATTTCCTCCTTGTAGACAGGGTGAAGACCTACACTACCATGTCACACTTCCTGTTAAGGAAAATGTAAAATAAGCAAATAATAAGAAAAAAATAGTTTTCAAGCAGCTGATGAAAAAATCACTGGCAACTGCTGCATCTTACAACAGTAATCATGAAAACACTTCTTGAATGGCAATTGCTTATAAGGACTTAATTGTTCCCAGTATTTCTTGCAGAAGAGAAATGTTCTTTATTAAACAATCTTTCTAATTTCATTTTTTTAAATCGAAAGAAATCAATTTTTCAATAAAATAATTGGAGGATTTTTTCTAGCAAAAATGCAGGAAGTTTAGAAACCGGTATCTACTGATAGACATTACAAATATTTTCTGTATTAAAATACATTGTTTGTAGAATTATACCATTCTTTTGGATTCCCTCATATACTTTTTTTTCCCTGTGTATAGAGATAGTTGGCAATTTGTCAATACACCTTCAGCCTTAGGTTTATGTGATTGTGTTTGTTTTTGGTGAAACAGAATACTTATTTTTGTATACGTCATCTTTTTAGATAAAAGTACTGAAAGTCTAAAAAAAAAAATGAGCAGATAGATCCACATGCTATGATATCACAAAGTGCTGTAAGGGATGGTTTATAGCTTTTTAAAACGGTTCAGCAGGATACGTGGGTCGTGCACACGGATGTCCTACGCTCACACTATGTATATGCATATTTACTTTATTTCTGCTTTGAAACAGATACTCAGACTATAAACCCTGTGCAATGTTCCAAAATAATGGTCCACAATTCAAAAAAGAATCTTTTGCTATCTTCCGACAACGGTTGAACCTGAATTCCACAACTCTAATAGAGCAAGGATTCACAGCACAAGGTTTTCCCCAACAGATTTCCAAGGACATTGTATCTCCTCAAGGGGGATCAAGCCAGTCCTGCTTTTTTGTACTCCTGTCCAAGACTTTTTTCTCACCAGCCTGACCTGTCAAGCGGATTATCTTAGAGGGAGATTAATAGGGGAGGCGGGCTGCAATAATAATCGTTTTGTTTGATGTGACAACTTTGATAGGCGTTGATTTACTTACAAACTGATAGGCTTTTAATTGAGCGGCTCCATCCAGCTTGAGATGAAAGGAAAACCCGCATTGAAAAGCTGCCCGATTGCCCCGGAGCCTCAATACTGATTAGCCATCTCCACAGTGAATAGTTCAAGGCATTTCAAACTTTTTTTTTCTTCTCAAATATCTGCCAGCCCACTCCTTTTTTAAGAGAAAATAAATCATTTCCATTGTGTGCAAATAAAATCGACTTGACATCCCTGCCAATAGCTGGTAGGTAAAAGAAAGTGTGGACTGGCACTTGTTAATTATTTTTTTTTTCCAGTTGCAGCATTTATTTTCTTGCAAAGTACGTCGTGCCAGTTTTTCATCGCTTAATTTCTATGAACATTTTTTTTTTTAAAGAGAAAGCTTGCTTGTGGTTGAAGTCTCGTTTTCAAGGCACATGAAACACAACCCGCTAGAAACTATTTCATTTAAATTATTTAAGATTAACACAGGATCCATGCAAGGTAAAGCATTTGAACAGACCTCAGTACTTCCCCTTCCCCTTCTTTAA
The DNA here is from genome assembly GCF_901001135.1 of Rhinatrema bivittatum. Classification (NCBI taxonomy): domain Eukaryota; kingdom Metazoa; phylum Chordata; class Amphibia; order Gymnophiona; family Rhinatrematidae; genus Rhinatrema; species Rhinatrema bivittatum. The sequence goes on from NC_042621.1 coordinate 176,227,274, forward strand.
AAAAATAGGATCCATCCTGGAGTTCGAGAACTTTCTCTCCTCATCGCTTTTGCTATTAATTATTTTCAGTATGCCATAAGGAAATAAATGTAGCTATAGTTTACAAACCTTTAGGATTTTTAGATCTGTGAAATCTAGAAATTCAAAACGAAGGCGTATTATTGGTCTCGAAGGCTGACGCTTTAACTACCTGCTTGCTCGGTACTAAAGGTCTACAGTTTTATTTTTTGTTTTTATAATGTCAATATAGTACTTGTTTTACACATGTCCTGCATCACCTTTGATTGTCCCCGTTTTAGAAATGAAGTAGTGCTTTCCCAACCCCCAGATCCCCTAAAAAAAAAGTCTTCCCACAGATGACTCCACCTTAAGGCAATTAATCTTTTAGTCTTACACCCTGGGAGGCAGGACAAATACAACGAGAAAACAGATAGGAGTCTCTCTGGTCCTGTAAGGAAAACAGCTGTTCCAAGCACTTTAATGCAAATGAACACAAATGAAGGTTTCAGCTTTTTTTTTTTTTTTTTTTTGCAGAGTTTTACTGCACTCCATTTATCAATTCGACTTGACAACAACAGAAAGAACTGGGGAAAACGTGGGGCAGACTGAAGTCACATCTAGTACATGCCACCCTTGTGGTTTTTAGGGACTTAAGGTTTACTTAATGAACAAGTTTTCATGTAATTTCTTAGTGTGTGCATATATTATTTTTTTTTTTGGGGGGGGGGAGGGGGAAGCTATGCATGGAGCACTCTAGATGCAGATATATAGACATTAAAATGACCGTGCTCTCTATGTGGCATAACAGCCCTTTTTCCGTAAGCCTTAAAAAATTTAATAGTTAAAAAAAAAAAAAGCAGGACTTTTAACTGCTTTAATTACATCTTTACAAATCTATAAAGGAAGTTTACCAGTAGATACTCATGAGGGCTCAATTATTTAACCTATGTTATCCAAGAGCGAAAGCTTTTCCTAAGTTATTATTAAAACCAAACTAAAATGTTACTGAGAACAAAAAAATGCACATAGAAACTCAAGAATCCTTCAGGAACTAAGTCAGCGAGAAAGGAATTTGTGTTCTTTTTTTCTTTTTCTTTTTTTTTTCTGGGCAGCGAGGGAGGCCATTGTGAACTAAAGCTTGGGAAAGATGTCGCTTATTTATTTTGGAAATGTTTGCCCGCAGCTTCTAGTAGAAAAGCAGCAGAAGAGTGAAAAGGAAAGTTGCTTCCTTCTAAGGATCAGTCCTTGTTTTAGGAAAAGTCCAGGTCAGGAATTGGACACGACCCCCTAAGAGCTTCCCTTGTTCTTCACTTGTCAAACGTGTTTTATCTCTTAGTGACCTTTTGTGAATGTTGTAGATTGTGTGGGCCACCACGTCAGGTTTGGAAGCAAAGGTAAAAAAAAGATTAATACATTTTGTCCGTCAAGAAAAATGTTATGCGAAAAAAATAAAAACTCTATCCACTCTCTCCCGAAAACAATATAGTTGCCGAAGAACAGAAAAGGAAGCAGAACAACATCGAGCCAGACAAGAATCTGCTTGCCTTTTCCTGAGCAGAACGTCTAAACACACTCACTGTTTTACTGCGCTATAGTTCCGGCGAGTCTTTAAAGGGTCAGGGAATTAGCATGCATGTGCTCGTCTGGGGTGTGTACAATATATGTTGCCAGCATTGTTTTAGCAGGACGTAAAAACAAATACATAAATCGGGAATCAATATCATAGCCCAAGTGAAAATCCGGTAATTGTGAAGAAATCCTTAAGCGCTATAATGACTCGTCAGGGCCTTGCCTTTGATCCAGTGCAATCGTTTGTTCAGACTGTCAGTATTGGCATCCTTAGTCTGCTCAAGATGTCAGTCTTAATCTTTTTTAAACACTCCGACAGTGCCAGTAGATTGAGTGACGGATTGACGATAAAAAAAAAAAGAGAGAGAGAGAGAGAAATCTCAATAATGTGTTGCCTCTTGAGTTACAGCACCTTTATGAAATATTTTTAATAGCCAGCAACAACAAAAATTTTGAAAAGGAAGTAACCCTGTTAATTAAAAGTACGCAGGAAAAATGGTGCAATAGGTCGCTTAGGCTAGCTGAAGTGAGTCTGCCTTTTGTATGCATACAAATTGAGTCTACTCGGAGGACGATTTATTTCCTTAAATTGAATGGCTCTTTTCAAAGAGCCGTCTCTTTTCTCCCTCTCCCTCTCCCTCTTTTCCTTCAAGTCACACCAGGCTTGTAATCAGCAACAAAACCTGACATAAATCAAGGGCGGATTGACAGGGGCTGACAAATAACTGATGGATTGCGGTTGGGTAGCATTGACATTTGATGGAGGGGTGGAGACACCCAAAAAAGAAGGGGAAAGGGAGGAGTGTGTGTTATTGAAAGCATGTGACACTCACATTCCCCAATCTCTGCCTCGGTCTTCTCGAGTCATCACATGCCTGATTGGAGAATTTCACCTCGCACTTAAAAAGGAAAACGTTAATCTTTGGGATGGCGGAAAAGCCACGTCAGAGAACGTGAAGCGGGAGGGTATTTTTCTCCCCTCTGAGCCAAACGCACTGTAAACGGCCCCTGGGCTTGGTGAAGAACGATTAACTCTTTGTTAGAAGCTTGCAAAACGGGTTCCTCGTCAGTAGAATAGCTAAGGAGGTCGTGTACATTTTCCAAAACAGAATGGGGCCCAACATTTTCTTTTGGGGGGGAAAAGGGAAGGAATTGAAAGAGACAGTCGCTGGCTATATAAGTGACTTTTTTCCTACGTGTATGTCTCTCGGGTACACATGTTTTCCTTTTGATCTTCACATAAACAGAGACCTGAGACTATTTGATCCCCCACACCGTGTTACGCGATATTATGCAGTCACTATATTTGTTTTCTATGGTAGAAAAAAAAAAATAAAGCAGTGGTTTGAACTGAGTTAAAATAAAAGAGGAGATGATATCAAACACAAAATTACGAGCCCATCCCATCTTCTCAGCAAAAAAAAAAAAAATACACGGGGTGGGGGAAGGTGGAGGGCTAGAGGGTTGTTGGTGGGATAGAAAGAAAAAGAAAGAGGAGACTATTAAAAACAGAAAGACGGAGAGAAGAAAAGGGAACGTCACATCCCCTTGACCCTCCAATCACCTCAGGGTCCCATTTGATTGGAAGGCGGCAAAGGCTTTAATCTGAGTCTAATGCAGCTGCTTTTGAAGTGAGTTTCTCTGCCAGACCCAGGGTTGGATGGGCTGCAGCTCACATCTCTGCTGAAGGAGGGAGCAGCAGCAGCAGCGGCAGAAAGAGGGAGACAGAGAGAAAACAACAAGCAAAAAAAAAAAAAAAAAATACCGTTTCCAGCAGCTGCCACCGCCTCTACCCACACAGCTCATGACTGCAATCCAGAACAAAAGGATTATTCTCACGTTCCCTCTTAGGACACATCCGATTTTTGTTCTCTAAAAATAAATAGAGAGAAAGAGAGAGAGAGAGAGAGAGCGCGCGACAGGGACCGAGCGAGAGAGTAAATGATCACAACTGCAAAGATCTCTCCAAATCTAGATGCCTGCACCGTCCCGTTTATGAGTTTGATCAACGCGATTTCCACACTCTCCATGCGAGCTGGGTCATGATCACATCGCCCTCGGTTTCTGCTGTAAGAAATAGTAATAATCCAGCCTGGGAGACCGCACTTTCTGGGAATAGCAGCAGCAGCGCCGCCGCCAAATCCTTTTTTCACACAGTTCCTCCATCGGATCCCTTAAGACAAGCGAACCGTCTTCCCATCAAGGTGCTCAAAATGCTCACGGCTCGGAGCGGACACATTTTGCACCCCGAATACCTGCAGCCTTTACCTTCTACTCCTATCAGCCCTATCGAGGTAAGATCTCCCCCCCTCCCCACCCGTGATCCTGTGCCCTTCTCTCGTCCTGCTTTCAGTTTTATAAAATAATAACCTTTTAAATGGAGGGAACTCGTGCTCAAATGCCAAAAAAAAAAATAAAAATAGTGCAGATCCGCCCCCCCCCAGTTTGATCTTCCAGCTTCTTTCAAATGCAGCAGATTGTATGTACTTGCGGGTTTGTTTGAAGGGCAGATTCTGGTCGGGTTATTATTATTATAGTAAACGCTAAGCTATTGAGAATTGTTCGAAAGAGGAGACGCTGGTAATTGCCGGGATTAATGCTGCTGCTTCTGCTGCTGAAAAAAAAATTGTGTATTTTCCCTTCGGCTTTCTGGCTGAAGTTGGCTTTGTGTAAACAGGAAGACGTTCGGTACTGTTGCTTACCTTGTCATGACAAATATTTTCCCCCATCCTGTTCAGCGTGCCTGCCACAGATCCGTTTTTGCTGCTCGTGAAGTAGTAAGGGTAAATGTTTTTTTTAACAGCGCATTTTTGTCATCTGTTCTGCCCCTGGTCAAATGACGTTGTCGATTCAGCATTTTAATGCCGAGTGCGGGATAAAAGCTACTTCAGGGAACGCGACTGACTGGAAATAACAAAAAGGAATAGGTGCGATTTTAAGAGGACGTTCTCATGCCAAAAATACATGAAAAACACTAAAGAGCTGATTACCTGAATGTTGAAAATAGGACACGTATGTTAAAACGAAATGCAAATGTTCTTTGGATATTAACCTTTTTTAAAATTATGTTGTGGAAAATGATATCTGTACGACGAAGTTGCTGAATATGAAGAAAAGTGCTTACTTGATTTAAATATAATTTATTTTATTTTTTTTTAATCTTGTTCTATTTATTTTCGCAGCTCGATGCCAAGAAGAGTCCCTTGGCCCTTCTGGCTCAGACTTGCTCTCAGATCGGGAAACCGGATCCTTCGCCTTCCTCTAAGCTGTCTTCCGTGGCTTCCAACGGGTCCGGGGACAAGGACTCCAAGTCGGGGCCCTTGAAGCTCAGCGACATCGGCGTGGAAGACAAATCGAGCTTCAAACCTTACTCCAAGCCCTCCGAGAAGAAGGACTCGGCCTCGGGAGTTTCCAGTGGGGAAAAGAACGGTTTCCGAGTCCCTAGCGCCACCTGCCAGCCTTTCACGCCAAGGACAGGCAGCCCCAGCTCCAGCACTTCCACTCCCCCCCTGCCGTCAGAGGGGAAGGCGGGGGAGTCCCAGGACAAGAAGGACTCGGAATCCAGCAAAGGCTCCTCGGCCGACGGCTCCGCCACCACCAGCATCAGCCACAGCCGGATTAGCGTCAGCTGCGCCGGCATCAACGTGGAGGTGAACCAGCACCAGGAGACCACCTCCGGCGCCAAGTCCCTCTCCTCCGAGTCCTCCTCCACCACCCCCACCTCCTCCTCGGCTTCCGTACTCGGCACCGGGCTGGTGGCCCCCGTGTCGCCCTATAAACCGGGGCAGACCGTCTTTCCCCTTCCGCCGGCCGGCATGACCTACCCGGGGACTCTGGCCGGAGCCTACGCCGGGTACCCCCACCAGTTTCTGCCGCACGGAGTGGCCTTGGATCCGACCAAGCCGAGTAGCCTGGTTGGGGCCCAGCTCGCCAACACCCTGGGGTGCAGCAAGTCGGCGGGGTCCAGTCCTCTGGCCGGTGCGTCGCCGCCCGCGGTAATGACAGCCAGCCTGTGCAGAGACCCTTACTGCTTAAGTTATCACTGTGCAAGTCACCTGGCCGGCGCCGCCAGCGCCTCATGCACTCACGACCCGACTGCTGCGGCGCTCAAGTCCGGATATCCACTGGTTTACCAAACTCACCCGTTGCACAGTGTCCACTCTTCCCTGACGGCCGGGGGCCCTCCTCCTTCACTGGCAGGCCATCCTCTGTACCCCTATGGCTTCATGCTTCCAAACGACCCCCTTCCCCACGTCTGCAACTGGGTGTCGGCCAACGGACCTTGCGACAAACGCTTTTCTTCTTCCGAAGAGCTTCTTAGCCACTTGAGGACCCATACCGCCTTTCCAGGAACGGACAAACTCATCTCCAGTTATCCGAGCTCGTCGTCTTTGGCCAGTGCAGCCGCGGCGGCGATGGCCTGCCACATGCACATGCCTCCCACTGGGGCACCTGGCAGTCCCAGCGCCTTGGCGTTGCGCAGCCCTCACCATGCCTTGGGACTAAGCAGCCGCTACCACCCGTATTCAAAAAGCCCTTTGCCAACCCCAGGTGCCCCAGTCCCAGTACCTGCAGCCACGGGACACTACTATTCCCCCTATGCATTGTACGGTCAAAGACTTACCACAGCCTCAGCACTCGGATATCAGTAATCAATAACAATAGAAATATCCTTCAAACTTTATAAAAGTTCAAAAAAATGACTTTTTTTTTTCTAAAAAAAATAAAAAAAAAAGTGTTCATTTGAGGACTGGATCCGTGGACACTGTATTTATTTATGTTAGCTTCAAGCGGGACAATAAAATCATAAAAGTGCATTACTTAACTGAGCTCAATAAGTAAAGTGAAACTCCCCCATTGTAGAATTATAAATAAGAATAGAGGGTTTTCTCTTTAATGTTACTTTAAAATTGCTATGATTGTATTGTACGTTCTTATTTAATGTCTCATTGAAAAACTTTACATGCATGTTTGTTACTAAAACAATTGGCAATTTGTCATTATAATTTCAAATTGCGATTATTTTTAAGATGTATACCATTGAAAGAGAATTGGTATTTTTTGTATGTACTCTGGAAAAAAAAGAAACAATTCTATTCCAAAAACCTCATTTGCCTTATTTTGTTCTTAACGGAACATTTAACTAATTTTTTTATTTTCAAGTCCACCCTGGGCAAGGGTCTAAGTAAGGTTTACGTCATGTACTAAAATGATAGCAATGTATCGCTTTAAAGATTAAAATTCCGTATATTTGATGTATTAAAAGTTTTACTTATTTTAATCCGCCTTTTTTCTGTTACAAAAAAATCAGTTAGGGTACTGGCTGTGAAATATCTGTAAGATCCAATTCGTCTATAGGTTCCCAAAATGATGCCCCAGACTAGGAACTGACTGAAATAATGAAGGAACATTTACAATTCTTTCTCTGGCTGTGTGTGTGTGTGTGTGTGTGTGTATACAGGTAGATAGATAAATACACACACACACATTCACACATAATAGGTTTATTTGAAAAAGTGTTCATTCTAATCCTAATTTCTGAGCTATCCATTTTAATGCAATACATTGGAAGGATAGGGGTGAGCGTTTGGATAATAGATGTTAAACATGACTATCCCCCTCTAAAATTTTATTAGATTTGCCTTCATTTCTGTGTGAAAAATAGTGTCGCAGTTTGTTTGCCTGATGCATATTTCCTTACGTTCTTCCTTGATTGAGCCCGATCCATAGATGGCCAACTGCGGCAATAAAATTAAAAATATGATTTGCAAATAATTGAAACAGCTCCAGTTAAATAAAAGGAAGTGAAGTTAAAATTCTTTGACCACAAATATGTGAAGTGCTGGGACAGAAGATGAAGATAAAATACTAGTGTACCACCACATGAAGTCTAATGGTCTGTGACGTTCTTTCTCAAAATAATCCTGAACTTTTTTTGTGTGTGTATGCGTGTGAACAGTTTTCCACACAAAAGACCTCGAAATTCACTAAATCCAGAATTTAAAGGATTGCAGCTCTCTTCTTTTTTATGTTCACAGTGAAAGCTATTTAAGAAGACTATGAACTAACGATTAAAGCATTTTAAAATAATTTTCTTAAATCTAAAGGATTATTATTAGGATTTGTATAGCGCATACCAGAGGTAGGCTGCGTTTACAGAAAGACAGAATGGCCGACTATGAAGACGCAGCACTAGGACTACTGGCGGGGTTTATTCCATTGAACAGTTCTGGTCAATTTTCGACGTTTTGCTTGTTTTAATATAAACCTGAAGTGTGTTAACAGACAACAGTTTATTTAAAATGACACAACTCCCGCTTTCGGGCTCGCCCAATTTTATCATATTGACGTGGGAAGGAGAGAAAAGTAAAAACAAAACAAAACAAAACAGTGGGAAAAGGTGAAGTTCCAAACATTTATTTGCACGTATCCTTGCTCAGGCTCTTGAAAACCAAAGCTATCAGCCTTGGTGGTAGGAGCTTTTCAGTGTCACAGACTTGGATTCAGTGGGTGATTCCATTTGCCTCCCTTAAAGGAGCTTTCGGGAAAGCTTTTGGGCTCCAGCTTCATGTCGAGGGCGATTAAAAACACATTTCCAGAAACCGAAGCGCCCTGTCTATATTTTTACGTTTATTAACATAGAGGAAAGTTACACTGGGGATTGTTGGCTTGACAAATCACAGATACCCAATATAATTACTGTTCACAGTTTCCTGTGGTGCACGTATGCTAATTAGCCCTAGCGCATTTATAGAAGACAATTAGTCGAAGTTAGGAGTTAATGTGCAAAAACAAAGTTAATTAAGTCTTTTTTTTTCTGCCCGAGTCAGGGAGCCCTGCTCATCTTGCCATCAGGCCATGCCTCCGTGGATTAGTAACGACCATTTTACTCGGCTCGGTAGAGGATGTCAAGGTTCAAGTAGGATGCGTACGAGGGTATGCGGTACATGAAAAGAGCGCTATATCTCTATCTCTATGTAGGTGTGTGAGTGTTGTCTCCTTTGAGCTGCAGCCCCGGGAGCTGCAGGCCGGTGCTGGGCCCTGTTTCTAAACGTCTAGAAGGGATCGCAGCACTCCGGCATTGGGAGACCTACGCCGACCTTTGTCAACAGCATTTACCTTTTTCTTTCTTTTTTTTTTTTAATGGCAAAAGGGCCCATTAAACTGTTCTGCTTTGGGAATTTAAAACGAGCTCTCATTTTCTCAAATCGCTATTAGTCTCAACTGATGAAGGAGGGAAACGCATTGTTTTCTTCTTTTTTTTTTTTTTTTTTAAGCAGGGCTAATTATTATACTAAACAGGAGGAAGATAAGTTAACTTGCTGAAAGGTGTATGATATTGACATTGTGATAACCGCTTCAAACAATAAACAATGAGACACTAAAGTGAAAGTGCAGAGATAGGGCCATTGTGGGCTGGGAGCATTTCTGTATGTTTCATGTTGAGGAATCCATTTCTTAATTCTTCACTCTCCCCCCCCCCCCCCCCCCCCCGAAAAGAAAAAAAAATAAAAACAAAACAACAGTCAGCTGCTATGTCCCGGTTTGCTTTCTCTTCTTGAAAGCACATTTTACAGTTTAATGTAAGTTTTTATGCAGCTTATGTTTCACAGTCTGAACATAGGAAAACCCTTTCAGTAAATAATAACAAAAAGGCCCGAAATGCCTTGAAGACGGCAGCAATAATGCATACTATTTTAATATATGAATCTCCGTGTGTCTCTCCATTTATACATGAAGAAGAAGACGTAGACAAAGGAAGAGAGAGAGAGAACACACAGGACTCTTTCTTGACTTTATGAAACTGATCAGGAATCTTTTGGTATACAGGACACATTTTACTAAAGATTTATATTCACCTCTTCAGCAATATGCTACTCCCGGGAGGAGTTTTAAATTCCCAATAATTTGTGGCCGTCGATTGCCTAGAGAACAGGGTGTCTTAATATTTCTATCCTGTAATGGTTGTCCAAGCTTAATTTTAAAAGGTTTTCCCTTTGTTTTGATGAAGGGCAGAATTGTTTTTTTTCTCCTACAGGAGCCTGATACAATATTGGCCTCGGAATGCTTGGGTGTCTTCTATTATCTGATGTTAAGTGTTACAATAAATCTTTACTAATTCCTTTGCTTATACACTGGACTTTGCATTATCTAACCTTAATTCAGTTATTTTATTTCCAAAGACTGGTTGAATAAAGCTACGTGAGATTAATAATTGACTTTGCAAGTGTTACTTAGCTTTTTTTTTTTTAATGTGAATATGGTTTTCCATTTATTTTAGTGGGTAGAAGAGGTCCGTTTGCTATTTTTCCTATTATTACTGCTAAACAAAAATGGGTTGTGCAGCTGACAGAAGCAGCAGTGAACAAAACAGCTCAAGAGGACAAGTAATACAAGGGCAAAACTCATCAAAAGAGCAACCATACACCAGTCTGACTCCAGTGAGAAGTAAATGTATTTAAATTAAACTGTTCCCTCTTCTTTACAAGCTAATATAATATTTAATATACCCCTGCTCAAATAAAAACTGTGAACGACGAGCAAGAATTCAAATTAATGAATATCTGAAGCTCTTTTGTAACCACCATAAATAAGTCCATATTTATCTTGGGAAACACACGCTCCTTCTCTGTCTACAGAATAGAAACACACTTATTTGTTTTACAAGTACAGAATATTTGACGGTATATCTGATTTGATAATTTCTCTGGGTGTAAGAAAAACACAAGGAATAGGCGGCCATGTACAGTGGTCTGTCCCCTGATCTTTATTTTGATGCTTTCAGTGCAAGAAAGATTTGCACTCCAGTTAGCAGAGAGAAAGAAGGCGAGATTAACCTCTCCGCCTCAAATCTCGCCTCATGATTCCTGTAAACATCAAACATCCCTAAGAGAGAGGCTTTAAATCTCTAACACCCTTCTCAATGTACAGTCGAAAACCCCATCACAAATATCCAAACTGTTCAGTTCTGAGAAGGCCATCATCCAGAAAAACAAGTCTATACGTGATCCTCAGACAACTCCCCTGTCTTAGGGGTAAGGTGAGATGTTTTATTCCTTAGAATGACGCACATCCTTGATAAAGAGAAGAGATCCATAAAAGGGAGCAAGTGACAGAAATATTTTAGAAAGCAAAATCTAAGTTATGATTTCTTTACTTTCAAAACAGAGAGAGTGAATATATATATTCACACTATTTTTTGTGAGACAGTAGTGAGGATTCTATGTACCTTTGATTCCTTAATTTTCCTTCCTTCTTTGTAATGCGTTATGAGCTGCCTTGTAAGATCTAGGCTGCTTGCAATTAAAACAAAACAAAAAAACCAAGGAATTCCTGGAAATAAAATAATTATTTTAAAGCATCAGATCCCTATAGAAAAGCCCCGGAGAATTAAGCTCAGCTGAATGAACGAAGATGCTTCCCCTGTGAGGATCTCACGGAAGGTATACAGCTGAGGTGACAGTGAGAACGAAGCAAAAATCAGACAAATCTTCCTATGTTTCTTGACCATCGCTCGATTTGGCAGTGCAAGGTGAAGCTTCTTGCTGAAGTAAATGGCTTTTTAAGCTTTTACTTTTTTTTTTCTTCTCGGCATTATATAGGAAATCTTTATTAGACGGTTAGAAACAACACGTTAATGCACAAGTACTGATCCCGTAAAGATCTCCACTCATTTGAAAAATGATACAAACATTAATTCACAAAGACGTTGTGTGTCTTAAATTCATCAACTATCCTTTTTCTGCTGCTGTGAGAAAAGTAAGCCCAATCCTGCACTGCACGTTTTAAACAGCTTGATGTGTGTGTTGGTTTTTTTCATCTTCAACAGAATTAAAGACAACTTGACAATGCTGTCATCTGTCTTCAACGTCACATCAAGGCAAGAAGTAGTGATAAGAGAGCTGGGGAAAGACGCCTACCGAAACCTGGAAGATATCAAACAAGCTTGCAAGAGTCTGAACAAGAACTAAATTAAACTAATCATCTTTCAAACCACCCCCATAATAAAAACTTTTTTTAAAAAAATATTTTAAAACCATGCTTGTGGTGTGTTTTCTATGTTTTTCAAAATATATTGACATACAATATAAAAACAAAAGCAAATGCGTCATCACTCTTACATTTTTACATGTGAAAATGCACGTCAAAAGGAGAGCTAATAATTGGATTGCTACTGTTTTTTTTCTTTGTTTTGTTTTGTTTTTACATCTTCATAAAATGCGCCCATTAGTAATGCAAGCACAGAAAATTTTAGCAAACACTGCTGATCGTTCAGTATGTGTTATGAACTGAAAGACACGATAAACGGCTGTAGCTGGGACTGTCGTTTTGGTCTCTGGCATTGATTAAGTTTCCTGCCGCTAAGCGGTGCTACAGAGTCCAGCAGAATCCCAGGAAACTAATTTCACTTTAAGAACTAGTACACAAATTAATTCACTCTAGTTTTGCATTGCCGCTTTACAGTGTGCATAGGTGCATGCATATAGTGAGGTGGTCATTAATAAATATCACCCAATTCAACTTTTACAGGTATTCTTTTATTTACAAACACAGGCCACCACAACGCTTGAACCTGATAAAATCACTTGGCTGCGGCAAGACAAATCTTTGATCTAATCTTAAGGAAGTATTGAATTATAATATATTGAGCAAGATAAAACAAGATCATCTCTGCACTACACCAAAAAGTGCGGTCTTATCAGGCTTATAATGGCTTTCAGTTTGAGGGGTAAATAAATTGCATTTATATAAAACAATTGCCTGTACATGTGTTCATAGCAGATTTGATCTTATCAGGTTATCACTGAAATAAAATTGGACTTCTGAAAATCATATTCGATGTTAGATCCTGTCCGTTTGTAATATAATAACAGACTGGGTAGCCTGTATTTACATATAAAAGGAATGTTTGGCTGACTAGTAACTCGTGATACTTACTATGTATTAGCGATTTCTTTTTTTTCATTATTCCTTCCTCCAAATACAACGTTAATTTACTTTATAACTGCAAACTACAGTTTCTATATAATAGTGCGAAACTGGAAGAAAAGGTTTATGTCTGCGATTTTGCAAATACCATTTTGACTGAGTTCACTTGGAAAGGAATGTGCAAAGGTTTAAAGGACAAACTGTTAAGCAATATTTACAGTATATGGTGAGAAGAGAAAAAGGAAGACAATTTCAGCAGAATGCCACTGAAATATCATTTTTGTAAGAAAGATCTCAGAATGACTAAAAGTTTAAATGTATTGCATGTTAAAAGTTGATAAATCACGCCATTTAGATGAATAGGGTAGGTGGAAAATAATCAGACAAAAAAGTAGGAATAGCAAATAAATCAAAAACAACTAATCTACACCTTAAGGCAATAAAAGTAGCTATTTTGCAACGTTCATGGTTGGTTACCAAGTTTAAGAGGTTCATTTAATGAAATTCATTATTGTTCTGTAAATTAACTACTCCCTTCTCGCAGCATTTTTTGTTTGTTCTTATAAAAGTATGACATCTCCTCGCATGTATGCATTAACGTTAATATCCTCTTTTCCATAGTAATTTGAACAGTTTGAAAAGGCGACACAATGTTGCTGCGGTTGTGTTGTGTTTTTTTGGTTTTTTTTAAATTGCTGTTTTGGCATTTCTGTTGTAAAAAGGTGATCATCCTTTCTATCAGATTTCAAGAAATATTATTACTTCAGTGTTTCGAAAGAACTTAAAATAATATTCCAACACTACAACATTCCAAAATCAGCAACGGTTTTCACAAAAGATCCCAAAACGCATCGTGACTATAGCCATGACTCAAATTTGACAATTCCAGTTCATATTGCTAAAAACAGCGTTTGAATTCTGAGTGGCCTGGAAGGTGCAGCACAACTGTTTACAGAAAGGCTTAATGAGAAAGGCCGTGTGCAGACACGGCAGCAGATTCTTACCCCCTTTCTCAATGAAACGTCCAGGTTCAGCGATTTCATACTTTCCAAATAATTAAAACACAATAATAATCTTTTGCGTTTGCCTATGTATGTATGTATGTGCATATGGGTGTGGGTAGAAGGAATCACAGGGCCATAAAGAGTTTCACCATAGAAGCCCAGACTCGGCTGCGGTGTAATCCATCGGCACTTCAAACCTATCAAGCTATAAATGGTTAAAAATATAATCAGTAAGAAGCTGCTGTGGAAAATCAGAGAAGGTCCCATGTCGTTTGTATTGCCTGTATTGTAACTGCTGATCATACGCAGGAGTATTTTTGAATTTTCCTAAAATTCTTTACATTGCTGAGGTATAAGAAGGTCTGACTGGCTGCTGCTTTTGAATAAATCCGCAGAGGTGTAAGCAGTTAGTTCTAACCTATGATACCACTTTGGGCTTAATAATTCATTTCTAATCCACTGCAGCATTCGGCTTGTTTTATTTTGGAAATATTTTTTTTTCTTCACTGTAAAGCACAAGCAAAGAATACAGGAGTCCAGAAAAAAGGTACATGACGGTAATAACCTGCTGCAATTTATACCTTGCCAAAACGTATACATTAAGCCAATTTTCCAAACGAATTATCCAAACTAAATAGCACAAATTTACACTTGTTCTTCGCAGCACTTAACTTGTGTGGTTCAATTAACATGCATACTTTAAAAAATGCAAAGGATACACAAATCCCAACTCCTCTCCCTGCCTCCCTCCGTTCTTCCGGAAACTTTGTTTTGTGTGTGCGCATAAAAATGTGCATGAAATTGGGTTATGTGCATAGTTTTACACATGCAAACACTTCACAGTTTTATAAAGAGTCATTTACATGCGCAAACCTGGGTTTTGTAGCTTTGAACATTACCCCATGGGGCGGATTAGTTTCGAGGTGTGGATTGTTCTTTTCTATTTATTTGCTACTCTTATTTTTTTTTTTTCTGATTATTTTTCCCCAGCCACATGGATATTCATTTAATGGTGTGATTTATTAGCTTTTAACATGCAATCCATTGAAACGTTTGATAATTCTGAGTTCCTTCTTACTAAAAGTAATATTTTAATGGCATTCTGCTGAAATCCCCTTCCTTTTCATTTTCACCACATACTGTAAATATTGCTCAGTCATTTTTCCTTTAAACTTTTGTACATTTCTTTTCAAGTGAGCTTAGGCAAAGTGGCATTTGCAATGTCACATCTAACATTACATTTCTCTTCTTCCAACCTTTAAGTTTAGTTATAAAGTAAATAAATGCTGCATTTGGGCTTATGACTCCTAAGGTGGTAGTTTTGTAAGCCATTTATGTGCATAAAACATGAGTTTATGCATGTGAATTACTCCTTATAATAAAATTGCATGGAGTTTGTTCATGTGAAAACATGTTCATAACCCAATCTCAAACATACTTTTATGAGCACACAACATAGGCGTTTTGGGGGTGGGGTGGAGGACTTAGGATGGATTTTTTATTTATGCGCATACATTTTGATTTTATAGTCAAATGTTTTTTATTGAAAAGTAAAAATCACAATAGTAACATGGATACAATGTTGGGACTCTTCATACACAATATCAGTGAAAATATATTTCAACAGATTAACACCACTAAAACAATAACTATCCCTGGTGAAAGCATGATAAACAACATGTACATTACTCTAAATAAAATACTATATACTTCTGAATTTGACAAAAAATTGTGTAAATTAACCTGCATAAGTTACAAGCAATAAAGAGAGGGTGTAACTTTGTACAGTTGGGTGTGTGTGTATTATTTCAGATAATTTTCCAAGTAAACTTGTGTGCAAAAATTAGCATTGAAAATTGGCATAACTTATATTTTGTGGCATAAGTTATGCAGGGTGTTATAAAATTATCCTCCCTACGAAAACCATGGAATAGCAGTAGATGTTTGACCATTTTGAAGGTAATGTGCAAATTAATGAGTGTGCATAAAACACATGTTTATGCACCTAACTGGCTCCATATAAAAGTGTATGGGGTTTGTGTGGATAAAAATGTGTGCATAACCCAATTTCAAGCAGACTTTTATGCACACAAAAAAACTTGGTGTTCTGGGGAGACAGAGATGGGGTAGAGAAGGGGATTCAGGTGCATACTTTGAATTTTAAAAAGTAGGGGTGCAAATTAACGCACAAAAATTATATGCTGCAAAGAGCAGGTATCATTGTGTGGGTGAGTTTGTGCAGGTTATTTCAGATAATTTTCAGAGCAGACTCATTTGCATAAGTTCATTTTGAAACTTGGCATAATTCATGCATTTTGACAAGGCATAAATGAGGAAGGTTGTTATAAAATCACTCTTCTTGTGTCCACTATAGGTACAGAATTTCTCCTTTATTAGCTGAAAACTTTAATGATCTTCCTTTTGGAGTAGAAGACCCTGGCAAATTACAGGAGTTGCACCACCTCTGATACGAATCATATAAATATTGTCTGGAGAATAATATATTCCAATATATTCCAAATTTTGGAGGACAAAACTTAACTGTACAATGACAATTGATACTTTTAGAATATTTTCTCCTTCTCTTCTTTCCTCTGTTTATCCAAAGATTCAGTGTGATGCTATTAGTTTGAAAGCAGTAGTTATATATTCTTCACTGAATTTGAATAATATGACAAAGAATTCTATGATTAAAGTTAACATGTACATCTGTCGAACAAAACAGGTGGACATGTGAACACAAAATAGGATATGCATAGTTTTTGAAATTTGCTAAACTTTCTGAGGTAATATGTTACAATACCTATGCATGTGCCTTAATACACTAGTTTAACCAAAATAGTTTTATATTGCATGGATCTCATATTTAAAGCCATTCCCATAATATACAACTAGCTCCATGATGTACGGCAGTATTTTGAAAATACTGAGAAGATTCCATTTAGAGTTCATATGGGAATATTCCATGCAAGGAATACTGATGCTCAAAATTGCTAATGTTTTATTCATTTTTATATTTACTCCTTTCCCTGTAATATAGCTATGTTAGCCAAGGTGTTAAAAATTATCAAATGACCTATTTTCCAAAGGTTTTCTTTTCATTTGTATCTATGGAAATTATTATTACTATTGTTATTATTTGGCAAACAGGCTCTTAATACACATTGAATTTAATGGGTTCATTCTGAACACAGTACAGGAATGAATATCAGGAAGAAATTGAAAGTTTACATATAAAATATGTTCGGGGTGTTAGATAAAATAAAAGCACCTCCAAAACCCATAACATATCTATCTATTTATTACATTTTTGTTAGACTCTAACCCATGATCTTACATGGAGTGCTGAAATAATCATATGCTAGTGCATCCGATGCATTTTGTGACCATTTTGGCAATATGGAAGCTTTCAGAAAAGCATGGAAGCTGACTGGATTTTTTTCTCACAAAATACTGGGTATTTGACCATAGATTTGGAGTGTTGCTAGGTACATGCTGAAAAGATTCATTTCAAATCACTAGATATCATGATTCATAATAAAAGCATCAAATTCAGATGCCTTCATTACCCTAAATGTCACAGTTGTTCAGTAGTGATGTAAGGGGTCTTACACTGTATCATTCATATACTGTATATTATACAGCAAGCTAAAACATTCAATTTGAACTGTGTTTGATGGGTGATATCTGCAGTTTTATAGGTAAAAGCCCACTACATCAACTTCCTGCTAACTGCATTTACAAGCAATACTCAAGAAATTTGGATGTGTACAAGAAACCATAGCTCAAACTCTTGGCTAAAATATATGAGCTTGGGGATTACTTTGCAATATTCACTACTGGCAGGGATCCAGCCCTACTTGCATTATATGTCCAAAGTAATGCAATGTCTCCAGATAAGGGATTAACTGCCAGTGAATGTTTTATCCATGAGTGATTAAAATCATTCCCTGGTGTTGCAGAAAGACATTTTTCCTATAGATCCACCAGAGTTGAGTTCAGTTATGCAGACTCTTCTTGATAGGGATGTTTTGTTGTTGTTGAATTTAATATTTGCTACTTTTGTATCTACCCTTGATATGGTAGACTTTTGTATACCAGCATGGTTTAATGTAAACCTAAAAGGCTATAAAATCCATTATCTATCTATTTATAAAAGGCTTATATCAGTTCATCAATCAGTCACACTGTTGTATCTGTCTATAGCCACCAGATGGCACCTGGAACTGTGGAAGGTGCTCTGTGCAAAGGCACACACACACACACACTTCTCTTAGGGGCAGATTTTAAAAGGTACACCTGATTTTATAACGTGTGCGCAGCCGCACGCATGTTATAAAATCAGGGGTTGGCGCGCGCAAGGGGGTGCACACTAGTGCACCTTGAGCGTGCTGAGCCCTTGGGGAGACCAGCTGGCTTTCACCATTCCCTCCCCACCATCCTCTCCTTTCCCTTACCTGTGCCACCCACCCCACCCCCCCAAAAAACCCCGTACCTTAATCTCACAAGTTACACCTGCCAGAGGCAGACATAACTTGCGTGCACCAGCCGACTGCCGGCGTGCGATCCCCTGGCACAGTGGACAGGTGGAGGCCTCTGGCCATGCCCTTGCCCCTGCCCCCGGACTGCCCCCGACAGTGGGCCACCAGTCTCGACCTCATACTCCCGCCAGCACCTCTGGCCCTGCTCCGCTTCCCGGGACCTCCAGCCAGGATGCATCCATTCCTCGGGCCTCTCCGCGACCTTGCGGAGAGATGCCGATGGCAGTGCCGCGACCCTCCCTAGGCACGCACGCATCAGTGAATGATTTAAAGGGCCCACGGCGGGAACCTGGCCATGAACCCGGATGCTGACGTCAGATCCTTCAGCACATAAATACTCAGGCCACGCTCCTCAGCGTCACCTTTGCAACTAGTCTACTTGGTCTCCTGTTCCTGGTTTCCGAGTGCTCGTTACTGCAGTACTTGTTTGTTCGTGTTCCTGATTCTCCAAGTTCCTGGTTCCTATTCTGCTGTTCGTCTCGTCTTGTGTTTGATTGACTTCCTGGATTTGACCACCGCTTCACCTGATTTCGCCTACCTGCCTTCTCCAAGCCTGACCTCTGCTACGTCTGATCTCGCTGCCTTCTCCAAGCCTGACCTCTGCTACGTCTGACCACGCCTGCTTTCTCTGTGCTTTGAACATTGCTACATCTGACCATGCCTGCCTTCTCCATGCCTTGACCATTGCTATGTCTGACCATGCCTGCCTTCTCCATGCCTTGATCATTGCTACGTTTGACCACGCTTGTTTTCTCCGTGCCTTGAACTTTGCTACGTACGACTTCGCCTCAGACTATCTGGAGTCCAGAGTTCCACGTTGTTTGTTACATCTTCCAAGTGCCGTCCGCTTCTACTCAAGTTTGACAGTGATGCCTCTGTCCATATCCTCTGGACACGGACTATTAAGGCTTCGGCCTTTCTTTGCTCCGGCACCTTCAGTATCCTCCTGTTCCTTGGTGCTTGGGTTTCTGTTTTGCTTCCTGTCTGGGATAGGATCACGCCACCTGCTGGCTGCTGTCTCTGGGCTGAACCAGCTACTACTGATACCCAACCTCGAGGCCTGCCTAAGTCCTGCTGGCCCCGGCACCCGAAGGCTCAACCCTAGGGGAACGTGGGATGGGATAGGTGAAGCTCCAGTTGCCTCCAGCTTCAGCCCACTCTGCCTGCTGATGATGGGGACCCATAGGCCCTCGCCTATGGGTTACGTCAATCCCACCTCAGCCCAAGGATCCACCTCCTATGCAACACCTTCTTCATCCAATGCATGATGGACTCCGCAGCAATCCTCTCCTTCTTTGGCTGCAGCTGGGTGGGATTTGCAGTGGCCATCCTTCAAGCTTCTTCAGCCACGGTAGGATGGAGCCCTGTGTCAGCCGGCAATGAAAGATGTCTAATATACTGTCAATGTAGTTTATAGAGAAGTTCTCTAATTCTATATGCTTTCTGTTAATTACTTAATAATATACAACATTATATATCATTGTCACTTTTGTTCGATTTTAAAATTTATATTGTTATGGACAAGATAATCCACACAATGCCAGGCACTTTTTACTAGTAAGGCTATATAATACAAAGGATTCTGAGTTATCCTATTATAGAGTCATTTTTTAGTTTGGGGTGGCCATAATAATTCCCAGTAATTCTGTCTCCTACCTTTGCTCTCTTTTCTTTTGCTTACGTTAAAAGGGAGAATATTAATACATATTGTGGTCTGATTTTTCTTTCATTTTTTATTGTTTAGTTATAAAGATGCAAGACAAGAATTTGGAATTTTCATAATTTCCTGAACAATAGCCATTCTTTGAAGTTGCCTCTCTAGAGTATAGCTGACCAGAATGAAACTTGGCTGCTGGCACTAACAATTAAAAAGGATATTGAGCAGTTTTTAAACTAGATCCTGGGGAAAGTTGCTCTGGAATGCATGGTACAGAGTTAGTTGTCTGTGAGGGATACTGTTAAAAGAGGAAAATTAGAATATCCAGATAGAAAGGATATGGAAAACTCTGAGGTTTGCAGGTAGATTTACAAGAAGAGCAGACAAATGTGAATAATTTCAAATTACCTGATTTAACTGCTAATAATAAGTAGATTGTGAATAGAAAAAAATATATTTAGGTGTCTATATGCAAATGATAGAAGTCTGAAAAATAATATTAGAGAATTAGAATGTTGGTCCTCAATGAAGATATACTGTAGACACAACTAACATTTCAGAGACCTGGTGGAAAAGGACAAATGGGACACTGTGATACCAAGTTACATAATATATCAGAATACTAGAGAATATAGAACTGGTGGTTGTTTGGCTTTATAGGTTAAAACTGACATGGAGTTGAGAAAAATAGTTCTGCAGGACAAAAACTGAACCATAGAATCTCTATGGATAGAAATTCCTTCCATGACAGGAAAAAGTATAGCAGTGGGGGTATCTGACATCTACATGACCATGATGAAAAACATACTGTAAAATGCTTACAGAGATTAGTAAAGCTACTAAAATTTGAAATTTAATAACAATGGAAGATTTTAATTAGCCCAGTATTAATTGGGTGAATATCTCATCAGGTAGGGATATAAAGTTTCTAGATACCATAAACGACTACTTCATAAAGCAGCTGCTCCTGGAACTGAAAAGAAAGGGAATTACTTTAGATTTAGTTTGCGGTAGAACTTAAGATTTGCTGCAAGGGCAAAGGAAGTGCAACCACTTAGCAATAATAAAGCAATCAAATTTGACATAACCACTGGAGGGAGCATAATACAAATAAGTAAATAGCATTTACTGACTATAATAAAACGAGGAAATTAGAAATAATCTAAAGGAAGTAGTTAGGAGGATTAAAAGTTTATATGAAGCATAGAGATTATTTAAAAATATTATCTTGGAAGCCAAGATAAAATATATTCCATAAGTTAGAAAAGATCAAATGAAGATCAACTGACTACCAGCATGGCTAAATGGTGCTATGAAAGAGACTATTAAATCCATAAAGGCATTCCTTTAAAAATGAAGAACAGGTTCTAATGAGGAAAAAATAATAGAGCATAATCACTGTCAAATTAGATGTAAAAAAAAGGCAGGCAAGAAAGAATCTGAGGAGAAAGTTGAGAAAGAGGCAAAAACTGATAAAAACATTTTTCACCTACATCAAAAGCAAGAAGTCTATGAGGCATCTGAACTGGGATGTTAAGAATTATTAGGAAAGGAATGGATAGTAAAATGGAGAATGTATTGCTCTATGGTAAGGCCACACACCTGGTTGTTGCATCTTGAAAAAGATATAATTGAACTGGAAAAGCTACAAAGAAGGGCCACCAAAATGATAAGGGGGATGGAACGCCTCCCCTATGAAGAAAGGCTAAGGAGGTTAAGGATGTTCAGCTTGGAGAAGAGACGGCTTAGGGACATAAAATCATGAGAGGAATAGAACAAGTAAATGTGAATTGGTTATTTACTCTTTAAAAAAGTACGATAACTAGGGGACACTCCATGAAGTTAGTAAGTAGCATAATAAAACAAATTGGAGAACATTATTTTTCACTCAATGCACAATTAAGCTCTGGAATTCATTGCCAGAGGATGTGGTAGACAGTTAGCATAACTGGGTTATTAAAGGTTTGGACAAGTTCCTAGAGCAGAAGTCCATATACTGTTATTCACAGACAGACTTGGGGGAAGCCACTACTTATCCCTGGGCATTAGCACCATGGGATCTGTCTTTTGTTTGAGATCTTGCCAGGAGCTTGTGACCTGGATTGGCCACTGTTGGAAATAGGAGACTGGGCTTGATGGACCTCAGTCTGACCCAGTATGACAATTCTTATGTTCATATGGGATCAGTGTTGTTTAACTTATTTATTAAGAGATGATTTTTAAAAGCCCAGAGTGCGCCAAAATCAGGAGATACTCGCACAAGTCAGGCTCGTTTGCACCCACTGAATTAAAAAAAAACACCCAGATATGCACATATCTCCTAGCTGTGTGCACATCTCAAAAGTTTTCAAAAAGGGGTGGGTCATGGGCGTGGTCTGGGCAGGACATGGGCGTTTCAGGGCATGGCCCAGAGATGTGCCTGTAAATACTTACCTGCCTGGGTGCCCAGATTCACTGCCGAGTAAGTTTACTTTTGCTAGGGATGAAGTCTAAGTTAAAAAATAAAAAGAAAGAACTATTTCTCAGGAGTTTAAAAGGTCTGGGGTAACTGGGGGAAGTGCAGAATATCAAACCAGAGAGGCTTGGAGAACCTAGCTGTTAACTGGACGAACTAGTGGACAAACTAGTGAAACTGGCAATGGTATGGACGCGTGCCACTTTTAAAATTCCCCAGATATGCAGTAGAAGTAGGACTTACACACATAGGCATGCACCCACTTAAAACTAGAGATGTGAATCAGAACCGGAATCAGTTTGGATTCCGGTTCAGATTCACATGTGTTTTTTTTTCATCGGGCCTGATCGCGGTTTTGTTTATTGGCTGCGCCCGAGCCGATAAACAAAAAACCCACCCCGACCCTTTAAAACTAAAACCTTAGCTTCCCCCACCCTCCCGACCCCCCAAAAAACCTTTTACAGGTACCTGGTGGTCCAGTGGGGGTCCCTGGAGCGATCTCTCACTCCCAGGCCGTTGGCTGCCACTAATCAAAATGGCACCGATGGCCCTTTGCCCTTACCATGTGACAGGGTATCCGTGCCATTGGCCAGACTCTGTCACATGGTAGGAGCACTGGATGGCGCCATCTTGTGCTCCTACCATGTGACAGGGGCTGACCAATGGCACCGGCAGCCCCTGTGACATAGTAAGGGTAAAGGCTATTGGCACCATTTTGATAACTGGCAGCCGATGGCCCGAGTGCAGGAGATTGCTCCCGGACCCCCGCTGGACCACCAGGGGCTTTTGGCAAGTCTTGGGGGACCTTCCTGACCCCCAAACTCTTGCCAAAAGTCCAGCGGGGGTCCGGGAGAGACCTCCTGCACTCGGACCGTCAGCTGCCAGTATTCAAAATGGCGCCGATAGCCTTTGCCCTTACTATGTCACAGGGGCTACCAGTGCCATTGGTCAGCCCCTGTCACATGGTAGGAGGACAAGATGGCGCCGGCCATCCAGTGCTCCTACCATGTGACAGGGTCCGGCCAATGGCACGGATACCCTGTCACATGGTAAGGGCAAAGGGCCATCGGCGCCATTTTGATTAGTGGCAGCCGATGGCTCGGGAGCAGGAGATCGCTCCAGGACCCCCACTGGACCACCAGGTACCTGTAAAAAGTTTTTTGGGGGGTCGGGAGGGTGGGGGAAGCTAAGGGATTAGTTTTAAAGGGTCGGGGTAGTTTAGGGGTTATTTTTGTGTGCCATTTTTTCCACCCTCCCCCAAAATGAGAAGAAAACCTCCACGATCAATATCGTGGGGTTTTCCTATTGTTTTGGGGGAACCCCCGATTTCTGACGATTTTGAAAATATCGTCCGATATTTTCAATCGTCCGAAGCCCGATTCACATCCCTACTTAAAACTGAGTGCACAAATGCACGCAGTCAGGCTATTTTATAACATGCATACTTATAGACGCGCAAGTTATAAAATGGCCATGTATTTGGGTGTGCACTGATGCACATGCGCCAAAGAGCGCCTGCATGCCGGTTTGAAAAGTTACTGTGTCTGGATCTGGATAAGGGGGTAATGAGAAAGGCACTCAGATTTATGGATGACAAAAAAGTATTCAAATTAGTTAAAACACAAGCAGACATGAGGAATTGCGAGAGACTGTGGTACTATGATTTTAAATGACAGAAGAAATGTAATGTGGACAAGTACAAAATGATGCATGTGGGGAAAATTATTTTTACACTATGTACATAATGCTGGGTTCCACATTAGATGTTACCATTTAGTTAAAGGACTTTGCAGTCATTGTTGACAATACATTGAAATTTTGAGCTCAGGGGAATTTTCAAAATATTTATATGTAAAATTAGCATACATGTACATAAGTAGCTTATACATGCTATTGTAAAACTACAACAATACCTCATGTATTCGGTCTCACACACACGTTTACAGTACTCTAGGGGCATACCCTGGTGGGGCAAGAGCTACATGGTCAAGCTGCTATTTTATAAGAGACTTAGGGGTAGATTTTCAAAGGGTTACGCATGTAAGATACGCGCGTAACCCCCGAAAACCTACCCCTGCGTGTGCGTGTGCAGACTATCAAACCAGAGAGGAAGCGATTTCGGAGCAGCCTTGGAGGGAACGGGGAAAGCCATCGGGGCTCCCCTTGGGCTCGGTGTGCGCAAGGTGCACAAGTGTGCACCCCCTTGTGCGCGCCGACCCTGGATTTTATAACATGCGCACGGCAGCGTGCACATGTTATAAAATTGGGTGTACATTTGTGCGCGCCGGATAGCGCGCACAAATGTACCCCCCCGCGCGTAAAATTTAAAATCGGCCGCTTAACATGCATACATTTGTTTCCTTATACATGTGATTTTAAACCTGTTAATTATTTTGTGCAATTGATATCAGATTCATCTATTAATTACTAATGGTTGGGTGGAATGTCTCGGTAAACTGGGGAAAGTTCAGCGTGAAGAACTGGGAGGGTCTCGGTGACCGGAAAAAGGACTGGGTGAACTGGTAGAGATTTCGGCAAACTGGTAATTACAATTATGTGTGTATGAATTAAAATTTACAATCTTCCATGTGTAAACAAGGTTTTATATGAGCAAGTCGCAATTTGTTTTGTGCATAAAACATACATGCATATGTTTTTAAAATAGGTAGGAAAAGTTTGCGCTTTCGGTGGTTTACAAGTGTTCCTGCATATGTGTGTATTTTTAAGAGTAGATATACATATATTTTATAATCTGCACATATCTCATACTCCTAGGATATAAAATGCTGTCACAGATCTTTGTGCAGCCATATACGCATGTCCATGCAGCAGCGGTCAAAAAAAGTAAATAGAATATTGGGAATTATTCAGAAAGGAACAGAAACAAACCTGCAAATACCATAATGCCTCTGCAAGGATCAACGTGCAACCATACTCAAGTACTTTGTGCAGTTTTAATTGTTCCATCCCAAAGAAGATATATCAGAACTAGAAAAGGTACAGAGAAGATCAAAACAAATGATAAAGAGATTAGAATGCTTCCCTTATGAAGAATGACTTAAGGTTCTTCAGCTTGGAGAAGAGATAATTCAGAGGGGATAAGATAGAGGTTTATAAAATCATGAGTGGTGTAGAATATTTTAATAGGGAGCAGTTATTTATTCTTTCAAATTGTACTATGATTAGGGGACACTCCATGAAACTAACCAGCAGCAGATTTAAAACAAATTTAAGAAAGTTTTTTTTTTCATTCAGTGCACAATTAAACTGGGGAATTTGTTGCCAAGGGATGTGGTCCAGGCTAGTAGTATAACTGGGTTTGAAAAAGGTATGGATCAGTTTCTGGAGGGCAGGCCTATTATCAGCTATTAGCCAGGTAGATGTGGAGACTGTCACTTTGGGGCATGAGCGACAGGGAATGCATTTACCCATTAGGATCTGCTATGTAGTTCCAGCTTGATCACTAGCAGAGACAGGATGCTGGGCTTGATGGCTCATTGGTCTGATCCAGCATGGCACCTCATATGATATGCTGAGGCACATTGGCAGAGCAGCATGGGGAAGCTTTCACTGTCACTGCTTGTGACTCACTGTGGATAAATGGAGGATTTCAGCCCTAGTGTTGTCAATCTGTTACCTGTCAAAAGATTATATTCTACTAAGAAAAAAGTGAAAAGAAATAAACATAGCAACATCCTTAAGAAGATTAGAAGGTTGGACACTGTAAGCCATGATCTTTGAAATCATGCTAAATTGTTTTCATATAGCTGCAAATTAGGCTTATCTGAAACAGAATAAACTATTTCTCATGTTTCGTATAATTCAATGATTTTGTTTCCTATGATGGAAAATAACATCACAGAGATTTGTGGACTGATGTTTGATTCTAAGCAGGTTATATATTTTGATCTTCTGGCATTCACAAGAGGCCTTGTCAGATAAAGCAAGGGTGTTTAAAAAGAACACAGTCCTTAATCATTAGAGCCTAATTCATTAAGGGCCGGATTTTTAAGCCTACGCGTGCGGGGTACATTTGTGTGCACTACTGGCGAGCACAAATGTATGCCTGATTTTATAATCGCGCACATGTTATAAAATCTGGGGTCGGCGCGCGCAAGGGCGTGCATACTAGTGTACCTTGCACGCGCCGAGCCCTAGGGGAGCCCCGATGGCTTTCCCTGTTCCCTCCGGCCCTCCCCCACCTTCCCCTCCCTTCCCCTATCTGTCCCGCCCCCCAGCCTGAAAAAAATACCCCCATACCTTTATCCCAGAAGTTAAGCCTGCCAGAGGCAGGCGTAACTTGCGCACGCTGGCCAGGTGCCAGCACGCGTTCCCCAGGCCCAGTGGCCGAAGAGAGGCCTCTGACCATGCCCCTGGACTGCCCATTTTTTTCAAGCCCCGGGACTTACGCGCGTCCCGGGGATTTACGCACACCGCCAGGCCTTTTGAAAATAGGCCCAGCGCGTGTAACCCCGCCACGCGCGTAAATGCACCTGAATTTACATGCGTAGGCTTTTAAAATCTGCCCCTAAGGCTTTTCTCCCTTCTGTGCTTATGGGAAAATGCCTTGATAAATCAAGGCCTTCATCTGGTACAGTAAACTGGATTCTTCCATTGGAGATACAGTAGATGATTTCAGAAAGAGGTACCAGCTTTGTAAACATACACCAGATTTAAGGACTGGCTACAAAACAAATTGCAGCACCCACCCCTATAATATAATGAGTATTTTATTCTGCACAAAGTATTTAGTATTCATTTCAAATGTAGTCATCTAAAATAAGAATTTCTACTCAGAACTAATGGTAGGGATGCAAATGAACATGTTTGCATGTATATGTGGATCTCAAAGAGTACACCTGCCTTGATCCTCTTGAACTCCCTGACATGTCCTGAAAATTTGATGTAGAAGAACATTAAGCATAACAGTTATTGGGGTGGTGAGGGGTTGATGGTGTGGAGACACACAGACACATACAGACATGGTGATCTCATAAGCCTTCTTCCTTGGGAAATAGGCTAAAAATGCCTTCTTAAAATCACTGTACATTTAGGAGCCTTTGCTTTCATTTTTATTTTATTTTTCCTAGGAATTTCAAAGTTTTAACAAAAAGGTCATCAGTGAAAAATGACTTATAACACAGAGGAGGAAAACCAATGAAAAAGTCATTTTTCCATTGATTTTATTTTTTTGATAATACATTGTGATTTCCAGGAAAAATAAAATAAAAACTGAAAATGAAAGTCCATATGTACATTAGAAAACTGTATACAAAATCTGCAAATATGTCCCAAATCATTTAACTTAAGGCATATATTTAGTACTGAAGTAAATTGTGCAGAAAAAAATGATTGCGCATGCTAAAAAAATTCACAAGTACTTCAGCAGAAGTTTTTCCTAGTTGTTAAATCTGGCCCACAGAGCTACACTCTGGACAGAGCGTGCTAGGACGTTTAGAAAGATTTAGGGATACAGCACTTATGTCAAGAGCATGTGGAAGAAGTTCAAAACCAGAAGTGACCAAGTTAAGCTAACAAAACATCTTTCTTCATGAAAGGGTTGGTTTCCTCACCCATCATGACTCTGTTATAAATTTAGCTCAAAGCTTCTTTCATTTTTTATTGGAAACTTCAAACGGGTGTGCTGTCAGACCTGTCAGAAAAAAAGGGAAAAGGAAGTCTGTGTGTCAACCACTGTAGGCCTTCCTAGACTTTTACACATACATTTAACAAATGTGCGAATGCAGAAAGCATTTCATTGTCTTGTTAATATTTTTAGTATGTGAGGACAACCTAGGAAAGGAATGTTTTTTTTTAGGTAACTATAACTCACATCATTTTTAACCTTTCAAGGACTTTTTGAAGGAAATGTACCTCAATTGTGCCAAATTTGTGAGTTATATAAATGGCAGAATATCTTCAGATTTCAGTCCATGGAATTGTTCTCATGCCACAAAGCAGCTATGCAAGCCAGCTGGGGGAATAATCAGTTCTGTCCTGCAAAGATTCTCTTCCAAGCATCATCTTTTTCACAGAAGAAAGGCCAGGGAGATCAGCCTTCTTTAGCAGTAATGTTTTATTAAAAGTATACAGCCCCACCTTCTGAAAATGTACAATATGGAAAGTGAATAATTTAGAACCAAAACAGAAACCCTGGAATAAGAGATAGCTAAACAGGTAACTTGTTCTTTTGATGGGAAAATATTCTGTTGAAGATTTAAACAATACTTTGAAATACTTGCATATGTTTTATGGGTATCAGTCAATATCAGTTTTATGGGTATCAGTCAAGTTTTAAGTTTTAGAGCCGGGTCAGTGACCACATAGCTGTTTGGATCTATAATAAATGTCTCATGATTGAAGGATAATAGGAACCAATAAGCAGACTGCTTTCTATTTACTGTTGAACTCAGTGTAGGTAATGTCACTTACTGACTGTAAATAAGCAAGGGTCGAAAGAGTAAAGGTTGAATGAGGGTCAAGCTTTTCTTTGCATCATTTTGACCATAGTGCTCCACAGAGGCCACTTTGTTTTCTCAGGTTATACTTCATACAACCAGTACAAAAATCAGATTTTTCCTTCTAATTCAACTAATGCTGTCTGAAGGGCACTATTGGATATAAATTAGAAAGACAAATAGAGAGGAAGGTGAACCACACAAATAAATATGAAAACAACAAGAGTGGTATGCTAAAAGATAAATAGATAATAAAATATATGAATAAATAAAAATTAAAAAATGTGTGATAAAATATTATACATTTAATATCAATAAAAGCATATTTACAATAAAATCAAACATAAAATTAGCACAATGATGGATCCAATACACCCATTATAGCCATGTTTTGACAGGGTGTCTCCTAGCTAAGAGGACCATAAACAAGTTGCAGACTGTCCACTGTGAGCTGTGATTTCTGTTTACAAATAAGTAAGGGAGAATATTCTTTTTACCATTTCTGGTGCCTCTTAGGGTGCCTTGGAATTTTCACAGCTGTTTTTAGGTTTGTGATTTTTAAGCTCATTTATGATCCAGTGGTCAGCCACTTCCCCTCTTAGCTAGGAGGGAATAAGGACAATCAATTATATAATCACCCCTGAAGCAGACATCTTGTTGAAACATGGCCATGTTGGGTGTATTGGATCCATCACTGTGCTAATTTAATGTTTGATTTTATTGTAAATATCCTTTTATTGATATTAAATTTATAATATTTTATCACACATTTTTAAATATATATTTATTCATATATTTTATTATCTATTCATCTTTTTGTGTATCACTCTTGCTGTTTTTGGATGTAAATTAGAACCATTATGGAAAATACTTTTTCAGTATTCAGAAACCTGGTACTTTGCCAGTCAGTTAAAAACTGTTTACCATGGATTTACAACATTCAATGCCTGACAAGTTTTATGTATAAAGAAAACCTGTTAGCTGATGGAGTCCTCAAAATATCATTTTTATGAGCATGTCACTGATACAAGATTAAGCAGTGCTCATTATAGTTTTTAATTGATCTCCACTATTGGCCTAACATGATTAAGGCTGTACCAAGATGATAGCCAACAGTCTACTCTTCCAGGAGCATGTGGTCAATTTCCTTAATCTAAAGGAAATACAAAGAATGTTCTAATATGCTTTTATTTTCTTCCCGTTTGCATTTCTTCATTATTATTATTAAATAATTTGATGTTGAATGAATATTTTCAGAAGGAAGTAGGAATGTGCATGTTGTGTTTTGGGAACGCTAGGAGAGCGATCCCAACTTGAGAGGAATTGTGTGCCCTTGGGCCTCGGCATGACCCCAGACGAATCGAAGACAGCACCGAGGATCGGCGAGGCTTGTCCCAGCATGGGCGAAAACTAAGTCTGACCTTCTGCTGGACCTGCATGCTTCTGTAAGGTCAACAACATTGTGTTGGTATTGAACAGTCCTCCAATCGTTCCCAGCCCTTTCAGACCTGCTGCTAGGTATCGGCAAGAAGCAGCAGGCCGGACTGAGGATGAGGGCAGACAGAGGCCTTGTGACACAGGAGACTCGAGATGAGACGAGAAGACTCTAGATGTGGACCAGGAATTTGGAAGACTCTAGATGAGACGAGGAACTTGGAAGGGTCTGGATGAGACGAGAAGCTTGGAAGGTTCAGACATTGGTATTGTCTCTCAGGGCGCCCTACACAGCCCACCGACATAGGCGGACCCCATGGTCTGGTCATGGACCACCCTGTCCCACTGCAAGCCCTACACAACCTGAAGAGGTTGGTCACGGACGATGCGGAGAGCAGGACAAGCGCAGAAAGGGAATCCAGCTGAGACAAAACTCCAATGACGAGGCAAGGTGTCATCTGGAGAACCATAGGAGCTGGAGGGTCAAGAGGACTCAGAAGCACAAGAAGGGATTCCAGCTGGGACGAGACTTCAATGACGAGACAAGGTGTCATCTGGAGAACCACAGGAGCAGACGAAGGAGGAGTGGAACCTCGGAACATCAGGAAGTGAAACATCAGGAAGCCTGGACTAGAAACCTTGAAACATGAAGACATGGAACATCAGGAAGCCACAGGAAGCAACGAAGACTCAGGAAGCAAGATGAGACATGGAGCTCCAACGAAGAACGAAGACCTGACGGAGCACTGGAAGATGAGACTTCCAGGAGGGAAGTAACTCCAATGCAAGGCAAAGCTGAAGTGGAGAAGCAGCCCTTAAATAGGGCTGGCACAGGAAACCAGGAGGAGCTGACTTCCGGTGTGGCCAGGAGGACCCCACCTACCCTGCCCCTTTAAGAAGGGGAAGAAGACACGGGCCTGCCCCTTAGGAAGGGGGCAGGACCTTGGAAAGTGGCCATGCTGCCGCTGAAGACACTGAAGGCAGGAGAAGCTGGGCCTGTGTGCAGGCAGGCCCTGACGTCGGCAGCGGCTCCTGCTGCTGCCGGAGGAATCAAAGGTGGCTCCAGCCACCAGGAGAGACCGGGGACTGCGGCCTCCAGTTGTGAAGATGAAGCTGACATCGGCGTGGCCCCAGCTGCGTTGAGGCACAGCGGCAAGGCCCGCTGTGCTGGAGAGGCACCCCAAAGTCCACGGCTTCCGCTGCGGTGAAGACAACGAGCTGACTGCAGCTCCTGCTGCGAAGAATGTCGGCGACTCCGTGCCACATTGAAGGAGGCAGCACGGGAGGTGAGAGGCCTGCTCGCAGGGAGTAGCTCCATGGGCAGGAGTCATAACAGTGCATTTGTTTGAAATGAAATGGAAAATTTTAATGAAGTTTCCTGATTCATTTCAATTCATTTTAAAAACCAAACAAAAGAAAAACAAATGAAATTTGACTCATTTTCATTTGTTTTGTTTAAAACAATTTTACCACTGCTTCCAAAAAGAAAAATCCCCCCCACTTTAATCTCACCCCCCATTTTAACTATCTTACTATATTTTTCTTTCTTTATGGACCAGGAGTGATTCCTGGTCACTGCTGGCCAACCGGTACTATGCTTAGAAATGGTGCTGGCAGATCAAGGCCGGAACCATTGTTCATTTATTCCATAGAAAGTAGTGCCAGCCAGTCCCAGATACAGGCCAGTGCAATTTTATATGGATGAAATTAACAGAGGCGCTGGCCTGGGTCTGACAGTGCCATTTTTAAGCATTCTTCCAGTAAGGCAAGAGTGACTGGGGATTGAACCTGCCTCGAGAAGCTAGAACAATATGAGAAGAGGGTTGAAGGGGATGGAGTAGATAGAAGGGAAAGCCCAAAAGGGTTTTCTAACTTTCTTCTCCGACAGGGCCTGATAATTTTTTCTTCATTTTTGAAATTTCTTTTGCTACAATTTTTTTGTTTTAAGTAATAAAAAAGAAATGAAACAACAAAGTGAAAGAAGCAAAAACCCCACAAAAACCAAAACACAATGGAAAAATGTCTGTGCACACCCCTAGAAGGAAGGCAAAGACTAATATTTGTAGAAATCTTATTTTCATTTTAATTTTATTTCTTTTCCTGGGAATTTCAAAGTTATAGCAAAATAACTCAGTGGAAAAATGACTTTTCCACAAATGTTTCTTGTTTGTTATAACAAAGTCATTTTTCCACTGATTATTTTTTGCTATAACATTGAAATTCTCAGGATAAAATGAAATAAAAACTGAAAACAAAGGTCCCTAAGTATTTGTTGCTTTTGTCACCTGGAATAATGCAATCCTATAGTATCTATGATAAAACATTTTCATTGGATTGCACTAAACACAATATAAATACTGAAACACTAGATCCTTGTCCCACATTCAGTGGTGTAACTGCAGGCACAATCTCAAAATGTTTTGGCAACAGCTACAAAAAATGTCCTTCATTAAGTTTAATAGACCCCTATGGACCCACTTTGTATAAAGCTTAACAGCAGCAAATATATCCTAGAATAACTGCAGTAACATTTTGATCTAAAGGGGCCCATGCACTAAACATACAGTCTAAGATTGTTTAGCATGCATATTAAATAAATAGCATGCTATGCACTCTGGCCATTCCCCAAAGCAGTCCTGCGGCAACGGAAGAAACAGACAAAGGGGTTGGAATACCAGTGGCAGGGGCATCCGAGAAATTGGTGGGGCAAAGAGGGCTGGGGGGCCGCTGCAGAAGCCGCCACAACATCAGCAGCGGAAAAAGTAGTTACACCTCCTCATGTGCCTGAATACATATGTGTGGTTGGCTCTCAGGGATGGCAACTTTCAAATGGGCGCATGAGTGCACATGTACATGTGTGCGTTGGTGCTCCCCCACAGATGTGGCAATTTTATCACATATGTTATAAAATAGCTTGGGTGCGCTTATGTGTGTGCCCAGTTTTGCAAGTGGGAACGCATATCCGCGCAAAGTCAGGTATGAGTCACACAAGTGGGAGACTTTTATAACAGGTGCACATGCGTGCCATGACCAGTTTCACCCGTTTGCCCAGTCTAGAGTTAGGTCCTCGAAATCCTTCTGGTTCTTTAGCCTGCACTCCCCACAGTTTTCCCAGATCCCTCAAACCCCATCACAGATGCCTGTTTTTTTGTTTTTAACTTATAGCTGCTCCGTAGCAGAAGTAAATTTATGTGGCACTGGACCTGGGCTTGCTCGCAGGTGCGTAGTTACTTGTACGTACATCTCTTGGCTCCATCCTGAAACGCCCACCTCCCAACCCCATCATGCCCCTTTTTTGATCCAAGTGAGATATTCACGTATCTGGAAATGTGCATATATGTAAGTGGCTTTTAAAATTGGGTGGACATGCGCATGTCCTACATGCACTCACATTTTCCAATTTTGGTGCTTGCTCGGCTTTTAAAATTCACCTCTAACTGTGCATGTTTCAGAGGCAATGAAGGAAAAAATTTATTTATTTATTTATTTATTTATTTTATTTATTTGCTTTTATATACCGACATTCGATCGAGATATCACATCGGTTTACATATAACTCGATGAATAGGGTAGGGACTGCCTTATTTTACATTGTAACATTTAACATGGAAACTTTCTAGCCTAACATTGTAATAAATAACATGGTAAATTGTCTGGTAACGAAGGAGATGGGAATAAATATTATGTTGCAATGAGTATATTGATATCTTTGAATTACTCAGGAGGGTGGGGGAAGGAGTTGAGGTGAAATGCCATGAGTCTTGTAAGCTGGTGGTGAAAGACAAGCCAGTAGTAGCGACGAGCTTAGCAAATTGGTCGGCTGCCTTTAGGATCATTTCAAGCGTCATTTTAGTGAAAAATATCCTGCACATTACCTGGTATGTAAGGCTAAACATGTACCTGGGAAGGATAACGGCATTGCTGATGTGCTTTTACATTTTCAGTGGTCTCATTTCAGGTTCTTGGCGCTGAAGGCAGAGGATCAAGCAACATGGATCCCATATTGGATCTGGAAATTGGGGTCCCCAGAGTTGCCATCCTGTTGAGACCAGTGCTGGCAGATAGCACATGGAGAGGCTACTTGAAGGGGTGGTTTCTATTCCAACATTTTGGGTACTCACATGGCAACTTCCATTCTAGACAGATTACAGAAAGGATAATCCATATAAGGGACTTAGGCATCTCCAGATCACAAGTGGATTTCCATCTATCAGGCATTGGATTTGTGCCTACTGGCTAGACTGTGGGGCAATGACTGCATCAGTAACTCCTTTTTGATTAAGAAGTGATGGAAGGTTGGTGGAGGCAGGAGCCTATTAGGGTGGACAGCAAGAGGCCTGTTATGCTTACTATCTTAAAGGTATTAGTGGCAGAGCTTCCACAATTAGTTTGGG
Source organism: Rhinatrema bivittatum (assembly GCF_901001135.1). Lineage (NCBI taxonomy): Eukaryota > Metazoa > Chordata > Amphibia > Gymnophiona > Rhinatrematidae > Rhinatrema > Rhinatrema bivittatum. Next base: position 176,261,715 of record NC_042621.1, read on the forward strand.
ATATTTTCAAGATCAAGTTGTGGACAGTTACTTTTTTGCTGAATTTTTTGGGGTGTTCAGGATTAGTGAACTGATCACTCAGGCAAAGGTGGCCACCAAGGGATCTGTGTTTGCAGTGGAAGATATGAGTCTGCCCTAATACAGTCCAAATTTTCATTAGAAAGTCAAAAGCTGACCAGTGTGCAGTGGGCAAGTGGGTACAATTGCATCCTGCTCATTTGGCATGTATATGTCCTGTCAGGGCAGCTCAAGAATATTTAGGGATGCAGCCCCATGGGGCGGGCCCCTTACTCAAGCATCAGGATGGGTAAAGGGCCCGCCCCATGGGGCTGCACCCCTAAATATTCAAGCATCAGGATGGGTAAGCATTGTCCTGATTCCATTTTGTATATTCTGTAAGGGGTTGGTGATGATTGGGGAGGATCTTTGTGATTTTAACATGCATTCTTTCCGAATTGGGCAGTGTCACTCACAAGCTGCCTCGGTTTGAATGAGGCACAGATCAAATCAAGAGGGCACTGACTGTCTGATAAATACAAATCATACATACAGGGTGTACAACACTGTTCCCCCATAGAGTCGGTCGAGTTTCCTGGGCAGTCTGCCGAGTTAACGTTGTTCTGTCCTTTCACCACAGACTTGCCCCCCCACTATTGTGAAAGTGCTATGGATCATGGGTCACTCCTATATTTACTGGGCACACATTAGAGCCAAGGCTAAGAACTCTGGAGAACAAATGGGCATAATAAGGGGCAAAGCTACCATCTTCTGGTTAGGAAACCAAGGAATGAGATGGGGCCAAATCATACCTACCATCTTTCAGTATGCCACAGAGCTGTTGCTGCAGCCAGACATGCTGTTCTGCATATGTTTAGATTCTCCTTTCTGGTTCTCCTAGTTGATGCTAGCATTGTATCTGTGACTATTTTCTGGTTTTATGTAAAATGCTCTTCTTACTGTTATCAGTGCAGACCCTCTTCTGTAGCATTAAAGCACACTTTGATTTCACCTGCTGTAAGAGCGTGTAATACATTTGATTGATTGATTCATCATCCATCTAGGCAGCAATGACCTGGCCTTGGTTAAAAATATAGACCTCATCATTAACATCAAGAAGGACTTGGCGTTTATCAAGTCTCTCTGGCCGGCGGTGGTGTTGGTTTGGACCCACATTATCCTTCAGTTAGTGTGAAAGGGGGTGAATTTGATCAAGGGAATCAAAAATATCAGACAGAAGCTGAACAATTATGGGTCCGGACTATAAGGGGACTTGCTATTGTGCCCCATGATATATCTGCTAGCTGCACAAATGTGTACAGGTCTGATGGAGTTCACTTATTTGATGTGGGCATGGATCTCTTTATCCTGTCTTTGCAAATGGCCCTCAGAAGTGTTGGTATATAAGGTAGGTCCCTTCTATGGTGGACCCTCACCGGCACATAAAGTGAAGTTTTGTGGTACAAGTGGGCCCAGGCACCAAGGAAAAGGTGGGGCCCATGGGTTTGGGGCACCAATGGTGGTACATGGTCAACCCATTAAATATGTGGGGGCTGTGGACCTGCTGTTAAAGGAAGCCTGGTATAAATGGACCCAAGACCAGGTAGGAGTGGTCTGGGTAGGCCAAATGAAGTCCTGTTCAAAGAAATAAGTGAGGCCAGCAGCGATGGCTGGGTAGGCCAAATGAAGTCCTGTTCAAAGAAATAAGTGAGGCAGCAGTGCTCTGCACAGTGGCAGTCACCATGGGTTTGCCCTAGTGGCATTCACAGAGTGGGATGCCTACGTACAACCAGGGTATTGGCAGCAGGTGGGCTGGTTAGCAAAGGAATTACTAAAGGTGCAAGTGAAGATATAGGCTAGTTCTATGCTACCAGATTTTATTGATAAGCAACAAATGGTGTTAGGATTACATTTTGCTTTTCAAAATATTATATTCAGGTTTTGAATTTTATGGCTGTGGCTGTTTCATCCAATCAATAAAGGTCAGTTGTCTAAAAATAAGGTGTCAGCCTTGTGGATGGGGATGGGAATGGAGAAAGAGGATTTGTGAGAAGTTAATGCCATGTCTCAGTTAAGGAGGCCTAGCTGGTCGAGGCATAGGCCTCACAACTGGGCAGGCGTCAGAGAAATAGCCAATGGGGGGAGTGGGAAGTTCAAATTCAAATTGGGGAAAGCTGGGTACTAATGGGAAGAGAGTAACAGCAGGGGCTCTAAAGGAAGAATAAAACTTAGAGTCACCCCCTCCCACCACACACAGTGTAAGAAGGTGCACCAGACCAAAAGGGGTGGGGCATTGTCACAGCCTAGGCATTAGCGGCAGGCCCTCACCGGCACATAAAAGGAAGTTTTGCAGTACAAAAGGGCCCAGACGCCTGGGGTGGTGGTGTTATTGGTGGTGCATGGTCACCCATTAAATAGGTGGGGCTGCGGACAGGCTGTTAGGTGAAGTCTGGCATAAAAGGATCCAAGACCAGGGTAGAGGTGGTCTGGGTATGCCAAATTGAGGCCTGGTCAAATAAATGTTGGTGGGCTCCAGGCAGGGATAGGTGGCCGGTCCAGTGGAGGTCAAATAGATGCCTAGTCAAAGAAATAAGTGAGGCCAGCAACGAAGGTCGGGGTAAATGAGGCCGTGGCATTCTGCATGGAGTGGTAGTCACCACAGACTCACCCCAGTGGCATTCATGGAGTGGGATGCTAATGGGGTGCAACCTTCAAGGCATAGAAGGTTGGAGGACAGCTGCCTCACAAGGGTATTGGCAGCAGGTGGGCTGGGTAACAAAGGAATTACTAAAGGTGCCTTTGGAGGTGTAGGCTAGTTCTATGCCACCAGATTTTATTGTTATGCAACAGATTGTATTAGGGTTACAGTGAGGTCCTTATTCAAATGCCATTTAGATGGATAACTCAAAGGTTATCCATTTAAATGGCAAAATTGGCACATTCAGCCACTTATCTAGCTAAATTACCCGACTATTATTTAGCTGGATAAAAAGAGGGCATTACTGGGGTGTTCTGGGGAGGAGTTGAGTTATCCAGCTAACTTAATCAAATATCACATATATCCAGCTAAGTTAACCGGATAACTGTAGTACTCTTCAAGTGCTGGAAACCTAAACCTGATGTAGTTTGCCCTTCTAGTGCAGGTTTGATAAAAACTGTGCTGGACCTCACTGGGAGTAAGTAAATGCTATTCCCATTCCTGGCATTTATTTTTATGGCCTCAGAAAGTGGGGATAAGGTCATGTGTGTGTGTGTGTGTGTGTGGGGGGGGGGGGGGGGTTGGGGGTGCAGAGGGTTGCTAATTTATATTCCTGTGGCGTGGAAGAGAGGAGGTCTTGGCCTCGATGACAGGTTTATCTCTGAGGTAGGGATTTGTCGGGGTGGGGGCTTGATCACATTTTGAGATGTGGGATGGAGGTTGCAAGGCCCGATAGGGCAACTTTAATATTAGGTGGGGGAAAGAAGAAATCGGGCCATAGGCCCCTTTAATTCTTGGATTTCTTTTGGGCAAAAAGCACTACTTGCCCGGATATCTTTTGAAGATATCCGGGTAAGTAGCAAGTTATCTAGCCACACAAGGCTGGATAACTTAAAAACCTAAACGACTGTATTCAAACCTAACCATTTAGGTTTTTAAGTTATCCCACTGAATTTATGGCACAAGTTATCCGGCTAACCTTAGCCGGATAACTTGTCCACTAAATGCCCTACTGAATATGGACCTCATTATGTTTTGCAAAATGTTATGTTCAAGTTTTGAATTGTATAGCTGTGGCCATTTCATCCAATCAATAAAGGTCAGTTGTATAAAAATAAGAAAGCGTCAGTGTGATGGATGGGGATAAGGATGGGGGTGGGGTAGGGGATTTGCGAGAAGTTATGACATGCCTCAATTAAGTATCTATGAAGAAAAGTTTTCATTGGATTGCAATAAACACAATATAAATACTGAAACACTAGATCCTTGTCCCACCTTCAGTGGTGTAACTGCAGGCACAATCTTAGAATGTTTTCGTAACAGCTCCAAAAATATCCTTGATTAACTTTCTTAGACCCCTATGGACCAACTTTGTATAAAAGCTTAACAGCAGCAAATATATCCTAGAATAACTGCAGTAACACTTTGATCTAAAGAGGCCCATGCACTAAAGCTTAACATACATTCTAAGACTGTTTAGCATGCACATTAAATAGCATGCTATGCACAAAAGTCCTGGTGTGCATGCTAAACCAGGCTTAGAAGATGTTTGCATGTATGTGCTAAAATGAATGTGTATGTGAATGTAAATAAAGGAAAGTCATATGCAAATGAAGATTTAGCAGTTGCATGCTGATGGTATGCTTTCTTCCATGTACTATATAGCGCATTCTTGACATAGCTTAAAATTAAACACCCGTCTTGCAGCAGGTGTTAGCATTTTAGCTTGCAGGCTATTTCACACTGTGCTTTACCAAATGATGTCCCTGTCTCATGACATGGGCAGAGGGCAGCCAGCACCATTTTGAAAGATGTTGCCGGACACCATTTGTCTCTATCATGTGACTATTTTTAGGTTGCGTTTTGGGCATAGGCCCCAAAATCCTCTGTTCACTTTTAATGTCTCATTCCATGTGGTGATGATGATGAAACAAGGCTTGAAGAAAACTTGAGTGCTGTATGTATAATGAAATTATCGCATAACCTTGACCAGGTAACTTGCTGAATATCTTGGTTAAGCTTCCATGGTATGAAAAAAAAAAATCCCAAATCTAGCACAGGTATCCTACAGGCATTGAACAAGAAACGCACATAATAATACACAATACAAATATATCGCTCCATGGTGAGACCACACCTTGAATACTGTGTACAATTCTGGTCGCCGTATCTCAAAAAAGATATAGTTGCAATGGAGAAGGTACAGAGAAGGGCAACCAAAATGATAAAGGGGATGGAACAGCTCCCCTATGAGGAAAGGCTGAAGAGGTTAGGGCTGTTCAGCTTGGAGAAGAGACGGCTGAGGGGGGATATCATAGAGGTCTTTAAGATCATGAGAGGTCTTGAACGAGTAGATGTGACTCGGTTATTTACACTTTCGAATAATAGAAGGACTAGGGGGCATTCCATGAAGTTAGCAAGTAGCACATTTAAGACTAATCGGAGAAAATTCTTTTTCACTCAACGCACAATAAATCTCTGGAATTTGTTGCCAGAGGATGTGGTTAGTGCAGTTAGTGTAGCTGGGTTCAAAAAAGGTTTGGATAAGTTCTTGGAAGAGAAGTCCATTAACTGCTATTAATCAAGTTTACTTAGGGAATAGTCACTGCTATTAATTGCATCAGTAGCATGGGATCTTCTAGGTGTTTGGGTAATTGCCAGGTTCTTGTGGCCTGGTTTGGCCTCTGTTGGAAACAGGATGCTGGGCTTGATGGACCCTTGGTCTGACCCAGCATGGCAATTTCTTATGTTCTTATGTTCTTATGTACTTCTTTCCTTTGTCTCCCATCAAACTCAGGGGATCAGAAAAGACTGAAATTCAACACACTTCCCCAACTGGGCCAAAATAAAGCATGCTTCTACTTTTACACTGTATTGTGGTATGCTCTTGTTGATGTGATAGACTTGGAACCTGATAAAAATTGTATAACTTTGTAAAGTAGGCAAGATATCTTTTAAGCAAGTCTAATGAAAGGCAGTGGAGGCTGGTGAGATTTTTAACTGGGTAGACAAATATGGTTTGGAGACTTCCTGTCTCTCGAATAAACACCTACATATTTATGAAAATCAAAAGGATATTAGCAGAGGGGGTGGAGTCAAGATGGCCGCTTACATGCAGCGTTGACTCAGAACTCCCGCAGAGAATTTCCTTGTAACGCTAATTTCTTGATCAATATGCCTCCAAAGAGAAAGGGGAAACTGAGGACTTACCCCTCCAGCTCCTCAGTGCCCCCGGGACAAAAGACCATCGATGAGTGCGCTTGTGTTCACCAAAAGCGGGAGGGGCCGTGCCCCGCTGATGAAACAGGCAAGGAAGCAGCCGCTTCATCTGGGGAACTATCCTTGAGCCCCCCCACCCCTAGGATACCACAAGCGATGTTGTTCAGCCCTCCGGAGGAAGTTGTGACGGAGATACCCAGAGCAACCTGCTCAGGGGAGCCCATGGAGGGCACAGAAACCGGAGTCTTGGACCGAGGGAGATCCAGCTTACAAGGAGGGCAGACAGCTCTAATGTCGATGGATATTGTGCAGCCTGGAGAAGCCAGCAATGGTAAGGCTGTTTTGATTCCCACTTCAAATGTTTCTTTGCTAACACCAACTATGGAACAACAACAAGCTGAGCTAACCCTTCCAAGTAAACCCGCGGTGGTAACAATGGACTCACTATGGGAATTGATGGCCCAGCAAAATTTAGCCCTCCAAGGCTGTATGAATCAAATTTTTCAAATTTCTTCTAAACTGGAAATGGTTACTCAGAATCATGATAAAAGAATCAAGGAACAGTCAGATAAAATGAAATTATTTGAAACTCAGATGAAAGAGATGCAGAGAGTACAAATGGCTACAATACAAGATTGTATAACTTTAAATAGAAAAACAGAGATGCTGGAAAATAGGTTGAGCAGGCTCAATTTAAGGCTGTTAAATTTCCCCAAAATATTGGGAGAGCAACCAAGATTAACTCTGCGAAGATATCTGAATGAAATTTTAAAAATTCCCTTTGAAAGTATACCAGCATTTAATAAGGTCTACTTCTTGCCATTCACTCAGATGAGAGAAGGGACGAGACAGAATCAAATGGACCTGGAAAATCTTACTGACTTTTTAGAGTCATCTGCAGTAGAGATCATTGAAAGAGCTACTTTATTGATTTCTTTTATCTATGAACAAGATATGAATGTGATAATGAAGACTTATTTCCAAAACATGGGGGAAAATTTATGGGCCAATTTGTTCAGATCTTCTCTGATCTGGCAAGAAGCACACAAGAAAGGAGAAAGGGTTTCCTGACATTTTGAAAGGAGACCAGCGAGATGGGAGCTACATATCAACTTAGATACCCATGTAAATGTATTATTAAGTATGGTAGTAATACATTTGTGTTTACGACTCCTGAACAACTGAAATTGTGGCTCAATTCCCATAAAAGGGCGATGATAATATCATCGCCTGTTGAAGGTCCAATAACCTAGGTAAAACAATATGGTGAATGGTAGCAAGTTAAGGGCAGTTTCTTATGTTTACCTCTGTAAAATATAAAGAGAAATCATAGCTTCCTTAGTTTCTAAGTACCCACCCCTCCAGATATATAGGGGACTATATAAATAATGTATTTTTCTTTGAAAGTTATACTGATTGTATTAAATATTGTTTTTTCTTTTCTGTACAAAGATGGATATGCTTTGTAATTATTAAAAATATCAATAAATTAAAAAAAAAAGAAAAAGGTTATTAGCAGTATTATAACTGAAAGCCAAATCAAGGAAATAGAAGCAAAAGGGATAAGTGAGCAACCTGAAAAAAAATAGAATTTATATATTTACAAAATATATATATTTGTCATTTTCAAGTTTGGATTTTCATTGGGCAGGTATTGCCTAGCATGACAAGCTGCCAATCATCGACAAACACATAATTGACAACATGCCAGCTGACTTTTCTTTTTCCATATTTAATCCCAATGCTTCAGTTGAACTTTCATACTTTTTTGTTTTAAAGTTTCATTATCAACCATATTTCACAAGAGTACAATTTAGATTGTTGTAACTTCTAAAAAGGTTGGTACTACATACTTTTCCATTTTCTAGTTATGGCTAGTCTCCCATTCAATAATGAGTGATCTATTAGTTTGCTGACCGAAGGTCTCTTAATAGTTTTAATTTCTCTCTCCAGGATGATAGTTCTTCCAGGATGATAGTTCTTGCATAATCAGGAATTAGTTCATCAGTGATATCTGTTAGAGAACTTTGTATGATAGCCCAAAAGGGTCTAATTGCTGAGCAGTCATGAAAAATATGTGATAAAGGTCCTTTTCTATTACAGTTGCACCAGCATAGTTTTACCATGTAGGACAATTTCTCAGGCGTATAATAAAGTTGAATTAAAATTTTATAGTGAAGCTTTATAAAAGAATTTGGCACACTCCAGTTCAGCTTTCTTAATGGATGTATATTCAGAATGTTATATAAACCACTTTGGTCTAGTACCAATGATACTGAAGATCCGCTAAACTTTTGAGGGCCATGTTCCAACAGGGCAAAGAAGCACTGGAAAAAATTGAAACCCTTCTGATGTCTACTTTGGATTTCTAAGAATAGATAATTGAAAATATTAGAGGATCTTACAGAATAGCTAGCAGTATGACATCAAACTAAAAAACAAAAAGGACAGGAAGTTCAATTTACTATAGAGAGAAAAAAAGTGAAAACTATGTTCCTCTAAGAGAATATATTTGAGAACAAAATGACAATTGCTATGTGCATACTTTACACATATTCTTGGTATTTTATATGCATGTGCTTTTTTGCTAGTGCAATATTTGCAGACGGCACAGCTTGTTACACATACCATCTCCATCTTTATGGGTCATGACATTTATTCTTTTAAAAAATGTGCAGTGGATACATTTATTCAAGTGCAAAAGGTAACAGGCAGATTGCTTGCAAGTTTCCTTTATGGTTGTTTAGTTGTCACTTCTCAGTAAATTTATGATAATCATTCTTACAACAAAAACATTTACTTCACTGTCTAAATTATAAGGTGATTTGTTACAGCTAATTACTCAAGTACTTCTGTAATCTCAATTAGAAGATTCAGGCAGATTTTCTACTTTTCCACAGCAGTACATTCCAGAATATCTTGTTAATGTATTCCCAATCACATATTTGTTAAGGAATGCATGGTCCATGCAAAACTGAAATGCTAAAATACATAGCTGCAATCTTAAACAATGATTTATTGTGACATGGGATGTGGGACATTTCCACAGCTTTTGTGATTGCAGTAATGAAGCTGTAAACCAAATAGCATGAAATGAAGCAAGGCCTTACAATTTAATCAGCTCGTAAACAGATCTACTGCATCAAGCAAATGACATTATTATCCATTCGAAGTAAATCATGCTAATCTCAGGAGATAAAATCAACATCATTAATGGTCACATGTCATATTCATCAACACTAAACCATCCCTTTTGACAGATTAATCCTAACTACAGCTCCCACGATGTATGGTAATAGGGCCTGTAGCATACATATCATTCGGCTACAAGGATAACCAGCACTCTAGTCGCGTTTACAAATACTTTTTGTATATTGATTTACATATTTTAAAATGCAGTTAAGGTAAGGTACCACTAAATATCTTGTCATTGTTTCATGTCTCTCTCTGAAGGATTTGTACGTCCAACAAAGTGAGCTTTATATAAAGGATTTTGTTGGGCCATGTTTGTTGTTCAAAAATAAGCCATAAGCAGCCCATCTATAATTTAGAGATCTCATCTGAAGTCAGATGTTTTAATTTCTCACAATTGCTATAATGGAAATCTATCTACAAGTGCCTGACAACTGGCTAATATTACAGATAAAGCACTGCCTACAATACTATTGTATATTACTGTTCAAACTTCAGCTGCTATTGTGCAATACTTACTTGCTTCAAACACAGTATATGTTTATTTATCAAGCGTCTGACCCTGTATGAATGCTTCTGAAAAGTGTCCACTATTCAAAATGTCACTTTCCTTGAGCAGGCAGTGAATTATATTGACAGGCACATTATCAAGTGCTGCTGACTGACAGGATGAATGGCTTGCTACATGCCGCATTGCCAGTCATTGACTGAGTGGGTGCAAAAATTATCTACAACCTTTGTAGATCTAAGCAGTATGAACTAAGCCTAGAGAGGAAGATATAGCCAAGTGATTTATGAGGGTTGCATTTATCAACTTAGTACAAATGTCGCCACTATTACGCAAACTGCTTCACTAATGTAGTTATTCATTAACAGATTATTCTCTCTCGGGAGATGGGCTGAATTTTAAAAAATGCATTCTTTTATTCCAATCTTTAATATTATGTTTATTTAAGATACAGATTAACATTTCAGCAAGGAAATTGCTAAGGTATAATTTTAATATAATCATTCCTTCTTGATAAAGATAAGCATCAGCAACTTAAAGATAAACGAGGTATTTTAACAGGTTACATAGCTTGCTATTATGCAATCAATGGCATGAAAAGGACAATCATCTGATTGACTTCAAAGATAATTTGTCGTTTGTGATGATAGTACAAGAACAATGCACCAGAGTCACTTCCGTAAACTTGAAATAGTTAACCAATGGCAATATTGTTTTTACCCTCTCTGGTATCATGTTGTAGGCAAGTTACACTGTAAATAAAATAAATAAAATGTCAGCAGGTAAGCTGTAGATGATCCTTTTGATTGGACTGGCTTGGTATGTTTGTGACTAGTTTTCAAGAGTTATACTTCATCAGGTTAGTGAAAAATAAATCTACGGGTCATGTTGTTTGATTATATGAGCAAAATGTTAGTAAGATTACAAAATATCAGTGTTCATTGTAAAAGTCATCAATAAGATTTCGTGATAGGATGGGTTGGATATGCTTGAGTGCTTCCCATATAGCACGTATAATTCTTGTAAATACCTCACAAATGTGTTAGATTGGTCCAACAAAAATGGTATCACCGACAGCTTGTTTGTTGACCTATATTTCCGTGTGTTTAAATGGACTAGCAGAATGCCCAAGTAATTCAATCTGAAACAGTTGAATATCAAAAACTGTTTTAAAAGAAAAATTTCTTTAATCACAATTAGTTTCAGTCTCCCATTAATACCTCTGATATGTTTGTAACAGGAAGTAATTAAAAATGTAACACAGTTACAAATTAGACTGCACATACTAGTTTAGAGAATCAATACAGATTATTTATTTATTTTTTGATTTTTAAATCACTTTGTTATGGAACTGATAGTGAATCCTTTGGTAGAACAACAGTCTTACCTTAGGCTGGAGCAGGCGAGCCCAGAGCCAAGACCAGTCCGGTTCCAGAGGCTGGTAACAGACAAGAGAGTCGAAACATGGTCCAAGGTCAGGGCAGGCAGCAGGCAAGAGAAGGTCCAAATCCAATCCAAATCAAGGGCTGGCAGGAAGAAGACAATATCCAGGCACAGTCCAGAGTCAGGAACGCAAGAATCAAGAGTAATCCAACGAGAGCACCAGCACAATCAAGCCTGTAGCCAAGGCAATGCTGTGCTGGAACCGGGGCTTTAAATATCAAATACCAAGGCAGGGACTATCGGGAGGGGTGATGATGTGCTGCGATGGGAGGAGCCAGGATGTGACTCACACCAGGCTGCGCTAGAGCCTGGAAATGCCGCTGAGCGGCGGCATTGTGGGGAGCCATCAGCGCTGAGGACCGTTGAGTGGTACACACTTTTTTTCTCAAAGGAAACCCAAGAAGGTATACATCATTCATAAAAACTAATATATCAAATGTAAAATAACATACAATAGCAATTTGTCCTTAAAGTTAACTTACTTCCCCTACTCTCACTAGGAGAATAAAAATTATCACTTCCTACTAGCAATATATTAAAATTGACCAACAAATAATCCAGTATACAATAAACAGCATTAACATAATGCTATAACATAAGTAAAAAAAATACTCCATCTATAAAGTAACATTCCCATCATACAAATCAATATACAAAAACAAGCAAGTGTAGTCCTCAACCATAAATGCTATCCCCCAATGTCATCCAACTACTTTTTTACAGCAGAAAAGTCACATATCCAAGCCCTATTAAATTCTAAACGTTCCTTCATCACTACCTGTAACTACTAGTCACTACTGAAAGAACTCCCAAAAGGACAGCCTTCCTTTGGGTTCACCTCTTTAGGAGCAACTCGCCTGAGTATGAGGAGTCCAGTGCTAATTGAGACAGATTGCATAAAGTATGAGTCCCATATGGATTTAATTTTACAGCTTCTTTTAGGGTTAACAGGACATGTGAGTATGTGTGCATTTATCGTTCATTTCCTGATTGTCCTAACCTACCTGAAAGATAAAACTAATAAAATAAACAACAACATCATCATTATCATTGCCATCTACAGCAATAAACGTGTCATCATAATTGGGGTTGTATGCTGGTAATGAGATGGCATGTGTACACTTACAGCGGTCCATACATACTGCAGAATATGTTTACATTAAGGCCTGGATTTTAAAAGCCCTGCGCACATAAATTCGGTGGATTTACACTCGTAGGTGGACTTACATGCACTGGGCCTATTTTAAAAAGGCCCGGCCATGCGAGTAAGTCCCGGGACTTCGGAAAAGGGGTGGTCCGGGGGCGGGGTGGGACGGGATCAGAGACTCACGACACAGTGGCCATTTGCCGCTGTGTTGGGGGATCGCGTGCTGGCAGGCTGCCGGCGTGCACAAACTGTGTCTGCCCCAAGGCAGGCGCAACAGGTATAACAAAAATTTTGGGGGATTTAGTTTAGGGCTGGAGGGGGTAGGTTAGGGGAAGGGAGGTTAGTTTAGGAGGTTGGGAAGTTCCCTCCCAGGTCGCTCTGAAATTGGAGCCTGGGAGGGAACGGGGGAAGGCCGCGGGCGTCTAATGTGCACCCACTTGCACGCGCTGATCCCTGACGTGCCGATCCCTGACGTGTGCCTGTTATAAAATTGCACGTCCATATGTGTGCCGGGTAGCACACATACATGGATGTGCGCGCGTAGGTCTGAAAATCTACCCCCAAGGGCTCAATTCTTCAAATTTGAGAATGAGAAAAAAAATTGTTGGCTGAAAAGTATTTGGCAACTTCAGCTAATAAAAATAATCATATCCTATGCATAGAGGTATCCCCATTTTAGCTGTGTGCTAAATCCAGGGTGCTACAATGCCAGGTTTCTCCAGTGGGGGGAGATCAACTTCTTGAACCTTTGACAAAGACATGCCTGTGGTTGTCAACGTCTGTCCAAGACCACTGGATTCGACTGCTGTGCAAGGGTGTCTTCAGAAGGGCCAGAGAGAAACAAAGGAAAATACCACACTATTAACTCACTGTTCACTACTTAATAGTAAATAAAAAGTCTTTGAGTCTACAATGGTGTTCCAAAAAAATTATTTTAGTTTAAAAATCAAAATCTAGACAAGATTTGAAAAGATCAATATAAAGTGATAAAAGTCAAAGTAAGAAAACTATTGTCTCCCTATCCATGCCTCTCATCCTTACAGCTCTTCTCTCCCCTGTAACAGCATCCATGTCCAGCAATCCTTCTTCCACCATTCACCCTTCTGGGAAAAGGTGACAAAAATTCCCCTGCTCAAAAATAGTCCCCAGAATCAAAAACAGATCCAGCACAACCTACTAGAAACTTCAAACTCTCAGCTGCTCTTCACCCTTTCCTTGGACTGTTAGCCAGGAAAAAAAGACCAATGACCCAGTCCTAGATACCAGAGGAATTCCCTTCCAGACTGGACAAAAATACAAGACTCAACAGCAATCCTTTTTTTCTTGGTTAGTCCAACTGAAGGATAGCAAAGACCAATAGCAAAGACTTTCTTTCTTGATCAGCCATCTTGAAGAGAGGCAGTGACCATCAACACTTACAACTCCTTCTCCCTTCTCAGTATCTCCTTCCCACTAATTTCAGAGCATGCTCCATGGCTATTTATAGCTCACAGAAGCCTACCACAAAAAGGTGGGGTTACAGCCAGGGGATGACTCAAAAACATTTAAAATAAGATCCTCCCAATGCCCGTGATGGCAAAATATAAGGGGAAAATCTTTAGTGACTGGCAAAGCTGGGTCACATATGTATAAAACACCCCACACACATAGCTCAGAGAGACTGTAAATCTCGAGAAAATCATATAAATCTTCTTACATTGGTATTTAGAGCAGCCTGGTTTGGAATCATGTAATATCTGTTCAGCTACATTTCAATATGCATGATCCTCATTTCTTTTGGATACGTGGAGTGTTTTCTTGGAAGTGGATAGAGGAAGTATACTGAGCATGCATTTGCCATGAGGCTAGTTTGAAGTAAGGACAAGAAGTAAAAAATACCAACCCATTCTTCAGTAACTATGCTGCCTCACCTAAAAATGCTTAGAATAACTTACTGTACATGGTGCTATTTCTTTGGATTCAATGGGAGGGGGATGGAAATTAATAATATATTTGAAATCTTTCAAAATGATTGGAAGAATGCTTTTATATTTATCCAACAAATATTAGAGACGGGTTATGCATATTGAAAAAAGAGACTAAGAGGTCCATATTCAAAAACATTTAGACCAATAGTTCTCAACCCTGTCCTGGGGACCCCCCCAGCCAGTCAGGTTTTCAGGATATCCACAATGAATGTGCATGAGAGAAAATTTGCATGCACTGCCTCCATAACATGCAAATTTTCTCTCATGCACATTCATTGTGGATATCCTGAAAACCCGACTGACTGGGGGGTCCCCAGGACAGGGTTGGGAACCACTGATTTAGACAGATAATTCAGATGTTATCTGGCTAAATGAAGATTTGGGTATTTATCTAGCTAAATTCTAGTTGGATAATAAATTAGCTGGCTAGAATTTAGCTGGCTAAGTTAGGGATGTTCCTATTAATCGATATTTAGAGTTAGCCAGATAACATATCCGGTTAACTCTGGTCAGCCTGTAGGGCTGTCCTAAAATTAGCCGGATAAACTTATCTGGCTAACTTTATGTTAGTTGGATATATTCAGTGGTGCAGTGCTGATGAATATATGGGCAAACCTGTTTACTTGATGTACATGGCGTTGAGAATTGTCCTCTTTATCTTAATCTCACTCTTCGACAACAAACAAAGAGAACCAAACCATTCCCAGAACAGCTATTGAAAGGACGGTTAGGTTAGGAGGCTGGTGATACAGTGCCTGTCTGACAAGGACACTGCAGTTGCCTTCATTCCTACATCACACTGAAGAAGTGAACTATTTCATAGAAGCAGATAGATATTTATTGTATCTCACATACAATGCAGGTATAACAGAAGGACAGAGAGAATAAAGGCAATCATGGCATTCAAAAACAAATAGATACACCTAGACATAGAGAGCACTGACTGATGTATTCTCTCACCTTCTTGAATTAAACACTAATCATGCATTCTAGTAAGCTCTTGAAGATCTTGTTTGGCTATGAATAACCCAGTACTCTAAGATACATCACTTGTGCCTCCTAATTTTAAAACACTGATCTTATGAAAATGCTCTTTAATTTGTTCTTTGCCTAAACTTCTGTCTTATGTTCCAGAGGTTTCTTTTGCTGAATGTTTTAGTTATTTGATTGCAGTCTAACTTTCTTTGTAAAGATGAAGTTTTAAAAAAAGCATTAAAAGCCTCAGTCCACAGGGAAAAAGTAGCCACAGACTTTGCCCCAATCTGAAAATTGCACTCAAAGGGGCAGATTTTCAAAAGCCTACACGAGTAAATCCTTTGGATTTACACGCATATGTGGGGTCACGTGCACCGGGCCCATTTTAGAAAGGCCTGGCAATGCGTGTAAAGCCCCGGGACACGCGTATGTCCTGGGGCTTTGAAAAAGGGGCGGTCCGGGGGCTGGGCGGGTGGTCTGGGGCGGGTGGCCTGGGGCGAGGAAGGGCGGGGCCTGAGGCCTCCGGCGCAGCGGCCATTTGCCACTGTGTCGGAGGACTGCGGTGCGGCAGGCTGCTGGTGCGTGCAATAGGTAAAATAAAGGTCGGGGGGGGGGGGGGTTTAGGATAAGGCTAGGGAGGGTTAGGGGAAGGGGAAGGGAGGTTAGGTTAGGGGGTTAGGAAGTTCCCTCCGAGGCCGCTCCAAACAGGGGAAGGCCGCGGGCGTCGGCGCATGTAAGTTGCACAATTGTGTACCCCCTTGTGCGCACTGACCCCCGATTTTATAACATGCGCACATCTGCGCGCGCATGTTATAAAATCAGGCATCCATGTGCGCGTGCCGAGTAGCACGTGCACATGGATGCACGCGCGCAACCTTTTAAAATCTACCCCAAAGTGTACACAAACAATGAGATAAGAATTTAGTCTCTTTTTTTTCCAGTATGCATAACCCTTCCCAAATTTTTGTCAACTAAATATAAAAGCATTTTTCTGAGATCCAAGATGGCTGCCGCACAGTGAACACGGAATACCCGAGCTCCGTGTGATCTCTAAAAACCTTGCCTCTCATTACCAAATTTCATATACATTTTTCCTTATGCCGCATTCCAAAAGAAAGGCAAGGATCCGCGAAATCCTTACCTTAACTCCAGAAGCCCCTAAGCGGCAAACACGGATCGAGGAAGTATTCCGGGCAGAGCAGCAAACGCCGGAGAGAGTGGTCGCTGGCTTAGATGGCAGAGAGCGGGCGCTACACGCACAGGCCGAGGAAGATTCACTCAGCCCTAGGGGTGCTTCAACAGTTCCTTCCTTAACTTACAAGCCCCCGATGGAAGAGGGGATGGAACAGCTGGAAAGCCCGTGGAAGCAGCTAAGAGAACCATCTATTGACCTCCAGAGAAGCGACATGGAATCTATGTTGTCTTCGGAGAGCCTGGTGATTTCAGGCTCCAGGAGGGTGAAGTTGAAAGGAGGCGAGCAGAGCCAGATAAGGAAGGCTTCTTGGAAGCGGGAGGTAAGGAGAAAGGAATACAAGGGGTTTTGAACTATCCTCTGAAAATGCCAGAAAAGATAACTCCTGAGGAAATTTGGAGAGCTCTAACCAGGATGAATATGGCTATTACTGATTTAACAAATGCTGTGAAACAGAATATGGAAAAGACTAATATGATAGAAAAAAGAGTTCAAATTGTTGAGAATTCTCTGGAGAGTTTGGAAAAAGTAACTACGAATATAAAAGAGGTGCAAACCAATTTAATAAAATCTGAGAATTCGTCTATACGAAAGTTAGACTTCCTTGAGAATGAGATGCGGAGAAATAACTTAAGATTTTTGAATTTCCCCAAAACAAAATGGATGACACCAAAAGATTTACTAAAAAGCTACCTCACAAATATATTGGCCTTTTCTGAAACATCTATTCCAATGTTTTCAAAAATCTATTATTTACCAGGAAATAGATGAACTTTCAACAACAACAAGAACAACAGGATATTAATATTCCTATAGATAATCTTACAGATTTCCTGGAGAAGTCATATGAAGGAAAAATTGAAGAAAGAGCAACATTATTAGTGACGTTTATGCAAATGTCAGAAAGAGACAATGTATTAAGGTTATCTTTTCGGAAGCAGTATATGTCTTTTTATGGATATCAAGTTAGAGTCTTTCCAGACATAACCAAGAGGATGCAGAAAAAAGGAAAGCTTTCTTATCCATGAAGAATGAAGTAGATTCTAGAGGTGCCAAATTTTACCTCAGGTTTCCCTGTCATTGTATTCTGATTTATCATGATGATTGTTATGAACTGTGCTGCCCGCGGGTTTCCCCGCGAGCAGACTTACTTACCACGCTGCTATTCCCCTGACGCGGCATGGATGCCGCCTTCGGGCCTCCCCCACGCGGCTGGAGCCGCGGTCTCGCCTGGCTCACGCGGCCTGGAAGCCGCCCGGATTTGTCCTCTTCACCGCGGCAGGAGCTGCGGACTTTCCTGGCATCTACGGGGCCGGGACCGCCTCCGACAGGATTGCCATCTTCACGGTGCTAAGCCGTAAGCCCAGGTTCCATCCGGCGGCTGGAGCCGCTGCCAACGTCAGGGCCTGCTTCTCAGGCCCTGCCTGCGTCCCTACACACAGACGCTGTGCAGGCCGCTGTCCATGGTCCTGCACAGCCCTGCTTCCTGGTTCTTAGGCGCCGGTGCGCGCCTCTCTGCATGATTTAAAGGGCCAGGCACAGGAAGTGTGCTGGCCCCACCTAGGGAGCAGACTTCCTGCTTGAGCCCTATAAAAGGGCTGTCTTCTCAGTCTGTTGTTGCCTTGCATCGGAGTGTCATCCCCTCTGGAGGCTCCTGCCTACCAGAGCCTTGTAAGGTCTTCTGTTCTTCGTGGAGTTCCTCGTCTCGTCTGCCTTCTACCATGTCTTCGTGTCTTGGTGTCTTGCCTGAGGTTCCGGTCCATGTCCTGATGTCTCATCATGATCTTCCACCTCCTGATGTGTCTGCCTTCCAGGATTTTCTTCCCTGTGGCTTCGTCTGGTGCTCCTGAACCTTCTTTTCCTGTAGAGCTGTGGTTCTCGGATGGTGTTTGCCCGAGAATGGAGCGGTCTGCAGGTGGGATTGGTCCCTGTGCTCCGGAGCCTCTGTTCCCGCCAGGCATAGATGGAGCTTCGGGTGACATCACTTTCATCATTGGAGTTCCTCTTTGCCAGGATCTTCCCCGCACTTGTCCCGCTCTCCTCGTGGTCCGTGACCAGCCTCCAAGGGCTGTGTAGGGCATGCAGTGGGACAGGGTGGTCCGCGACTCAGTCCTGCGGGTGGCCTGAGTAGGGCGCCCTGAGAGACAGTGCAAATGTCCATCCTCCCAGCTGTTGTCAAGTACCAAGTGTCTTCGTCAGTGATGCCGTCGCATCACCCAAGAGTCTTCGTCAGTGAACCCGTCGCATCAACTAAGTGTCTTGTCTGCGATGCCGTCGCATCGACCATAGTCCTGTCTACGTGTCAAGGCCCGTCTGCCCTCAACCTCAGGCCAGGCCTGCTGCTCCATGCTGTTCCTCGCAGCAGGTCCGAAAGGGCTCGGAATGGTCGGAGGACCATTCAACTTCCAACATCCCTGGGTGTTGGCCTTGGGAGCTTGCAGGCCTGGCAGAGGGTCAGCCCGTTAGCCATGCGGAGCCCGTCGTCAACCCTCAGCCTGGCCCTGAAGGTCTGGGCTCGGGCCAGGCCCAAGGGCACACTAAAACACCCTCATGTAACAGAATGCAAGGCCTTTTGAGGCCGTCCTTCTCAACAATGATAGATACATTTTCACTGAGATAGAGCAACTACGTGTGTATCTGGACTCACACTCCCAATAGCTTCCAAGTAATGTTGGTTTAAATTAAGCTGCATAGCATAGTGTTTCAGCAATTTAAAATTTGTTGGATATTTCCTATTTGTACCGCTTTATATATTGGATCTCCCATTATACTTATAATATTGAAATAAAAAAACCTAGTTATATATATTTCTTTGTGCAATTGATGAAAGATGTAATATTTCCAGTTTTTAATTTTCTCTTTTTCTGTATGCATTGGTTTTTTCAATGTATTAAAATGGAAACTTCAATAAATATATAATTTTAAAAAAAAGCATTTTTCTAATCATATTGATAAGCTTTGAAATATATTTTTCCTTTCCTTTCCTCCCATTGAATACAAAGAAATAGGGCCATGCACAGTAAGTGGTTTTAAGCATATTTAGGTGAGGCACTGTGGTAAGTGAAGTATGGGCTGGTATTTATTACTTCTTGTCGTCATATTAAACTTGCCTCACAGCAGATGCATGCTCAGCATGCTTCCTCTGATGTTGACAATGGTAGGAGAACAATTCCACTCGCTTTGATGTTTATGGAACTGCTGGATATAAAAAACAATAAATAAATAAATCAGTCTATAATTTCAAAAATGAGGAAAAAGGAAGTAATCCTGTTTTTTTCTTCATAACTCTGAATCAATAAAAATAAACCATAAACCACGTTTAACATCTTTAACAAATATAACAAATCCCAGGGTAGTTATTGTTATTAATAGAAAGATACAGACTTGTCAGACAACAAAACACATTTCAAATTAAAAGGTTGAAAAAACGGTATATAAATACTTTTAAATAAATAACTCACCACAGAGAACTCTAAGATCACAAAACAAAGGACTTCTAACGGTGCCGTCCACTTTGAACACACATCTAACATAAATAAGAGACCAAGGGGCAAATTTTCAAAGCCCTACGTGCGTAAATCTGGGAGGATTTACGTGCATAGGGGGGGTTACGCATGCCGAGCCTATTTTCAAAAGACCCGGCGGCACGTGTAAAACCCCCGGGATGCGTGTAAGTCCCGGGTCATAAAAAAGGGGTGGGGCATGGGTGGGGTGGTCCTGGGGCAGGGCCGGAGCCTCCAGGCATAGCGGCCATTTGCCGCTGTGCTCGGGATCATGGGCCTGCTGTTGGCCAGCGCGCGCAACCTACGTCTGCCCAGATGCAGGCGTAACTTGTAAAATAAAGGTTAGGTGGGGTTTTAGGTAAGGCTGGGGGGCGGGTTTGGTAGGGGAAGGGAGGGGAAGGTGGGGGGGGGGGGGGCGGAAGGAAAGTTCTCTCCGAGGCTGCTCCGATTTTGGAGCGGCCTTGGAGGGAACTGGGAAAGCCAGTAGGGCTTCCCAAGGGATCGGCGCATGCAAAATGCACTATTGTGCACCCCCTTGCGTGCGCCAACCCAGAATTTTATAACATGCGCGTGGCTGCACGCACATGTTATAAAATTGGGTGTACATTTGTGTGCGCTGGGTTGCGCACGCAAGCGTGTAGGTATTAAAATCCAGCCCCAAATGTTTTCCATAGCAGGCCCCAAGTTGTGGAACTCCCTTCCATAGTCATTACACCAGATAACAGAAAGAAATAATTTCAAATGTGAACTAAAAACATGGGTCTTTAGAAAAGCTTGTGATTTAACATAAAATTCCAATACACTGAAAACGTCAACGGCAGTACCAGAGATAATAGTAGTGATGTGAGCAATGAGTAATGAATGATGTAAAGTGTATAGGTAGTAGACCTAGAATTTGCATTTGCTGTAATGTTGACTTTGAAAATGTATGAATATGTAGTAGTCCATAAATCTGCAGTCGTGTTGACCAAGAATATGTATGAATATGAACAAAAACATATATCTGCTGTGATGTTGACCTAGATTATGAATGCTGGCACAGAACGTAATTGTTGACTAAAAATATGAACACTGATTTTGTAAATCGTTGTGATCTTATTCTGGAACAATGGTATATAAAACACCTAAATAAAATAAATAAATAAATGCATGTGCTCACAGGGTTCCCACACCCTTCAAGCTGGAAGAAGAGCCCTGCATGATGCTGGAAAATGATGCACCCATGGGGTTTCCACTCCATGGGCTGGAAGAAAAGCCCTGCACTAGTGCTGAAAAATGACATGCCCATAGGGATCCCACTCCCTGCGGGCTGGAAAAAGAAATCTCAATGATGGTCTTGTGCCGGTGGATTTTCCACGCCTCACTAGCAGAAAGATAAAAAAGGACTGGAGGGAAAGAAGGGAAGGGGGCTATGTGAGAAAAGTGGGTAGGCAAAGTAAGTGAAGGTGATGTGGGTAAAAGAAAAGGGGGAGGTGACTGAGTTGGAGTCAAGGAAAGAGAAGGAGCTGAGATTATGTGTGAGAGGGAAGGAGGAGGTAAGTGAGAAAGAAGAGAAGGAGCAAGGGGAGGAAAAAAAAGGTAGCAGAGGGCTAAAGGAAGGGTGAATAGGAGAAGAGAATTGGGGAAGAGGTGAGTGAAAAGGTTTGAGTTGGCGGAGGGGACATGAGTGAGAGGAGAGTAAAAACGAGAGAAGAAAAGGGGGCAGATTGAGTAAGGAGGGAAGGTAAGAAGAGGAGAGGAAAGGAAAGAGGATGTGAGTGAGGCAGAAGAGGGGCCTGGTGGGCCTGAAAAGCAGCATGGTTGTTGTTGTTGGAAGAAAGGTCTAATGGGCCCGAAGAAGGGTGCGGCCATGGTGGAGTCCATCCTTCTGCGGCCAATACAGAGGCCCAGTGGGGCCTGAAGAGTGGCATGACTGCAGTCTGAAAAAAGAGGAGGAGGTCCTGAATGTGTGTGTGTGTGTACATGTGAGAGTAAGACAGACCCTGTGTGTGTGAGTGTGTGTATATGTGAAAGAGAGCGTATGAGTCTGTGTGTGAGAGATCCTATGTGTAAGAGTGTATGTGTGAGAGATCCGGTATGCTTGTGTATGTTTGTGCATGTGAGAGTATATGAGAGCCTGTGTACATGTGTGTGTGTGTGTGTGTGTGTGTGTGTGTGTGTAAGAGAAAGAGTGTGAGAGTGTGTGCATATATATGTATGTGTGTGTGCCTAAGAGAGATGGTGTGTGGGAGAGCTTGTATGCATGTGTGAGTATGAGTATGTAAGAGAGAAGTTGTATGAGAGAACCTATATGTGTTATGGTTAAGCGGTGTTTGGGTGAATTCTCGGGTACTGTGGCAGATGACCACACCCATGGGGAGGAGCCCCGTGAGGCGCCACAGTATTGGGCTAGACACAGGACGCACAAACACAGTGTTAGTTTTTTTTTATTGTACAGTTTGAAGTATACCACCAGAGGTGGCAGTAGTGAGGTAGTCTGGATGTAGCAGACTCAGGACCCTCGGCAGAGGGAACCCTTTTCACCTCGTTGGTATAGGGGAATTCCGGTGTAGGTTTCCCAGCAAGCCAATACTGTGGATGAGATAGACTGAGAGTTTGATTACTGACTAAATGGTTGCTGTAGGTATGCGATTCCACCAGGTTGAAGAAGATGGTACAGGCACCGAGGCAGGAAGAGCAGGCCCTTGAGGAGTGAGTACCTGATCCCTGTAAGGCACCTGAAATAAAGCAGAGGGCCCCTGAGGAGCGGGTACCAAGGTTAGCAATTACCCCGAAGGGCAGAGAAAGAGCTTCCAGTGGCAGCAAGGAAGCGGCAGACTAGCTTAGACCGACCGAGACGAATCCATTGCTAACTCAACGAGCTAGCAAATTAGTACAAGCTATATATCTGGATGGCATGATGTCAGTATAGGGGAACACTCCTGAGGTTCACGCCAATGCTGGAATAAAGACATGGGTGGCGTGCGCGCGCACACCCTAGTAGGCCCTTGGGAGAAGCATGGCGGGAGGCAGCACCATAGCCGTTTGAGGGACGCTGGAAAGGTCAGCTTGTAGACGCAGCAGTAGCCATTTTCCCATGGTAAGCGGGAGGAACCATGAACAAAGGTGAGGCAAATGGGGCAAAGCTGTCTAGCACCGACGGACGCAACAATATGCATGTGTGATTATGTGGGTGTGAGTTTGTGTGAGAGCCTGTGTGTGTGTGAGAAAGAACCTGTATGCATGTGTCAGGGCATGTAAGAGAGGGTGTGAGTGAGTATCTGTGAGTGTGTGTGTGTGAGAGAGCCTATATATATATATGTGTGTGTGAGAGAGGGGGTTTGTGTAAGAGAGTGAATGTGCCTGAGGCTGTGTATGTATTGAGAGAGCCAATATGCATGTGTGTGTGAGAGAAAAAGTTTGTTTGAGAGCCAGTTTGTTTGTAAGAGAAAGGGTGTGCATGACAGCTAGTGTGTACTGTGTATGTGTGTGTGTGTGAGAGAGAAAAAGAGTCTGTGTGTGTGAGAAAGCCTATATGCAAGTGTGTATGTGTGAGAGATCCTGTATGGTTGTGTATGTTTGTTCATGTGAGAGTATACGAGAGCCTGTGTGCAGGTGTGTGTGTGTGTGTATGTGTTTGTGGAGGCAGAGCAGTGGAGAAAGAATTCCCCCGAGTGCAAATAGTCTTGGACAGCTGAAGCTAGTCCAAACGGAGTCCTTGCTAACTCAATTCGTAGTTGCAAGAAAAGACCTTTTAAGTTGGAAGCGGATGACGTCACTATGGGGGGACGCTCCCGAGGTTCGCGCCCTTGCCGGTACAAACTCTGGAGCGCGCGCGCGCACCCTTACATCATCAGGAACATGGCGGATCCACAGCGTCAGGCCAGCCCGGGGATTTCAGGAAGAACGACAAGGAGAAGCGACGGCAGCATCTGTCCGTCAGACCCAAAGGGAGTCGCCACTGGAGGGTGGAGTGAGGGCGAGAACAGGCATGAATGTAACAGATGTCAATGCCTGTTTATGAATACTAGATCTGTAACTCATCATTATTTGTTGATTTATAGCTAAGAATGTTATCATTGTGATCTTTACATGGAACAATGGTATATAAAATATATAAATAAAATAAATAAATAAATACATATTTGAGAGTTTGCCTGTGTCCTGCGTGTGACTGAGGTGAAGTATTTTTCTGCCAAATAGTTTCTGTACAAGGACCTATTAGATGATTGAGGGGTTGCAGGGGTACTTAGAGAAGATAAGGCCAATGCGGAAAGATTAAATTATTTCTTTGCTTTGGTGTTTACTAAAGAGGATATTGGGGAGGTACCCGTACTGGAGAAGGGTTTTATGGGTAATGATTCAGATGGACTGAACCAAATAACGGTGAACCTAGAAGATGTGGTAGGCCTGATTGACAAACTGAAGAGTAGTAAATCACCTGGACCGGATGGTATACACCCCAGAGTTCTGAAGGAACTCAAAAATGAAATTTCAGACCTATTAGTAAAATTTTGTAACCTATCATTAAAATCATCCATTATACCTGAAGACTGGAAGATAGCTAATGTAACCCCAATATTTAAAAAGGACTCCAGGGGTGATCCGGGAAACTGCAGACTGGTTAGCCTGACTTCAGTGCCAGGAAAAATAGTGGAAAGTGTTCTAAATATCAAAATCATAGAACATATAGAAAGACATGGTTTAATGGAACAAAGTCAGCATGGCTTTACCCAAGGCAAGTCTTGCCTCAAAAATCTGCTTCACTTTTTTGAAGGAGTTAATAAACATGTGAATAAAGGTGAACCGGTAGATGTCTTTTGACAAAGTTTCTCATGAGAGGCTTCTAGGAAAAGTAAAAAGTCATGGGATGGGTGACGATGTCCTTTCGTGGATTACAAACTGGCTAAAAGACAGGAAACAGAGAGTAGGATTAAATGGACAATTTTCTCAGTGGAAGGGAGTGGTCAGTGGAGTGCCTCAGCGATCTGGATTGGGACCCTTACTTTTCAATATATATATATAAATGATCTGGAAAGAAATACGACGAGTGAGGTAATCAAATTTGCAGATGATACAAAATTGTTCAGAGTAGTTAAATCACAAGCAGATTGTGATAAATTGCAGGAAGACCTTGTGAGACTGGAAAATTGGGCATCCAATGGCAAATGAAATTTAATGTGGATAAGTGCAAGATGATGCATATAGGGAAAAAATAACCCATGCTATAGTTACACAATGTTAGGTTCCATATTAGGTGCTACCACCCAAGAAAGAGATCTAGGCATCATAGTGGATAACACATTGAAATTCTTGGTTCAATGTGCTGCAGCAGTCAAAAAAGCAAACAGAATGTTGGGAATTATTAGAAAGGGAATGATGAATAAAACGGAAAATGTCATAATGCCTCTGCATCGCTCCATGGTGAGACCATACCTTGAATACTGTGTACAATTCTGGTCGCCGCATCTCAAAAAAGATATAGTTGCGATGGAGAAAGTACAGAGAAGGGCGACCAAAATGATAAGGGGAATGGAACAGCTCCCCTATGAGGAAAGACTAAAGAGGTTAGGACTTTTCAGCTTGGAGACGAGACAGCTGAAGTGGGATATGATAGAGATGTTTAAAATCATGAGAGGTCTAGAATGGGTAGATGTGAATCGGTTATTTACTCTTTCGGATAATAGAAGGACAAGGGGGCACTCCATGAAGTCAGCATGTGGCACATTTAAAACTAATTGGAGAAAGTTCTTTTTCACTCAACGCACAATTAAACTCTGGAATTTGTTTCCAGAGGTTGTGGTTAGTGCAGTTATATGGCTGTGTTTTAAAAAAGGAATCGAAAAGTTCTTGGAGGAGAAGTCCATTACCTGCTATTAATTAAGTTGACTTAGAAAATAGCCACTGCTATTACTAGCAACAGTAATATGGAATAGACTTAGTTTTTGGGTACTTGCCAGGTTCTTATGGCCTGGATTGGCCACTGTTGGAAACAGGATGCTGGGCTTGATGGACCCTTGGTATGACCCAGTATTTCATGTCCTTATTTCTTCTTATGTACTTAAGGATCTATAGCACCCTGACTTGTTCTGTTTTCATAAAAAGAAGAGTATTGATATTTTAGGGCCTGGTGTCATATTTGCAGTGTTGCCTTTTCCTAGATAGGATTGTTACTGTTTGAGTGCTGACAGTTAATGTTGTTTTTGTATGGAAGATTTATAATATTGTAATTGTAATTCAGGTTACTCATGGCTTTCTGAGAGCCAAGTCTACATCGAACACACTTTTCAAAAGGCTTAATACCAATAAAGTTCCAAGTGTTTGTTTTTTTTTTGCTGGATTTTCTGTTTGGCACCATAGCAGTACATGTAAAAGCAATATATATATCACATGTTGTTATACTTTTACCTCAGAAAACTATGAATGCCCTTTTTCATGTAAAGTCTGTTATTTTAAATCCATAATTTTTAATTGTATGTGAGAGGGTCTGGAGGGAGGGGGTGCATGGCTAAGATTTGCCTACGGTGTTTAATACTCATCTACCAACCTGGAGAGAGTCCGCCACACACAGACCCCCACCATTCACCCAGCTCCCATTTCTCTAGTGGGCAAATGCTGGGGAAACATGGAAAGCAGGTTGTAGGGTTCCTAGGAGTGTGATAGGGTTGCCAGCTTCCTAGAAATATTATCACTGGTATTCTGTCTGCCACATCTCTGGGAACTCTCACCCCTGCTGTCCCCCTTTGCAGCATTTCAAATCACTGAAAGGGACAGGCTCCAAGGCCCCTCCTTGGTCCTCTCAATGATTTGACCTGTGCCATGCCTTTGTTGAGGTGGTGGGGGGGGGGGGGGGGGGGGGGAGGGGGGAAGGTGGTGGAGCACCATCTCATTCCTCACCTCAGGCAGAAGACTCTATAGCAGGATTGTCACGAAGGAGCTGCATCCTGTCATCTTCCCACCAGCTTCATCCTGCATCCTGCCCTGCTCAGCTATTCTTTCTCCTACCTCAAGATTTAGGTACACAAATAATTGTTTGTATGCATAAAAGACTTGTGCACAAAAAAACTCCTTTCTTACCCTTCCAAGTTAAAAAGTACCCTCTGCCTATGCAAAAGGCTGAGCATATAATTTAACTTTGGTTGGTGTGCTTTTTTTTAACTCATGATGCATTAGTATACCATTAGCCTATTGCACTGGGAATTTATTTTTAGCACATGCATAGGGACTTTCATTTTTGGTTTTTATTGTTCTTTATTTTTCCTGGGGATTTATCAGGGTTTATTATGTTAAGAACAAAAACAGGAGAAAATCAGAATGGATAAATGTGAATTGGTTATTTCTCTTTCAGATAATAGAAGAACCAGTGGCACTCCATGCAATTAGCATTTAAAACAAATTGGGTAAAATTCTTTTTCACTTAATGCACAATTAAGCTCTGGAATTTGTTGCTGGAGGATGTGATTAGGGCAGTTAGTGTAGCTGGGTTTAAAAAAAGGTTTGGATAAGTTCCTGGAGGAGAAGTCCATAAACTGCTATTAATCAAGTTGATTTAGGGATTAGCCACTGCTATTACTGGCATTAGTAGCATGGAATGTATTTAATGTTTGGGTACTTGCCAGGTACTTGTAACCTGGATTGGCCACTGTTGGAAACAGGATGCTGGGCTTGACGGATCCTCGGTTTGACTGAGTATGGCAATTTCTTATATACTTACGTTCTTATTAGATGAAAAAAATGACTCATTATTTTTCCGGGTAAATATCGGAGTTTATTTTGGTTCACAGAAACCAGGACAAAATATTAAACAGGTACTTCTGGTGGACAGGGCCTGCTTGAATTGCATTTATGGCAACAGACAGCTGGCACATTGGCTCCTTGGTGGTGAGACTTGAAACATGACATGGGCAGCACTGAAGGTTAAACACTTTCACTGGTAGGGAGTAGGACTTGAAACACAGCATGCAATTTGGCCCACACTGGCTTCCAGCAGTGGCTGGAGGCCTTGAAACACTGTATCTGCAGCTCTGAATCAGCTTTTCAATCATCCTAAAATTAGGGTGAATATTAGTTTAAACTGATTGTTATCTATGGAAAAATCTGGGAATTTATGGGTGAAAATCAGTTTAAACTAAAAATGAAGGATCCTATACATGCATTAAGAAACTATGCACTGAATATGAGTGCACAGTTAATGCATAGCATAATACATCATCCCCGTTGTTGGTACAAACATGAAAGACTCGCTTTAGAATCAGGTATAGGACTCTGCTCTGGTATTTTGTTCTTGTTTAGATGAAGGTTAATAAAATAAAACCTAAGAAGTAATATTTAAGTCCCGTGTGCACATGTGCGCATGGCGATGCAATTGGCCTTTTTCAGAGTTCGCTCCCAGTTTGCCCCAGTAAAGGAGAGGGCTTCCCAAACCCACTAGCTAACTTGCTTCACTTTTACCCTATTAGCCCCGAGCCTTAAAACCCCACTGACTGGCCTCATTTTTTTTGTTACACGACTTACACACCCTTCATAGCAGAAGTAAAGTTAGGTGGTAGGGGACCCCGGTGTGCACTTGTGCATGTAATTACTTACATGCTGACTTCATGGTGCAGTCCCTGCCCACCCATGTCCCGTCCATGCCCCGCCCAGACCATGCACACGCCTCGGCCCTTTTGGTGAGAAAACTTTTATGCACATACCGGGAGATAAGTGTGAACCTGCGAGGATTTTAAAATCCGTGCGATGCACACCAGGCCGAGTCACGTGCATATCTCAGACCCCCCCCATGCTCACCCCCTGCTCCACCTCCCATGCATAAGGCTTTTAAAAGCAACCAGTAATTGAAGAATCTTGCTATCCATTCATATTACAATATTTTTCTGTAAATCATCAGCCATCAATATCTGTGAACATTAATATTTTTTATAAGATATCCAATACTGTACACACTCAGATAACAGGACAAAGATAACAATTATTTGTTCTTTAAGTAAAATGCTGTGTATAATAATAAGGTAAAAACTAATATACTCTATAATATAAAATAACCCATCCTCTCTCTCGCTCTCTCTTTATATAGATATAGAATGAGTTATTTTATTTTATTTTATTTTATTTCATTTTATACTGTCACTGCAACCTAACAGTTCCATAAGTTTTCTTCTCTGACTCCTCTTTGTCATTTAAACACCTAAATAATTACCACCTTAATTCCAGACTCAACATGTATCCTAGTTTCATGATCATTAGGTGCATGAGTCTAATACTGCAACAATGTTTGAGCAAAATTTCACTTGCACAAGGCAGTTATGGAAGCAACATCTGATGCAAAAGGAAAAGCATGGTGAAGTAGGAAGACATTATACAGAACCAAAACCAGTGGAGTTGTAGGATGGGCTGCCTGCTCCCTTTTCCTAGAAGGCTGGGTAGCTCAAGACAAGATATAAGGTTGCAAGTGAGGAGACTGCACCCTTTCAGACCTCTTGGCAAATGTGTGGTAGAGGTACACCAGGCAGTATTTGGAGCTCTTACTCCTCTCTTCCATGGAATCCATATCATCCTCTGGACAGTCAGCTCTGAGAGCCAATTCTGTCAGAAGGCATTTACATGTACCTGCAGGGAGAGATAGAACCCCTCATCCATAAGCCTAGTGCTTTCCCCTGCAACTCCCATCTTCAATGCATCTTATATCCTGAGTCTTCCCTTTATTCACATTTTTTTCTAATGAAAGTCCGAGGTCAATAACCTCCTTAAAGTGCTCTCTCCTTACTTGGTAGATTTTGACAATACTGTAATACATGTTCCTCATGAAAAATAAACCATGTACTGTATGTTCTGAGGAGCTACATGAGTTTGGAAGTTAAAGTAGTGTAACATGTTGTTTGCATATCATGGTCTTCCCTGTGCTGAAGACAAGGTCATTGCTAGTTGCCAAGGATGTGTTGAGTGGCCTGTTTTGTCATTCTTGCTATGTTGTATGGTGCATATAGTAAATATTTAAGGCTGGGTGCTAAGTGTGGTATTGGAAAAATTTGACCTCCTTTGTGGGCAGCTCTGATTGGTTACTTGGCACTATCTGACAGTTGACTTTTGCCATTGGAAGGAGGATAGTTTCTGATGTGATGGAGTCCTGGTAAGAAGACATAAGGAAAGACTAATGAAATTAAGGCAATGAGTATAGGATGCAGTACATTTCTACCATTCCAGAAGAATGCAACACTGGAGAGTCCTGTCTTTCCTGGCTCTTCTCACATAAAGGATGAATGATACCATTTGAACCATTTGCAACTGAAATTGTGGAATTATGAGTTTTTTTCCAAAGCCAAATACTGCAGTGTGCTATGGCGACTGAGATACTGTCTCTTCAAAATTGTAAAGAAATAATTCACAAATATAACAGTTTCAAAATTCTTCCTTGATACTTCTTTCCCATTCCATTGCAACAGAGTCAGATAGAGTAAAAGGAATGAGTGTGGCATGAGTTGGCTCTCTTGATTTGCTTCTTTGGATTGCTTTGTATAAAAGTAGTGCTCTTAATTAAAGTAAAAGATTTATAAAAGAATCCTCCTACCAAGAATCAAGTGAAATGATTTTATAGCAGGGGTCTAAAAGGGCAAAGACATCAATTCTGTCTTTGAGACCAATGTACTGAACTTCAATTTGCTTCATAGATGGGGGTCCATGCATATTGAAACACGCAAAATGATCTAAAATGTGCAAAAATGCAGGCATTGTGGAATTTTGTGCATTTCAAGATGTGTAGGGCCTCTTTGCAGAAAAATTTGCAAAATGGCCCCTTCATATGTAGTAAACCTTCATGTATATTCTGCTACATGCCAAAGTTTGCTAAAATTTTGAGTTAATGAGCTGTTTTGATTCAGTATCATGCAAAGCAGCTCATTAACTCAGAATTTAGTGGAAAAAAGCGTGCAAAGACATATTCATGGTCCAATTTTCACAAAAATGATAACTCCACTTCAATGAGGTATATGTACTTTATTCATTTTAAACTATAATTCAAAAGGATTCTGTGTTCTGTATGTCTGCAGTTCTATAGTTCCCTATAATAAAATGTAAACGTACAAGTTGCAATAACCAGAGGTTTATTGTTTTGGGACTCAGAACCTTTGCCTAAAATGTAACACTGAGGCCTAAAATAAGATGAGTTGTTTACCAGTGGTGGAGTCACAGTTATAGGGGTCATTTTCATAATTCCTTGAACAATGTGCTTTCCTTCCATCACAGAATACAAGCCTAATTCCAATGAGTCCCAGAGCACACTCAAATTATACTAGTACTGGCATCTGTGTTTCAAGGTTTGGTTCACATTAGTGATATGCAAGGCCAGCAGAATTAAAACCAGAAGGGAACTCATTGCTGTGCTCCAAATAGGTGTCATAGGCCATAGTATTTAGTGTTGTAAAATGCATTATGTCACTTTAGGAAATAAGTCTGCAAATCTGAAAAGTGAGGAAAACATATGTGATAAAATAATAACAGCAAAATTGTTTCTGACCTAGTTTGACTAAAGATACATGGGATCAATGAGTCTGTACCACTAAATGCTTTGTTAGCTTTTTACTACAACATTACATATTACATGCAAATAATGGCACAAACTTTACTTTTACTATTCATGTCAAATGATTTCTGTTAGTCTATATTTTATATTTTACAGGGGTTGGACAGTAACATTTTTCTTTTCAGTGTGAAGTTGCTCAAGGTTCAGTTGAGACTCTTTAAATTGCTGCATTTAGAGAAATAACAATGTAAAATGACATTATGATGTATCACCACCTTCTCTGCAACTTGAACCAGTGCAGAAGCAAGCCACTAAAAGCCACTAAAACCTTTGGGAATGAAGCAATCTCCAGAGCACTATTGTACAATTGTCCTAACTGGATCATTTTTAATTAGTTGCAATTAATTTCAAATGACAGCATACTGAAATATCAAATTAGGAAGCATTGAAAAATGCACTGTATTTTTCTATTGTGTCCAGATAGTTTAGATATGATAGAAGGAATAAAGGGTTTGTATAATCTGGTTTAACTCTAGCAATCTATTTTATATTTTAGTGAAAGAAACAACATCATAACATAATAAAATTGTGATCATAATGTAATAAAATTTGACATAATCACTGGAGGGCGAATACTAAGGAAAACCATTGCAGTAGCATTTTATAAAAAATGAGACTATGATAAAATGAGGAAATATATTAGAAAAAACTGAAAGAAGAAATCCACAAGGTTAAAAACTTTCAAGAGGCATGGGTGCTGTTTAAAAATACCATCCTTGAGGCCCAGACAAAATGTATTCTGTTTATTACAAAAGGTTGAAGGAAAACAAAACAATTGCCCACATGGTTTAGTGGTGAAGTGAAAGAGGCAATTAAAGCCAAAAGGGCATCATTCAAAAAATGGAAAGCAGACCCAAATGAGGAAAATAGGGAAGAGCATAAACACTGGCAAGTTAGATGTAAAAAAGAAAATAAGCACGCTAAGACAGAATTTGAAAAGAAACTTGCCATATAAATAAAATCAAGTAATAATAACTTTTTCAAGTACATCTGAAGCAAAAAGCCTGTAAGGGAATTTACAGCTAGATGACCCAAGGGGTAAAAGGGGTAGTCAGGGAGGACAAGGAAATAACAGAAAAACTAAATGAGTATTTTGCCTTTATCTTTACTGAGGAGGAGGTTAGTGTCATAATCATATCAGAAACATTTTTTAATGATGATGACTCTGAGAGACTAGATAGAATCACTGTGAAACTGAAGGATGTAATAACTCAGATTGACAAAGTAAAGAATAACAACTCACCAGGACTGGATGGTATTCACCCCAGAGTTCTGAAGTAACTAAAAAATGAAAATTCAGACCTGTTTCTGGTGATTTGCAACCTATCATTTAAAACAGCCAAGGTACTAGAAGACTGGAGGGTTGTCAATGTGATGTCAGTTTTTAAAAAGGGCTCCAGAGATGATTTGAGAAACTATAGACCTTGGTGCCAGGCAAAATGGTCAAAATTATTCTTAAAAACAAAATTACTGACTCTTCCTGTGGTCCCCCCTCTGAATTTACTTTTGAAAATTGTATCATTCCCATTTCAAGTTGTGCACACAACTTAGGAGTCACTTTAGACTCAAACTTATCAATGTCTACCAACATTTCCTTTGTGGTAAAAAAACTTATTTTAAAAAATTCATTTACTAATTGATAAATAAAGAATTAAAAAAAAAATTTGTTTACTAAAAAGACTAAAACCTTTACTATATCCCATTGATTTCCGCACTGTATTACAAGCTCTGATTCTGCCAGGACTGAATTACTGTAACTCACTATATCTGGGGCTTCCAGATACCACTCATACCCACTTCAACTGGTTCAAAATGCCTCTGCCCATTTCATTGCCAACATAAGCTCCAGAGACCACAATACTCCAGTTTTTTAATCACTTCTTTGGCTTCCTATACAACAACGCATTCAATATAAAGTTTTGACAATTATTCACGATCTTATTCATAATCCTTCAGTTGTATGGCTTTGTTCTTTACTGTGGCTGTATCAACTACCACGTCACCTGCGGTCTATTGATAAAAACTTTCTACATGTTCCAACAATTAAGACAGCGAGACTAGATTTAACAAGAAAATGCGCCTTTTCAGTAGCAGGCCAAACTCTATCGAATTTGATCCCAGATTTGCTCAGGCTTTTATGAAATACAAAGGAGTTTAAGAATATGTTAAAAACATATATATGTTCCGCTGCTTTTAGCAAGTTCTATGCAGTATGATACAACTCCTCCCTTTTCCTTTGATCTGCAGTTTAACAATTCCTGCTTTTATTTTTTCTGTTTTTTAAAATTTGATTGTTGTAATATTTATTTATCTTCTGCCTATGTTTGTCCTCACATTTTATTTTTAATTATGTATGTTCATTTATGTAAACCGCTTAAACCTACCTAACCCCCTAGATTCATCAAAAAGTTTCACTGATGCATTGATAATGCCTGCGATAAGGAAAAGATGTGTTTATGGAAATTTTTGAGAGTTGCCACATGGTGCGGTAACTTACCACTTCGAATCAGTATTATCACAGCAAGATTACCGCATCATGCAATAAGAGAGAGAGAGAGAGAGAGAGAGAGAGAGAGAGAGAGAGAGAGAGAGAGAGAGAGAGAGAGAGAGAGAGAGAGTCACTGTGTGCACCTATTTATATCTCTTTAAGAGCACCAACTAATAGGTTGAGGTAAGTGGTGGTTTAGGGGCCAGTTTCACATGTAGAGTAAGATGTACAAACAGCACATTACACCTTGGTGAATATTTGACATCATTTGGAGTGAGGAAGGTCTCAAAAAATGAAATTTCTACTATGTTCTCTCACCCTAGCTTTGATGGACTCTATAATAGGGTACCATCAAGCTAGGGTGAGATAACATAGTTCAAAATTTAATCTTTGTGAGACTTTCCTCACTCCAAATGACGTCAAAGAAAGAACTCAAAAATGAAATTTCAGACTTATTACAATTAATTTGTAACATATCATTAAAATTATCCATTGTTCTTGAAGACTGGAAGGTGACCAATGTACCCCAATATTTAAAAAGGCCTCCAGGGTTGATCTGGGAAACTATAGACCAGTGAGCCTTACTTCAGTACCAGGAAAAATCATGGAAACTGTTATAAAGAATAAAATCACAAAACATTTTGATAGACATGGTTTAATGGATTTACCCAAGGGAAACCATGCCTCAAAAATCTCCTACATTTTTTTGAATGGGTGAATAAAAATATGTACAGAGTTGAACCAGTAGATGTGGTGTATTTGGATTTTCAGAAGGTATTCAACAAAGTCCCTCATGAGAGGCTTCTAAAACAACTAAAATGTCATGGGATAGAAGTCGAGGTCCTTTCATGGATTGTTTAAAAGACAGGAAACAGAGAGTAGGAATAAATGGTCTTTTTTCAAAGTGGAGAAAGGTAAAAGGTGGAGTGCCTCAGGGATCTGCATATGGATCGGTGCTTTTTAATATATTTATAAATGATCTGGAAAGTGGTACGACAAATGAGGTGATCAAATTTGCGGATGACAAAAAATTATGCAGAGTAGTTAAATCTCAAGGGGATTGTGATAAATTGTAGGAGGACCTTGTGAGCTTGGAAGATTGGGCTTCCAAATGGCAGATGAAATTTAATGTGCACAAGTGTAAGGTGATGCATATAGGGAAAATTAACCTTTGCTGTAGTCACTAGGGATGTGCAATCATTTTGGATGAATTAGGAAATTTCAACAAAATTGCCTAATTCGTCCTGGTTCAGGGACCCCGAAAACCGAAGGAATTTTTCCCGAAATTTCAGTTTTCAGGTCAGTGCATGCTAACGTTAAAATGTTAGCATGCACTAACGGGAGCTAGTGCGCAGTAACCCGAAATTTCGGGTCCTATGATAAACAAAAGCCCGAACCGCGGGAAAAATGACATTTCCTGCGGCGGGCCGAAAAAAAAGCCCGAACCGAAAGGTTAGGGCAATGCACATCTCTAGTAGTTACACAATGTTAACTTCTTTCTCAGGAGTTACCACCTAGGCATCACAGTGGATAATACATTGAAATTGTTGGCTCAGTGTACTGTGGTGGTCAATAAAGCAAACAGAATGTTAGAAATTATTATGAAGGGAATGAGGTAGATGTCATAATGCTTCTGTACCGCTCCATGGTGAGCCCACCCCTTGAATACTGTGTGCAATTCTGGTGGCCACATCTTAAAAAAGATATAGTTGCACTGGAGAAAGTGCAGAGAAGAGTGACCAAAATGATAAGGGGCATGAAATGGCTCCCCTATGAGGAAAGGCTAAAGAGGTTAGGACTGTTCAGTTTGGAGAAGAGATGACTGAGGGGGGGATAGAATAGAGGTCTAAAGAATCATGAAATGACTTGAACAGGTTCATGTAAATTGGTTATTTACTCTCTCAGATAATTGAAGGACTAGGGGGTACTCCATGAAGTTAGCAAGTAGCTCATTTTAAACAAATCAAAGAAAATTCAGCGCATAGTTAAGATCTGGAATTCATTGCCAGAGAATGTAGTTATGGCAGTTAGTGTAACTGGGTTTAAGAAAACTTTGGTAAGTTCATAGAGGAAAAATCCATAAACTACTATTAATCAGTAAGGAATAGTAGCTTGAGATTTATAGTTTTAAGGAACTTAAAACCTGGATGTTCACCAAAGCCTACCAAAACACCCAATGACTCATACACATCCTCCCCAAAAGATAACACAAATCTTGACTGAAACCTCCTTGCCCCCACCCTGTTAACTTTCATACAGAACCCCACCATGTACCCCTTACTACGTTAACAATATCACTCTCAATCTTAATAATGCTATATATGAACTCTGTATATCAATGCATCTACTAACCTTCTAACACTTTAACCATCGAAAACTTGTTAACCATTATGAAAACAATGTTAATGCCCCTCCTAACCTCTTAACACCTTACCCATCAAAACTTATAAAACGTTATGATGGCGAAACCGAACGATGGTATATAAACTTGATAAATAAATAAATAAATAAATAAATATTTAATGGTTGGGTGCATACCAGGTACTTGTGACTTGGATTGACCACTTTTGGAAATAGGGGATGTGATTAGTGCAGTTAGTGTAGCTGGGTTTAAAAAAGGTTTGGACAAGTTCTTGGAGGAGAAGTCCATTACCTGCTATTAATCAAGTTGACTTACAAAATAGTCACTTCTATTACCAGCTTCAGTAGCGTGGGATATACTTAGTTTTTGTGTACTTGCCAAATTCTTGTAGCCTGGATTGGCCACTGTTGGAAACAGGATAATAGGCTTGATGGACCCTTGGTCTGACCCATTATGGCATACCTTATGTTCTTATGTTTTTATGTAACTTCATGCACCGTGCTGTATTCAGTGGCCTTGACTAGAAGGCAGACTGCATTCCTTGATCCTTTATAAGCCCTGCATCTGGAACTTCCTGTGGTACTTGCTGATGATATCATTACTGCCTTGAGATATAAGGAATCTCAGTGCACCTAGCCAGCACCTCAGCAACAGGTCTTTTTGTGGATTCATCTATCTGTTGTTGTTGCTCCTGATCTTGACTCCTGTTCTTGCTTGTCTGCGTACCTGTTTGCCGTGTTCCTGCCTCTGTTCCAGACCTTTCCTGCTTCTTGCCTTGCTCTGTTCCTTTCTCCTTGCCTGCCCTGCTTTTAGTCTGCCTTGGACTGACTTCTTGATGTTGACCCAACTTGACTTTTGACACTGTTTCACTTACTGTCGGCCCTGATCTCAGCTTGTCTCCTTGTCTCTGCTTGAACTCTGCCAGCCCTGACTTCAGCTTCTCTTCGTTTCTGCTTGAACTCTGCCAACCCTAATTTTAGCCTACTTTCAGTCTCTGCTGGATGCTGGATGTCTTGATTGTAGCCAGTAACACATCAGTTGATGACTGTTGGGGCTTGGTCCGTGCTTGTTCAAACTAGGCCTTACCAATTATTCAACAGCAGTCCAAGGGCTCACCATCCTGAAATGTGACATTAGATTTTTTTTAAAATAGGAGTTATAATTGAGTGTAATTAAGATGGAAGGAAACCCTCTTGCAATGATCTATTAACAATACTTCTCAAGAGCTCTCTTTCTCTAGAATATCTTTCAAAAACTAGGTCAGGCAAAGGTTGAGCATGCAATATGTTGCTCTCACATTAATTATAATTTTCTCGATATTAAAAGTGAAATGAAATTTCCCAGTTTTAAATCATTGGCCCCCACTACTACTAAGTCATTTACCCACACCAGTAATTAAAAACTCACCAACTTATGTTTCCGTGATTCAAGTTCTCCTCTCAGGTCCTCCACCTTATTCTTCATACAGAGGTTAATGGACCTAATCTTCCTCTTACCTGAAAGTACCTAGTATATTAGCAATATAGAACAGTTCCCTGGATTCGTTGTTGGCTCTCTAAGTAATACAAATTATTTCTTAAAATTTATAAAGCAGCATAATAGCAATTAACTATCACTCGCAAACTTTCATTCAACTGTTTTAGGGATATATGCCAGCACCTCTTTAGCTATCTAACCTTCCTCGTCTGTTCTAGAAGGGAGTCTGTGAACCAGGGCCATGATACCATAGAAAGCCTGGGAACTTTCTTCAGTGGAAAAATCTTATCTAAAATGCTCTGTACTCCCAAATACCAGGAGTTCACCAACATCTTCACTAGGGATGTGCACACAAAAAGTTTATGTTCATAAGTCCATAAGTCGAAAAGGGGGGTCAATTTCGGTCAATATGGACATATGGAGAATTCCATAAGTTGAGTCTATGTCCATACGTGCACCGGTTCCCTAAATAAAAATTTAAACCCCTCACCCTCCTTAATCCCCCCCCCAAGACTTACCAAAATTCCCTGGTGGTCCAGCGGGGAGTCAGGAAGCCATTCCTCTATTCCTTTGCGAGGAGCACATGACATCCGCGTCACGTCGGAGTGACGCAGCCGTCACGTGGTCCACCGCGGTTCCGCTCCTGGACCTCTCTTTGGACACAAACAGAACTTTTGGCCAGCTTGGGGAGGTCAGGAGGCCCCCCCAAGCTGGCCAAAAGTTCCGTTTGTGTCCAACAAGGGGTCCAGGAGCGGAACCACTTGGGGAGGTCAGGAGGCCCCCCCCCAAGCTGGCCAAAAGTTCCGTTTGTGTCCAACGAGGGGTCCGGGAGCAGTTCCGCTCCTGGACCCCTCGTTGGACACAAACGGAACTTTTGGCCAGCTTGGGGGGGCCTCCTGACCTCCCCAAGCTGGCCAAAAGTTCCGTTTGTGTCCAACGAGGGGTCCGGGAGCGGAACTGCTCCCGGACCCCTCGTTGGACACAAACGGAACTTTTGGCCAGCTTGGGGGGGGCCTCCTGACCTCCCCAAGTGGTTCCGCTCCTGGACCCCTTGTTGGACACAAACGGAACTTTTGGCCAGCTTGGGGGGGCCTCCTGACCTCCCCAAGCTGGCCAAAAGTTCTGTTTGTGTCCAACGAGGGGTCCAGGAGCGGAACCGCGGTGGACCACGTGACGGCTGCGTCACTCCGAAGTGACGCGGACGTCACGTGCTCCTCGCAAAGGAATAGAGGAATGGCTTCCTGACTCCCCGCTGGACCACCAGGGAGTTTTGGTAAGTCTTGGGGGGGATTAAGGAGGGTGAGGGGGTTTAAATTTTTATTTAGGATCAATGATCGCGATTTCCAACGTATTCAACATAGCTATGTTGAATAAGTTGGAAATCCGATTGTTTTCGCCTCATCACTTTTTTAAGTTAAAAAAAAAAAAAAGTAGCGTTTTACATATAAGTTCAAAACGAATGCACACCCCTAATCTTCACCGAGGAGTCAGGGCACAACTTTAACCTGCTCAGAAATCTGTTCCCCAAACAATCCCTATTAATCCTATCCTATGTTCTTTTTCATCCTTTGTGCTACGCTTATTTTAATTCCCTTAAGTTTTCCTTTGTTAATTAATTAATTAACCTTTTTCATAGTGTTTAGTAATCCTTTGTTTATTAAATATGTTCAATGTATTTGACTTAGGAAACCTATTTTCCTGCATACTCTGTTTTTAATGTAAACCGTGATGATTTGTATCTGATACAAGAATGTCGATATATAAAAATGCAAAATAAAAATAAATAAATAAATCCCTTTGCTAAACCAGAAGAAACATCAGGATCTATACTTATGGTGAGGAAGAAACAAAGGATGAATGATCTGATCTGATGAATGATTATGACAGTAATTAATAAGCAATAATAGCTTGTGATCTATCTAATCTTTGGGTACTTGTGACTTGAATTGGCCACTGTTGGAAACAGGATACTGGGCTTGATGGACCCTTGGTCTGACCCAGTATGGCATATCTTATGTTCTTATGACCAAGGTACTACTTGAATCCCAGTAAATTTCAGAGCGTGGCTCTCAACCATGCTACTAGATCCAAACATCAAATATAATATTTGGTGGGTTGGCATATCAGCCGATTAGATCACTATCACTTAAAATGGATAGCAAGTCCTATGTTAATGGGGAATATTAAGTATCTCTATGCACATTAAAATCTTCTATCGCTATAAGTGAAATGATGGAAACAAACTCACACATTGAGTCTAGCCTATCTCCATTTACAGCTTGCAATTGATAAATTACCTATATTCCAATCAATAGTGAGCTCTCAAGTTGCAGTAACAAGCAATTAGACAACAAAGGACCCTCTATCCCAATGTGGGTATCCATCCAGGTCTCCTTTGCAATGGCAGCTACTCCACTCCCCCCCTTTTCAGATGGTGAAAGCATAGAATGAAATTAAAACCCTGAGGCCAGAACTAATTCATAATTACTCTATCTTCTTTCACAAGCCAGATTTCTGTGAAAAACAATCCAAAACATTTCCATGAATAAAGTCATGAAGAATTAATTGTCTTATTTTAAACCAAATGTGCATTAATTAGTGGACCCCTCAAGTTAAATTTCATTGAAACAGGGATAAGTTAGCTTATGCAAACTGGGACATTAAGATTAAACACTACCTTTATCGACATAGTTCACTCTAACCATTATGCAAAGGATGGGCTAATATTAAAGTACATCTAGAATCTGGTTCTTATACATTGTCACATCCAGAATCCTTCAAGTAAAATAAAATCAAGAGGAAAACATGAGTGCTTTTCTAGGGGCTTCCTATAGGGTGCTTGCCTTCTGCTTGCACCTTAAACGAGATGGCATTGAAATATCTGCTGGTGAGAAAGGTGGTCATACTTATGTCGCAGGTCAGTGCTTCCATTCACTCTAGAATGAGCATCCAAGCTTCTCCTCAGACTAGCAACTTAAGAAGATGACAATAAGCCCTAATGAGCAGTTGATGTTACAGATGCTGCTCTAGGCTTCTTTGGCTCTTTTTCTAGTATTACAGGTTGTCCTGTTCTCAAGATGGTATTTTTTTAACATGGAGGCTTATGTAATAAAATGTATCATGTATGGTAAGGTACTTTTAAGAACATTAAAAATAGCAGGCCTTAATGTGTATGTTAGGTTTGTTCCTCTAGATGTTAGCACCCTTGCATATAAATGATGGCGTATAATATGCAAATGAGGCATTATCAATCAGTCCTGGGGTTTTTCGAGGGGGGCGTGTCGGGGGCGAGGCCGATCGGCGCGGCGTTTTCGGGGCGGGATGCGGCGTTTCGGGGGCGGGCCCGGGGGCGTGGTTTCAGGCCGGGGCGGTCCGGGGGCGTGGCCGCGCCCTCCGGAACCGCCCCCAGGTCCCGTCTCGGCGCGCTAGAGGCCTGCTGGCGCGCGAGGATTTACGTCTCCCTCCGGGAGGTGTAAATCCCCCGACAAAGGTAAGGGGGGTCTAGATAGGGCCGGGGGGGTGGGTTAGATAGAGGAAGGGAGGGGAAGGTGAGGGGAGGGCGAAAGCTACGCGCGTATCTACTGAAATCCAGCGTACTTTTGTTTGCGCCTGATGCGCCAACAAGGGTACGCTAAGGCGCGCTTTGTGAAAATCTACCCCTTAGAGAATAGCCAC
Source organism: Rhinatrema bivittatum (assembly GCF_901001135.1). Taxonomy (NCBI): domain Eukaryota; kingdom Metazoa; phylum Chordata; class Amphibia; order Gymnophiona; family Rhinatrematidae; genus Rhinatrema; species Rhinatrema bivittatum. The sequence continues at coordinate 176,303,111 of NC_042621.1, forward strand.
TGCCATTAGTAATGGTTACATGGAATAGACTTAGTTTTTGGGTACTTGCCAGGTTCTTATGGCCTGGATTGGCCACTGTTGGAAACAGGATGCTGGGCTTGATGGACCCTTGGTCTGACCCAGTATGGCATTTTCTTATGTTCTTATGTTCTATGGTAAATAGTGTGGTATGCTCTCTTACTATTTTCTGTGGGCTCAGTAAACACAAACATTTAAATTTTTACTCAGCTTACTGCCACAAAATTCCCCAGAACTAATTGGCACAAAGTGAAAAGGTCATCTAGCAGGGGGATTTTCTTCTCCCTCCTCCCTCTTTCCCTCCCTCAATGACAGCACAACTAATCTCCAGCACAGACTTCTACATTTTTAGCAGCTCCAATTGACAGCACTCATCCCTAGTGATAGCAGCCCCCTGAACCCCCTCTGAACCTCTCCCATCAGGAAGCTCCACCCTCCCTCTCATCCTTCCAGAATGAAAGTTTGTTATTTCAGAGAGTCCTGCTGTTCATTGGTAGGAGGGATGACAGAGACCTTCTGTCTCTACCACTGCTGGCCATTGAATGACGGGGTGCTTCACCACTATCAACAACACCATGTGGCCTAGCCAGGCAAGTGTCAACAATAACCTGTGGCCCATCCTCAGAAGAACTATGTGGCCCAGCCATTCAGCAAACAGCAGCAATGTGTGGCTCATCCATGGAAGGTATTTTAACTCCTTTAGCCATATACTTGACAGGTAAGAGCAGTAGTGTCAGAAAGATCAGAACCAATATTGGAAAGGTAGGAGAAGAACAGTCATGCTTTGGTGGGAATATGCCACTTCCTAGTTCCACCTTTTTGTTTTCTGTGAGGGACTTTCCCCGATCTGCAGCAGCCTTTTCTCTGCTGCAAAAGCTGTTTTGAAGACAATGGGAAGCATCTACAGCCATGAAGTACTTAGAGCACATGCACACTCTATGTGATTATGTACAAGTTTGTGCATAATCACATCAATGGCTAAGAACTTGTGGTGTTGCCCTTTATTTTATTTCTGAAAGAGATTTAGAAGTATATGACAACATAAAAAAGCATTATCCTTTGTTAACATTAGTAAATAAATAGATTTCTTTTTGAAGTGCTCAAGTGTGTATTGGCTTGTGTACTCTATTGCCTCCTTCTTTGTCTCTATTGTTCTCTTCTTCTCTTCCACTTCTTCTCTGTCCTGCCCTCCATATCTTCCACAATACTGCTGCAACAGAACACTTTGTAGTGATGAGGCCTGTGTTGCACATGTGCATATGCCCAGTAGTGACCTGCACAGGTTATTATTAGATGTTGGGAGGAGGAAGGCTCTGATGGCTAAATCATTTGCCCTTGAGGGGAGCCCCACTGCATATATTATTAGCCCATGGGGACCCACTGTATCAGTGACTAGCCAGAAGAGGAGTTCAGGAAACTGCTGTTGTGGTTCAAGCCTCAGGATGCCTGCTCTGATCACAGGCTTGACCAGCTACAGCAAGGATAATAAGTACCATGGCATTAACTTGGAACTAGCCCTTTAGGAAACCTTTTAAGACACTGCATCTTCTACATTGTGAGGTATCCAACAATCCTTGAACATCGGTTGACATACATCACCCTTTTGTTTGGCAAGACATTTTTATGTTGCGAATAATGTGGATTAATATAGAAAGTGGTCAAAAACTGTGTGTGCTGATGTCTTTATGTTTTCCAAAGAAAAAATGTGGGAGAATGTGTTATGCCTCAAGGGCCTGTGGCGAAATATTGACAGTTTGATCTCTAATCTTGTGCATGACTTTCAATTTTCAGCTACAATGCTTGCTGCCAGGTGAATCCTTGAAATAATGTACACACTAAAAAAGTTAACACCTGGTCCAAGGCACATGTTAATTTTCCTGCATTATTGAGAACATTGTAAATAGTATATGGACCAGAACAAATCATGCTATTTCCCATGCACATGATCCTTCATTTTCATATGTGTAGGTGGAAATTTTATTATGCTTTTGATAATATATTTTCAAATTGTTTTAATATGCATTTTACGGCCAGTACTGCATAGCAGACTATTTTTAGCATGTGCAAAATCGTCTTAACATGCATTTTTAACTTTATTGCATAGGCCCTATTAGTGAGGTATTTAGATTCTAGTGTAAATTTACCTTGATTGTGATGCCAAGGCAAATTTAACTACATCCCCCAATGTATAGTTAACTGATTGCATGCCAAAACTGGCATATTATCAGTTAACTAGAGGTGCAGGCAGTGTCTTCCCATACTGCCCGAGATGTGGGAAGACAGTGAGCCTTTCATCACACTGGACAGAAAATTCCTCTTGGATCCTATCTTTCTTTTGACCCCCCCCCCCCTCCCCCACAAATGAAGAACTTTCCCTTACCATGGACCCAATCCCTCTTCTGATCCCCACCAAATTAAAGAACACTCGCTGCTTCTTCCTATTCCAATCTCCCCCCTTGAATAAGAAATCATCCTCCCCCTTCTTCCTTTGATCCTCTTCAAAACACAGTGTAGCTCCCTATACTGACCTCTTCCTGGATTCCTCTCCAGGCCAAGCTAGCAGGAGGAGAGCCCCTTATTTCCTACTGGCCTGGCCTCATATCATGGGATGCAACTGATAATTTGAATTGTTTGGAAGATGGAGGGAGTTGTTTATTCAGGGAGTTGGGGGCTTTGGAAGCAGGAGATAGTTTTTACCAGTGGATGACCCTTTAATTTTTGGATGGTTAATGTAGGAAGACCAGTTCTTCTAATGAAATAGAGAGTATGGCCTACAATGATCATGCTCACTTTAGAGCAGCTATGTTCTGCATATTATTAGCTAAGTACATTTATTTAAAAAACTTGTGTACCACAAATCAAAATTTCTAAGCGGTCTGACAAAAAATCATTCATAAATTCATAAATAACAATATAAACATAGACAATACACAAGTAGAATAAATATTGTGCCAATATCCATCTAACTGCCTACAGATTTATAATTTACACTCCAGATTTTATACAGTAGTGTTAGTGTTCGTGGTAGTTGTGGGTGGATCCTTGGGCCGGTGGCAGATGACCATGTCCCCGGGGGAAGATCCTGAGAGGGACCACCGGTCAGGCTCAGAGTATGGAGACAGACACACACTAGTTCTTTTATTAAACAGTATATTGAGCCACCAGAGGTGGCAGTAGTGAGCTGGAAGTGCCCGGCAGGGCTGTAGTCCCTCAGGTACTGGAACAGCAATCCTGGATAACTGAACTGTAGAGAAACTGAATATAGTGAGTAGGCAGAGTATGCAGAGTTCAGGAACAGAACCTTGATGGTAACACTCACACAATAGTCTCTTAGAAGCAGGCCAGGAACTTCAATGAAGTAGGCCCTCGAGGAGCGAGTACCTGGTTCCAGGGAACGCTCTGAGAGAGAGCTGGTAACTCACTGGTGTTGTAGGCAGCGATGACTTCCTGGCAGAAGTGGTATTTAGTAGCAAGTCCGGGAATGTGGGCCCTCGAGGAGCGAGTACCGGTTCCAGACTGCGATCTGAAAAGCAAAAGAGAAAGCGAGGCCCTCGAGGAGTGGGTCCCCCTGGGAAAGTCCGAGGAGGCAGAGTAGTAAGGTATGCGGAGAGCGAATCCCATCTGCAGCGATACCTGGAGGAAGCTAGGTAAACCTATCCTTTGCTAACTTGATTAGTTAGCGAATTCAGAGACCTTAAATATCCGGTGAAGATGACGTCACCTCAGGGGGACGCCCCTGAGGTTTGCGCCACTGCTGGTACTTGAGTCGGGGCCGCGCCACGCGCACGTGCACTTAGGCTGCTGGGAAACATGGCGGAGTGCAGCGTCTAGCCGGTCCGGGGACGCCGGAGGGGAACGGCAAGATGACGCCATGGCAGCCAAACTTCCAACAGACAAAGAGGGAATTGCCAAAGAGGTAAGGTGGGTGTAGTGGAGACGTCGGGCAGCGACGGTCACAACAAGTAGTCAGCTCCCTACTGGCTACACATCATCCAGGAAAGCTTGAGAGAATAGAAAGGTCTTTAATTAGCTTCCTGAATTTTAACATAGAAGATTCTTCCTTCAAATTACATGGAAGAGAATTCCATATGACAGGACCCTGGACATAGAAAAGCCTTTCTCGAGATTTGTCTAAGCGAATAATTCTAGGTGAAGAGACAATCAGAAGGACTAGACTAGCAGATCTTAGGGTTCGTGATAGACAATACAATTTTAGGGCTGCATTAAAGCTAGGTGGTTTCGACACCTTTTAACCCTTTAAAAACTAACATGACAATTTTAAAAGAAATTCTCCATTTAATGGGAAGCAAATGGAGGCCCTTCAGAACAGGTGAGATATACTCACTAATCATTGTCCCAGATATTATCCTAGTAGCCGAATTCTGAGCAAGCTGTAATGCCCTCAAGGATTTTTGTGGAAGACCATTGCAGTAATCCAAAGAAGATAAAGCAAAAGAGTGAATTACAGTTCTTAAAGCTGGCTCACTTAGAAAAGGTTGTAATCTAAGGAGCAGATGGACCACAGAAAATATATGTTAACCTACAGGTTTTAACATGGATTAGTATATAGGTCCCCAAATATCTTAACAAATACTGCAGTAGTTACTACAATTACAGATTCTACCAGTACACAAATTGCCATTGTGTCAAGCTAAAGGCCAAGCTCTAATGTTATGCAATGGCATATTATCAGTTAACTATACATCGGGAGATGCAGTTATACAGGCGACAAATAGTTTTTCATTCCAGTCACCTTCTCAATAGCCAATACTGTCAAACAATTAGAGATTTATCTTGCTGAAATTAAAAAAAAATGTCTGTTTTACAACAGATTATCATTGAATATTTCAGAAACAGAAATCATAATGCTATGGAGATGATCAAATATAGAGAAGCTGCCTCCTTTTCATTTGAACTGCATATAATTAAACCTGCTCCTTACATTCGAGATCTTGGAGTACTTTTGGATCTTAAGCTATCTTTGAAGGTTCAAATAAGAAGTTTAATCAAAATTGGCTATTTAAAGTTGAATGTGCTTTGATGTGAAAAGCCTTTGTTGATATTTAAAGATTGTCATACAGTTCTTCAGAAAATGATTTTCTCGGAGCTTGATTACTACAACTCTTTTATGCTTGGGATTCCAGATAGTACCCTAAGATCACTACAGATTCTGCACGGTATATATGAACAGTGTATATGAACTGATCACTCCTGAGCAATCATCCCTCCATTGGTTACCTATCCATTGGAGAATTAGATTTATAAACTTATTAATAGCACAGAAATACTTTGGCTTGAATCAACATTTCATGTCTATAATCTGTCATGTCCACTCTAATCAACCAAAAAAGGATTATTTGAAATACCAACCGTACTTCAAGCGCTCTTAGGGGAATAAGAGATCGTGCATTTTTTGTTGCCAGTCCCAGTCTGTGCAACTCTATGCCTGAGCAGTTCATGGCTATGTCAAATTTAAGCACGTTTAAAAAAAGCCCTTAAGACTTGACTTTTCCAACAAGCCTTTGGGGCTAGCAGCTGAAAAGAACTGATTTAGTACTGAGGCAGGTTAAATTTAGGATGATAAGTGCATTGCTCTTGTCACAAGCTCAGCTTTGGCACTCACAATGGGCATTGAGGAAAGTTATTGATTGTAATATCAATTTGTTTGCCTCTACGAAAGCTTTTATTTATGATTTTAATGACTGCAAACTGTTGAGATCTATTGGAGTATCTGGTCAACAAATAATTTTAAAATAAATAAATAATGGATACATTTGAAGGCATAGCCCACCAAAAAAAAAAAAGGAATTCACTTTCCATATCATTCTTAAAAGTTTGTTCTTTAAAGTTTCCTTGGCACAGGTTTCACAAGGCCAAGCTCACTTCAGATCTGCAATATTTTGTAGCAAAGAATAACATCAGGAATACACTATTTACAGGGGTTTCTGCTTTTAATTATAAAAAGCATTAGCAGTACATTTGCCAGATATGAGACAATGCTTTTGATCTGTAGTCTGAGACTGCGCCTCATGCCACTGATAAAGAACAAGCAGAGCGAAAATATGATTCCAAGCCACTAGAGTTGGACAGTCCTGACACTAGTGACCTGGAGCTATGCAACTGTCTGCCATCCTACAGCAATTAACAATAGCTGCTCTATCTCTCCAATTATATCTCTCCCCTTGCAATATCTGACTGCCATAATGGAAAGGAAAATGATAACCACAAAGGTTGAAAACAATGAATAGCAAGTTGTAAAGTGCATACAAGAAGCATTGCAAAGAGGCATGTTTCCCTTTCACAGCCCCCAAAAAAGTAACTTACTTCTCCCTCCTCCCAACCTACAAGTGCTGGGGGGCCAGCAGATATGAGGAGCACTGGTTACAGCAGTAGTGATACCATGGACTCCTGCTGCTCCTTTAGGGTCCTGTACTGCTCTGGGTTTGGCAGAGAAGAAAACCATTGGTAGTTCTGGTAGTAACACATTCCTGATCTCCTCCCATGTCCTGTGCTGCCAAAGACCTGGCAGTGACGGGAACCTTCAATAGAAATGGCAGTGGCACAGATTCCCACTTTGCTCTCGTGTCCTTCCTTGTCTTATGTGTGGTGTGCATGGCTGCCTTCAGTAAGGGTGCATGGCCATGTCATGTATGTCTTACACTGACCATTGATGTGTATGGGTGGAGAACATGCAGACAGACAGATCTTCCATAATAGTAGGCACGCTAATGAAACATGTCTTAAAAAAGGAGAACTTGTATATTGTGAATAGTAAAGAGAAGAGACGTTTTGATCTTAACATATAAATGAATCATAAGGGTGAACTATTTTGAAGTCAGTGATCCAGTTTTATTGCTTTAAATATACTTTACATTAAATATTTATTTAAAAGCATTTATCACCCACCTCTTCAAAGTCCGAGATGAATTACACTATTAAAAACATACGGGCCGATTCAGTATGGTGTGCTCAGCTGAGCGCACCGTTAGCCCCCATTTAGCTGCGCGTTTTCGACATGCTATTTTTACCCCTTATACAATAAGGGGTAATAGCGCGTGGAAAACATGCGGCCAACCCCCTCGAAACTAATAGCTCCCGCAACATGCAAATGCATGTTGATGAGCCTATTAGTTATTCCCGCGCGATACAGAAAGTAAAATGTGCAGTGAAGCTGCACATTTTACTTTCAGAAATTAATGCCTGCCCAAAGGCAGGAGTTAATTTCGGCTGGCACCGGGAAAGTGTACAGAAAAGCAGAAAAAACTGCTTTTCTGTACACCCTCTGGCTTAACATCATAGCGATATTAAGTCGGAGGCCCCCCCAAAAAAAAAAATTTTAAATTAAAAAAAAAAAAAATTTAAATCTGCCCATGGCCCGCGGGTTGGAAGACGGACGCTCAATTTAGCCGGCTCCATTTTCCAAACCCGTGGCTGTCAGTGGGTTCGGGAACCGACACCGGTAAAATTGAGCGTCGCTTCTGTCAATAAGAAGGCTCTAGGGACGCGCTAGTGCCCCTAGCGCCTCCTTATTATCGCAGGCCCTCATTTAAATACTCGATCGCGTGAGTGGTTTGGGCGCGCATCGGGAGAGCGGGCACTCGCCTCGGAGCGCCAGCTCTCCCGCAGTTTTTACTGTATCGGTCCGATACATAGCAAAACGGTCATACATAAACATGGAGTAAAATCACAATAACATAATGGACAGTCAGAGTCTCCTGCTGATGAGTCTAAATACACATACATGCAAAACCTCTTACACAGTACAGGTCCGCCCAAAATACAGCGGTAACAATGTACGGTATATAAAACAAGAGTCCCATGTCACTATAAAATACAGTCTTCTCAAATGGCACTCAGTCAGATCCTCATAAATTAATTATTATTGTTATAAATGATTTCTTATAGCAAAGGCAGGTCCTGTATGAAATCAGTATAGGGTGTGAAGCTCTTCTTCTCAAACTGTGTCTCTCTGCCACTCTTTCCCATCTGTCCCTGTGCCCCCTCTGTCGCTCTCCACTCCTATTCTGACCCTATTTTTCTGTGCCGCCAACCATTTTGGGGCCTTCTGTTATCCTTTTTCCATCTTGTTCCCGCCTCACTTTGCCATACCCTGATTCTTTAATCCTTTCCCTCCCCTCCCCTTTTACACCCCACCTCCTTCTCAAACTTAACTTGGAAAGGATGAGCACAGGGCTGCAGCTGCTCCTCTTCGCAAATGGCTCTCTAAGATGCAGTGCACTCTAAAGCAAGGAGCCCTATTCAGGATCATAGCAGGCATATTCTTCAATCAAACTCTGCAAACCCCTATGAAAGCTGTTCAGTGTCTGGTGGGATAAATTTTTTTGAGGGCAAGATTAGTGAGTCTGGGGACCTCTCCTTTAGGAGAGGACTCTGTAGGGGCTTTCACAAGGAACCACCAGAGAGCCCAGCATGGGTCTACCCTTGGGAAGAGTAGGGAGGAAATATTGTCCCACAGTTGGTGAAGGATCAAGGGAAGGAGAGGCTGGGAGGAAATCGAATGCGCTGAGGATGCCAGGGACATCCTAGAACACTGCCAGGGTATCAAGTACTGGATCTGAAGAGAGGGGTACGCAGGGCATCATGATGTGAATAACTAATTCAGATGAAACTAAGGTTGAAGTGTTAAGAGAAGGTTTGAATTACCCTGCGGATGGAGGGTTGAGATATTGTCCAAGAGGGATTTTGTGGAAAAATGTAGAGATTGTGTGACATATTTCTAATGGTATGTGAAGGAAGAGTAAAGTAAAGTGTGGTGTCAGTTTGTAAACATGCTTAGCAGTTCTGTATAATTTGTTTAAAATTACTTTGCTGTAAGGTGCTCATTTCTTAACCTGTGTCAATGAGATATTTCATGGCACTCCTCTTACCAAGACATCCTATTCAGACTTAAACCTATGCACTCATCTGATCAAGGTTCTTCTGGGACTTTCGGTTTCTGCATTTCTTATTCCTCCTCTGGAAGTAGATGGACTAGGTGCTTCTGAATTTCTTTCCCTTTTCTTTTCCTCTTTAGGTGAAGAAATAACATCTTCATGTCTCTTTCTTCTTCTTCATCCCTCCACTGGGTTGTTTTGTATGCCTCTTAACTTCTCTTTTATTTTCAGACAATCTTCTTTTTTCTTTATACTCATGAACTTTCTCATTCCTACAGTACCTAGTGATATGTCCTGGTTCTCTGCACTGGTAACAACATAATCTCCTTGATCATTCCTTTCTGGAGCTCTTAAAAATTTACCAGATCTACTGGTGATTTCCTACTTTTCTTTATTTGGTCTTGTACTACTTGATATAATTCTTGTTCTCTTTATCCTAAGTTTTCTCCCATTTTCTCCACTGTATGACATAGCTGTTGGACTACAAGGAGAACTAGATCCGCTTCACCCACGGTAGCTCTTTCTATCCCTTCACTCTTTCTAAGAGTCTCATTCCTCTTTCTCAATCTCCATCTCCCAGAAACTCCTCCTCCTCTTCTGACCATTCAGGGCATTCTTTGTTCTTTCTCTTAACTTCTCTGTGTAGAATATCATCTCTCAACCCAGCAATCAACTCTTCCTTCATCATTACTTGTTCATTATCACCCCAATCCTCCAGCATCTCCACTGGCTTCCCATCAAATATAGGATTCAATTCAAGACTTGCACGATGATTCACAAGGCATTACATAACATCTCCCCACTCAACTTAACTTTCCAGCTTCAACTACACTCTTCTAACAAACCAACCAGAAGGGCATACCAGAATAGAATGATCACCCAACCTGCAAAATCTACCCTTAGGAAACGCGCTCTTTCCACAGCAGGCCCGTCTCTCTGGAACTCACTACCACCGGACCTCCGCCTTGAACCATGCCATACTACTTTCAAAGTGAAACTCAAGACTTGGCTTTTCCATCAAGCTTTCCCAGAGAGCTAAAAGCAAGAAAAACAAACTTCCAGCCTTGTCTCACAGCATTATTGTAATGTTCATATTGCTTCAGTTATATGTTTCAAGTTGTTTTCAAGTTGTTTTCTAAGTTGATCTTAGTTGTTTCATAATAGATTTTTTGACTATTATCCATTCATTATATTCGATATGTTCCATGTAAACCGCCTCCCCGGCGATAGTTCTTTCTGTTAAATGTGAACCGGAGTGATATGTATTGTATACAGGAACTTCCGATATATAAAAACCAAAAATAAATAAATAAATAAATTTGTGATAGCTGAAGCTTTCCTCGCCAAAATTTTGGTCATCTCATTATGGGATGAATTTTAAAAGTGTTGCTCATGCTAAAAGACCCATATACTCTTATCTGGGCTGTGCATGAGCAATGCGTATTTTAAAAGCAATAAATTATACAAAATACAAAAATAGGGGCAGAGCTAAGGTGTGTCAGAGGCTTTCTGGGGAGGGGCCCAAGAGTTACACACATTAATCCATGTTTTAAATCTGGTAGGTGCAGCATGTGGTGACTTGTTAGCAGCATGTATCTACTGCTACTCCTTATGAGGTGTCAGTCTGAAGAAATCACTTTTAGGCCTAACACAACAGGGGTGAGGGGTGTGGGTTAACTGGGGGGAGTGCAGACTGAAGAAGCAGAGGAGTCTGGATGACCTTGATATAGACTGGGCAAACTGGTGGACTAATTGGTAAAACTGGGAATGTCCTTCATATGAGCATGTTTTAAAATCCGTTTACCTGCATGCATTAAAGCTGACAAAGTCCTAAGGAAGATACGCAAAGTGGGGTAGATTTTAAAAAACGGCGCGTTGGTGTACTTTTGTTGGCGCTCCAGGCGCCAACAAAAGTACGCGGGATTTTAGTAGATACGCGCGTAGCCGCGCGTATCCGCTAAAATCCTGGATCGGTGCACGCAAGGCTAACGATTTCGTGTAGCCGGCGCGCGCCGAGCCGCGCAGCCTGCCTCCGTTCCCTCCGAGGCCACTCCAAAATCGGATGGGGCCTCGGAGGGAATTCGCTAACGCCCTCCCCTCACCTTCCCCTCCCTTCCTCTACCTAACCCACCCCCCCGGCCCTGTCTAAACCCCCCCCTACCTTTGTTGGGGGATTTACGCCTCCCAGAGGGAGAAGTAAATCCCCGCGCGCCAGCGGGCCGCTGGCGCGCCTAGACGCAACCCGGGGGCGGTTCCGGAGGGCGTGGCCACACCCCCGGACCGCCCCGGGCCAAAACCATGCCCCCGGGCCCGCCCCCAAAACGCCGCGTCCTGCCCCGAAAACGGCGCTCCGCTCGGCCCTGCCCCCGACACGCCCCCGACATGCCCCACTCGGAAAACCCCGGGACTTACGCGAGTCCCGGGGCTCTGCGCGCGCCGGTAGGCCTATTGAACATAGGCGCACCGGCGAGCAGGGCTCTTAAAATCCGCCCCAGTATGTTTGCTCAAATAATGGCTTAAAATTAGAAGGACACATCAGCTTGGTAGGCATATTTTAAATCATACTTGCACATGATTTAAAATTTCAGCATATGTTTGCCCGCACGCCCATATGTGCACAACTAAACTCTGGAATTTGTTGCCAGAGGATGTGGTTAGTGCTGTTAGTGTAGATGGGTTTTAGAAAGGTTTGGATAAGTTCTTGGAGGAGAATTCCATTACCTGCTATTAATCGAGTTGACTTAGAAAATAGCCACTGCTATTACTAGCAACAGTAACATGGGATAGACTTAGTGTTTGGGTACTTGCCAGATATTTATAGCCTGGATTGGCCACTGCTGGAAACAGGATGCTGGGCTTGATGGACCCCTAGTCTGACCCAGTATGGCATGTTCTTATGTAATGAGACAGATCAAGAAGCAGACAGAAATTTTGCCTTTGTTTTCTTTAAGGTACCTTTGAGGAATTTAAACTTTTTCATCACTAATACTATCTTCATCCTCTCTAAATGAGGTTACAGAATAAAGGATAAAAAATTAGACAAAAACTGAAATGGAAACCCCAAGAAGCCAGATTATGTGTGTAACAATGGAAAAACATAAAACAAATAAAATCAAGAAAAATAAAGCATCAATTATAATAATAAAACCATACTAATAAAAGAATATTTTAAAACTACTGATAAATAGAATAATTTCTATTAATTAAAATCATATACATTTTTTTAAATTTCCCAAGCACCAATAAAATATTTCAAAACAGCACATATATCAAATAATACCCAATAATTAAAACTGGGAACTCTTGATTTCTAGTCACCCTGAGATTGTTTAGGAGGTTAAGGGAGTGCACAAACTTTATTCTCTCTCTCTCTCACACATACTCACATGTCCATTCTCTCTCACACATACACTGTTACATATACACACATACATGCTCTTATACTCACCACAATCTCTCTCTCTCACAGACACAGATACACTCTGAGGCTATAAGACCCTCTCCCTCCCCCACCTCCACACACTCTCTCAGTCTCACTAGCTTCTTCACATACACATAAGCACACACACAACCAGGCAAGGTCCCAGTCATTCTCACACATACACACACAGACCCCAGGCAGTCTCACATACACACAGTCAGACACAGACACACACACACACACTCTGACCCCCAGGCAGGCTCCCATTCATTCTCACACTATTACCTCCCCACCTATCAGGCATGCACACATTCATTCTCTCTCTCACACACACACACACACACACACACACACACACACACACACACACACAGACCCCCAGGCAGGCACCAATTCATTCTCACACACCAACCTAGGAGCCTCTCTCATTCCTCTGCTACCGCTGTCACTACTGCCGATTGACTATTGGGGAGGCGCCAATTGTTGCTACTGGCACTGAAGCCCATTCTGCTGTCTCCTCTGTGCAGGCCCCGTAATATTAAACATTTGCGGGCTTCTAGTTCTTCCATGCTGATCTCATACATTGCAAAATCAGCATAGAGAAAGTACTACTCTTGCACATTCCCAAAGATAACATATGCCAATCACTAAAAATTAATATTTTTTCTTTTACCTTTGCTGTCTGATCTTAGTTTTCTAATCAGTTGGTCATAGGCTTTTTTTTTCCACCTTCTCTTTTAGGTTTTTTGCCAATTCCTTTTTTTCTATTTCTTTTCTCTCCATCTGTCTTCTTCTCTCAAACACACACGTGGGTTTTCATTCTCACATGCTTTCTCTCTCTCTTTCTCTCTCACAATCACACACACACACACTCAGGCTCTCATTCTCACACATTGTCTCTTTCACATGTATACACACACACAAACAGGCTCTCACACTTACATGCTGTCTCACACATACACAGCTCTCACTCTCACATGCGCTCTCTCATACATACATGCATATACACTGTCTCCCTCTTGCACATGCTGTCTCACTCTCACACACACAGGTTCACTCACTCCCATATGCTGTTTCGCTCAAGCACAGGCTCTCAGTGTCACATGCTGTCTCTCTCACACACACACAGAGGCTCTCACATGCTGTCTCACCAAACATTCAGGCTCTCACTCCCACACACAGTATCTCCCCACACACAAACACAATCTCTCAACTCACTCTCATACACAGACATAGACACACACACACACTCTCACAGTCTCTCAACTCAGTCTCATTTACACTCACACTCTACAGGCCCTCAGCCTCTCTCTCGTCTCAGGGCCTCCACTTTGCGGGTTACTGTGGTGGCCCTGATCTTCTCAGGCAGCTGCAAAGTGGGATCCTCAGTGGCCCTGCTACTGGGCCTCTTCCTCTTCTTGGGCTGCCATAACGTGGGACCTGCAGTGGCTCTGCTACCGGGCCTCCTCCTCTTCTCGGACTGCCGTGACATGGGATCCACGGTGGCCCTGCTACTGGACCTTCTACACTTCTAGGGCTGCTGTGCTGCATTTTCCATAGTATGCCTGTATGTCATGGACTTCCAATGGACCCATGTCCGGAGCGGATGGGGCGGGAACTTCCCTATACCCCTTCCTACTCTATCTCCTTTTTCCCCTCTCCTTCGCGACCCCTAAAACCTCTTTTCCTACCTTTTCTTTTATTACAGAACTCACTTCATCTGAATAGATGAAATAAGCTCCACGCGCCGATCGGCTGCCAGTTCATGCTTCTCCAGCTGTCCAGGCAGGACCCTGCTCTACCCCTCCCCGCGCATACCTTGCCTCCAGCCCACCCCGTTTTGATGGCCCAGCACTTCCACACTTATCGGGAGATACATGCGTGGCCAAGACATTTTAAAAATTTGCTCAGTGTGTGCATGGCCCGGCCACATGCGTATCTCCCGAATTTTAAAATTCGGGTGTTAGTGTATGTCCTTGTAAACTTATTGGAACTGGGCTAGCTATTTGTGGAAAAGAAAAAAATAATTGAATCTCCCTACTATAGCTAATGTACAGAGGAAATCACAAACTTGATGTGAGAGTAAAAAAATAACCTCTTTCATACACACTTCCCTCTTAGTCACAAATATGCACATCCATTCACTTTATTTTGACCACTGAAGTGGTTTATTATAGGAGGAAATAGGTAAGTGTTCTATGTGTATGCTCTTTTGGTAATAACCCTCTGTCATCAGCTCCTTTATGCTGAATTTGGTTTTTTTAACCTTACTACCACAGTAAGTCACAATTTCAAGCTCAGTCAGTATTCTATTTCTCTTTACTACCAATTGTGAACTCTCTTTGGTGTCTTCAAGGATTTTTTTCTCTTACATTAAGAAGAATTCTGTTTCACACAGTAATTTAGTACTCCAGAGTATCTTAAGTCAGGTAATCCTATAAGATATTTCTTCCTGACATAAATTTAACTTGATAAGCTATACATGTTACTTTTAAGATGGTCACCTTATTAGTTTAAAACCCAGGTTGTTACACCTTAGTTTAATAAATTATTAATACCTTAGAAATGGTTAAATCTGATAACAGTTACCAACAGAATTAATTTTGATTCTCTGGACCCTCAAAAACTAATACCTAAAGGTTCTTAGAATAAGAAAAGTTGCAGTCATCGATAGCTAGCTTTGAGTACTAGCCATCATCACTAGATACAGTAGCCCCCGAGATAAGTGACTAATGTACACACTACAGGAATATTTAAGCAGAGATAACTTTTAATTAAAGAAACTTCAAACAACAATATTTTGAACACACAGTTTAAACATAAACACAAATAAGACATAAGAATGACAGAGAAAGAAAACATAAAACTAGAAAGATACACAGTAGAGAAGGAGAGGTAGTGGGAATGCACACTCTTACACACCCCGTCTGTGCTTGTCCTGTGAACGGGCCTGCTCTCCTTCATGGTTCCTAAGCAGGTCTCGGCCTCCCTAGTGGCAGCTGCTAGCGCTTCCAGGCCCCGGCGTCCTGCAGCGGAGGTTGCCGGGCCTTCTACTGAGCACCAGGCCTCACGCTGGAGCTCGGTGTCTTCGGCGCTGTTGGCCACGCCCCTACACGCGTGCGCGGACCGCCTGGCCTCTTGAAGGGCCAAGGGCGGTTCTTAGCTCCACGGTGCACCCTGATTGATTCTCTGTTATAAGGAAGTCCCTGTCTGCACTTCCTTGCCTTGGCAATTGGGTTGGCTTATGCTAGATTGTCTCCGCGCTTGTACTTGCTCCTATCTTGTTCCAAGTCTCGTTCCAGGATCCTTCTGTTCCAGGTCTGTTCCTGCCTTGTTCCTGCTTCCTAGCTCCAGTGTCCTTCTGTTCCTGTTCGTTTTTTCATCTCGTCGGTTTGCTACTTGACCTGTCTGCCTGCCTGCCTGTCTTATGAACCCGGTCTGTTCCTCGAGCTGCCTGCCTGCTGCCTGCCTTCTGACTCCAGTCTGTTCCTCGACTTGCCTGCCTGCTGCCTGCCTCCTGACTCCAGCCTGCCACTCGACTCGTCTGTCTGCTGCCTGCCTCCTGACCTCAGCCTGCCTGTGACCTCGTCTGACCTCCAGTACCTGACCTCTGCTTTGTTGACCATTCCTCGGACTGACTCCTGGACTCTAACCTCTGCCTGCTTGACCTCGTCTCTAGATTCTGTCTCTGTTCCTAGCCTTGTCTTCACCTACACTCTTTTGATCCTCCTTGTTCCACCTGACCTCCAGTCTCAAACCTGACCGCGCTCCCCTTCTGTCTGTGGGCACGCCAGACTTCCTCTCTCCGAGGAGACCCTGCGAGGCCCACCTAAATCCAAGCGGCCCGAGTCCCTACGGGCTTCTCCCAGGGGGACCTCGGGCTTCCAGTGGTGAAGCTTTTCCTAGCCTCTGTCTCATTCTGTGCTCTGCCCTCTGGGGGCAGTTGCCTCCTGGTCCCTACCAGGAGGCGCATCTCCACTGCCACAGGACAAGGGTCCACCCCCGAGCGCAACACACACACAGTGATAGATTAAGTAAATTACTTACCTGAGTCAAATTCTTCAGTGAGTTTAAATATAACTAGAGGAAGCTAAAATAGAACACAAATAATTCTACAGGTATAAAGTTTAAAGAAAACACAGAGAGTTTTTAACTTTGATAATATACTTATCTGATAAGAAGTATATGGAAACCATTTTTCTAAATTCAGGAAATTCTAAAAGGTGAAAAAGTTATCTGAGTCAATATATGATTGTGAAAGTTATTACAATGGTTTTTAAAATTCTGGTAAAGGCTCTAAAATTGTTTAACCTTATTGAACAATTTTCTCAGTTGTGGATGATCTACTTATTTGCCTGCTTATCCTCCCATTTTACCTTATTTTAAATAAAATTACATTCTTTTCTTCAGAAGTGACTATTTATTATTTTTGTCTAAACTTATTCTGGGAAACAACATCTGGTATTCTCACCGTGACAAATTGGTGGAAACCCCTTAGCCTTACCATTGTTCTTCACTCTCTGTCAGCAGTGAGAAGAACCCATCCCAGATGGTTTACATGTTGATCACTAACTCAGAACTCTACTTGATCTCTGAATCATTGTACCTGGGCTTAGAAAGTCTGTGAACTCTACAACTGTAGTAATCCTTTACTACCTTCTATCATCATGTAAATAGTTGCTATACTGGTCTCCCCGGAATAAAAGTTTAATTGTTTGGAAGTATTGCTGGTATGGATCTTAATTGGGGGTATATTAGCTACCAGCAACCACCATAGAGAGGGAAAGGGTTCATAGAGGGGAAGCCTGAATGGCTGGCTTCCCTGTTCCAGCTGAAGAAGAGAGTATTACCCTATCTACCTCTTGGCCAAGGTCCACCATACTACTTGACCCATATTGATGAAGCCTAAAACCTGAGAGACTGGAACTAGGCCAACCTAGGTGCCAGACCCTCTCATCATGTTTATATTCCTCATCCAGGGAGGGAAGGGGGTTAGACAATACGAAAAGCAGGACCTCAGTGAGACAATCTCAAGTACAGGTAATACAATCAATGTGGTTTCATGCTATAGTATTTAGTGTGATTATAGAACTGCAGATTTCCCTAGGTGCAAATACCATTAGTTCACAACAATATCTTCTGTCATCACATATATCAAAACGGTTACCCTTGAACTTATAATAATATATAAATAGGGGCCTTTATTTTCAGTTTTTATTTTATTTTTCCCTGCAATTTATCAGTGTTTTTATTACAAACCAAAATGAGAGAAAATCATGAAACTTTACACTGATAAATTCAAAGGAATAATAAAATAAAAAGAGAAACTGAAAGTCTCTCTATATATCTATGCAGCATCTACTACTATTTTTTGCCCTTTTTCAACATCTAAGGGTTTTGCATCTTTGGGGTCCTCCCCCTTCTATATTCCCATCTTTTTGTGGGCTGTGGCTCAGAGGTATACATTTCTCCCTGAGCATAAGAGCAGGGTCATTGCCTTTCTCCAACAGGATTGATCAAAATCGCATCCCTGGTAGAAGATTGCACCCAAGGAGAGTGGAGTTATGGAATTTGAAATTTGGAAGATATTTGTAAGATTGTTGTATTTTTGGACATTTTGGGCCAGTTCCTGAGAGAAGGGCAAATCCCTGATATCTTGAAGGGCTGAGTACCTGAGGATGTCCTCCTTTGGTGTCTAGAGAAAAGCAGAGGAAAAGACCTAGGGATTTGTTACCATTGTCATTATGGATGTTTTTATTGTACCCTGCTCTGAACTTTGGAAGTAATAAAATTACACAAATTTAGAGAGCCAAATTATATATAGTAAACATACAAAATTTATTTAAATTCACCCACAACCTATGTAGACAATAAAAACTAAGCTAGCACACTCACACATTCATACCAACACATTAAAAAATATGTTCATTGAGATATCACATACAAAATGTAGTCTCTTGCCACGAATATATTGCACATATGTATTTTCTTTACAAACAATCAACAATGTAAATCTTATCTATTGCCATAAGTTTCTTAAACTAAGATGTATAATTCTTGATGTCCGACAAAAGTAGATCACAAGATCTCTTCGTTTCACTCCTCACATGAGGGGCTTCCTCAGGGACCAAGGTAATTCACATATATTGCATATGCAGACGCGCTGCAATAAATCAATATAACAGGGATTAACCTCCAACTTAATCTAAAAAACCTTTTTCACCCATAACCAATGAAAATATCTCTTCAATTTTTTAACTCCAAACTTTAACCATTAAAACCCTGCCCAATTCACCATCACCGACCTTAAAAATATCTCCTAATTCCCTTTATAACCCTATCCTTTAACAATGCCCGTTACAATCAAAACAATGAAAACACAATTTTTTCTTCTTTTTCCTCTTAGCCTATACTGAACCACCTGACAAACTCAGGTCAAATATATATCACGACCACACCTACCTTGAGTTATCCAAATGTTTTACTTCATTAAGTTCTTATAAACGCCATCCCTCACAATGTTTTCGATACCTCTGGGGCCATCAATCCAAACGCTTCCTTTTTTCACAGCATGTCACGCGGTGTTCCCGCTAATTATTACAAACTGATACTAACTTCAATCCTTTTCAAGGATCTTATAGGACACACCAACCCGTGCTCTCAAAGAACATATCCTGCAACGATATAACCCACAAATTGTTTCTTATACCTAAAGAACTTGCTTACCATTCACCACCAACTACTACAATGCACAGGAAACCTTCCAATACTCACGTTCAGACCGGAAGTGACGTACCACGTCGTCACTCACTGATGAATGAAAGTAATGCTGGTTCAAACAACTTTATATGAAGCGAACCCAGATAATTGGACGCACTTGCCAATTATCTGATCACAGCCTCAACATGATGTGCAAAAAACAAACCACCCCAGTCCACTTTTATCCTAATCAGAACCCAATAGACCTTGCTGGAACTATTCAACTACCCACCTCTTAATAAAACGCATTCCATTCTATTGGACCATTAAGTCCTGACGGGATCACAGTCTGCCAACTGAAGATAAATTGTTGTTCAATCTTTCTTAACATGAGGGATAAATCTCCCCCATGTTGAAGGGTTACTTGCTTGATCACAAAAAAACGAATATCTTCCACAGTGTGGCTTCTCTCAATCCAATGGCTTACTAAAGGCGCATGTTCCCGCGATGCCTTAATGCGGCTCCGATGCTCAACAATACGACAACGAATAGAGCGCGTCGTTTGTCCTATGTAGATTAAATTACACGGACAAATAATAGCGTATACCACTCCACTAGTATTGCAATCAAACAGCCTTGGAATTTTATAGGGAAATTTCAAATGAGGATGACAAAACATTTGACACCGCAGCGTCAAAGGACAAACCGAACACGACCCACAAGGCACTTGTCCATATATCAAACCTGGATCACCTGATATCTTACCCCCCTTAAGTTTATCGTGCAAAGTTTGACGTTTTTTCATGGCGAATACAGGATTCTCCATGAAACAAGGAATAGTTGACAGGATGTGCCAATGGCTTAACACTATATCTTTTATCTGAGTACTCTTCATGGAAAATGGAATGGTACAAACCATCCGGTTTAAAGTCTCTTTTGGATTATAAATCAACAAATTGTCTCTGTTCGAATATAATGCACGTTTGTAGGCTTTTTTTATAACAGACTTAGAATACCCTCTAGCTATAAATCTATCCTGTAACTGAGATGCCTGAATTTTAAACTCGGCAGTAGAAGTACATAAACGACGATATCGCAAGAATTGACTTATAGGGATGTTATCCTTCAATTGTTTCGGATGAAAACTACGATAATGTAAAAGTGTATTCCTCTCCGTACTTTTCCTGTACACCGTAGTGTCCAACTTCTTTCCATGAACAAAAACCTGCATGTCCAAGAACGTCACAGAATGTTTATGTTTAACCACAGTGAATTTTAAATGTTGATCCCAAGAGTTCAATAAATTCAAAAATATTTCTAACTGTACCCCATTACCACTCCAGATGAAAAATAAATCATCGATATAGCGTTTCCAACATACTATATGTCGAAATGAATCAGATTTATAGACCCATTTACTCTCAAAATTTGCCACATATAACCCCGCTACACTGGGAGCCATCGGCGACCCCATGGGGATACCTTGAGTCTGTAAAAAATAATCCGCCTGAAAACTAAAACAATTCTGGGTTAAAGCAACTTCTGCGATAGTCATCAAAAAATGTATTTTCCTTTGCGGTATATCAAGCTTCACTAACTCCCCTTCAATCACTTGTAAAGCCTCCCTTTGGGGTATACTGGTATATAACGAGGATATATCCGCAGTAAGTAAAATCCAATTCGATTGTATATCCGGCAGACCTGTCAACTGATTAATAAAATCCGTGGAATCTTTAACATATGAAGGTACACACTGTACCAGGGGTTTCAAATAATGATCAATCATCTGCGCAAGGGGCTCCAAGACTTTGGAAGGGCAGGTATTTATTAAAATAATAAAATAAGTCATAGGTAGATGTGAACCTCTGAGCTGATAGTCACAGCATATTCAGCACACAGACACATGCTTTAAGAAATGAATCGTAAAACCCACACACGGGCGCACAAGTGCTCGTGTTTTTTCTGCGCGTGCACATGGACGCAGAGAATTTATAACATGCGTGCTTATATGCTCATAAATGAGCATGTGTTATAAAATTGGCTATACGTGCGTATATATGAGCACGATTTTATATTGGCTATGTCTACTAGAGATGTGAATCGTGTCCTCGATCGTCTTAACGATCGATTTCGGCTGGGAGGGGGAGGGAATAGTATTGTTGCCGTTTGGGTGTGTAAAGTATCGTGAAAATCGTTAAAATCGTGAGCCGGCACACTAAAACCCCCTAAAACCCACCCCCGACCCTTTAAATTAAATCCCCCACCCTCCCGAACCCCCCCCCCCCAAATGCCTTAAATTACCTGGGGGTCCAGCGGCACACTAAAACACGGCACACTAAAACCCACCCCGACCCTTTAAATTAAATCCCCCACCCCAAATGCCTTAAATTACCTGGGGGTCCGTAGCCTTAAATTACCTCCGTAGCGGCGGTCCGTAGCTAAATCGGGGGAAGGGGGAGAGCAGGAAAAGCGGCACACTAAATCGTGTAGTCTTCAGCCGGCGCCAGCGGGGGTCCGGAACCCTCGTTCAGCGAGGGTTCCGGACCCCCGCTGAACGACCTCCTGCAGTCGATCTCCTGCCGGCGCCATTTTCCGTACGGAAAACGATTCGCGGCAGGAAATCGCTCCCGGACCCCCGCTGGACCCCCAGGAACTTTTGGCCAGCTTGGGGGGGCCTCCTGACCCCCACAAGACTTGCCAGAAGTCCAGCGGGGGTCCGGAACGACCTTCATCGAATCATTTTGGTCTATGGCCGCCGCCATTTTGCAAAATGGCGCCGGCTGAAGACTACACGATTTAGTGTGCCGGTTTTCCTGCTCTCCCCCTTCCCCCGATTTAGCTACGGACCGCCGCTACGGAGGTAATTTAAGGCTACGGACCCCCAGGTAATTTAAGGCATTTGGGGTGGGGGATTTAATTTAAAGGGTCGGGGTGGGTTTTAGGGGGTTTTAGTGTGCCGTGTTTTAGTGTGCCGCTGGACCCCCAGGTAATTTAAGGCATTTGGGGGGGGGGTTCGGGAGGGTGGGGGATTTAATTTAAAGGGTCGGGGGTGGGTTTTAGGGTGTTTTAGTGTGCCGGTTTTCCTGCCCTCCCCCTTCCCCCGATTTACGATTTTTTGATGATAAATTGGGGGAATTGGTATTGTATCATGGCCCTAACGATTTTTGACAATTTAAAATATATCGGACGATATTTTAAATCGTCAAAAAACGATTCACATCCCTAATGTCTACATACTCTATGATACTCAGGAGATGATGGAGAAAGAGTCAATAATGCACCTAGTTCCATATCCATACTTGATATCTTTCCAAGGACTGCATTCCATCCTCTTATTCCAAGCAATTGTGCAGATAGATAGTGTAAATCAAAATCTGGGATATCAAGTCCTCCACAGCTTTTCGTCAATTGGAAGGTAGTCAATTTGATATGCAGAGTTTTTCCTCTCCAGAGAAAAGAAGAAATAGAACCATTCAGATATTGAAAGACCCTTTTGAGAATTGTTATTATTTGTGATAATTGTGGGTGGATCCTTGGACTGGTGGCAGATGACCACACCCCCGGGGGAAGATCCCAAGAGGGGCCACCGGTCAGGCTCAGAGCTGGGAGACAGACACACACTAGATCTTTAATTAAACTGTATAGTGAACCACCAGAGGTGGGAGTAGTGAGCTGGAAGAGCCCGGCTGGGCTGTAGTCCCTCAGGCACTGGAACAGTGATCCCAGGATGGCTGAGCTGTAGAGAAACTGAATATAGTGAGTAGGCAGAGTATGCAGAGTTCAGGAACAGAACCTTGATGGTAACACTCACACAATAGCCTCTTAGAAGCAGCCCAGGAGCTGGAATGAAATAGGCCCTCGAGGAGCGAGTACCTGGTTCCAGGGAAAGCTCTGAGAGAAAGATGGTAACTGACTGGTGTTGTAGGCAGCGGTGACTTCCTGGCAGAAGTTGTATTTGGTAGCAGGTCCGGGAATGTGGGCCCTCGAGGAGAGAGTACCGGTTCCAGACTGTGACCTGAAAAGCAAGAGAGAGAGAGTGAGGCCCCCGAGGAGCGGGTACCCCTGGTAAAGTCCAAGGAGGCAGGGTAGCAAGGTATGCATAGAGCGAATCCCATCCACAGCGATACCTGGAGGAAGCTAGGTAAACATAACCTTAACCTTTGCTAACTCAATTAGCTAGCAAAACGAGAGTCCTTAAATATCCGGTGAGGATGACGTCATCTCAGGGGGACACCCCTGAGGTTCGCGCCACAGCTGGTACTTGAGTCGGGGCCGCGCCGTGCGCACGCGCACCCTTAGGCTTCAGGAGAACATGGCGGAAGGCAGTGTCTAGCCGGTCTGGGGACGCCAGAGGAGGTCGGCAAGATGAAGCCACGGCAGCCAAACTTCCATCAACCAAAGAGGGAGTCACAAAAGAGGTAAGGTGGGCGGAGTGGAGACGTCGGGCAGTGGCGGTCGCAACAAGAATAGGGCATGGAAGATGCTGGAAAAAATATAATAACCTAGGAAGCACCTCCATTTTGGCCAAATATGCTCTGCCTGGTAATGAGAAGGGGAAATCTGTCCAATGCCTCAATTCAGAGTGTAACTTACAGGGTCATTTATCAAATTGTGATAGGCCATTATTGCATGTGTTACGGTGGTATCGCGTGTGATACTACCACACCATGCGCTAAAATAGCCTATCGCAAATAGTGTATGCAAATTCCAAAATTGTTATTCAAGTGGGAGGAGTTAGGGTGGGATAAATGAAAAGCAGAGGGTGGTAGCGCAGAGTGCGATAGATATTGCAGGCTATTGTGGGTCAGTAATGTGTGTAATAGCTACACCTTTTTTCTTGGCGGTACGCTCCAATTGTGGGCAGTATCGTGGGCCGTGGTATTATTGTGGCGCATATCGGGGCGGATTTTCAGAGCCCTGCTCGCGTAAATCCGCCCAAAACCGGGCGGATTTACGCGAGCAGGGCCCTGCGCGCCGGGAAGCCTATTTTACATAGGCCTCCCGGCGCGCGCAGAGCCCCGGGACTCGCGTAAGTCCCGGGGTTCTCGGAGGGGGGCGTGTCGGGGGCGTGTCGGGGGCGGGCCCGGTCGTCGCGGCGTTTCGGGGGCGTGTCGGCAGCGTTTTGGGGGCGGGTACGGGGGCGTGGCTACGGCCCGGGGGCGTGGCCGCACCCTCCGTACCCGCCCCCAGGTCACGGCCCGGCGAGCAGGAGGCCCGCTGGCGCGCGGGGATTTACGCCTCCCTCCGGGAGGCGTAAATCCCCCGACAAAGGTAAGGGGGGGGGTTTAGACAGGGCCGGGCGGGTGGGTTAGGTAGGGGAAGGGAGGGGAAGGTGAGGGGAGGGCAAAGGAAAGTTCCCTCCGAGGCCGCTCCGATTTCGGAGCGGCCTCGGAGGGAACGGGGTAGGCTGCGCGGCTCGGCGCGCGCCGGCTATACAAAATTCATAGCCTTGCGCGCGCCGATCCAGGATTTTAGTGGATACGCGCGACTCCGCGCGTATCTACTAAAATCCAGCGTACTTTTGTTTGCGCCTGGAGTGCAAACAAAAGTAGGCTGTTCGCGCTCGTTTTAAAATCCGCCCCATCATGCGCAATAAACACTGCAAACGATCCCCAATCACCTACCAACATTCCTGGACCAATAAAAATGCCTGTTTTTACCAGGTCAACCTTCCTAACACCATTTTGTCACTGTTAAGTGTACTTGTACAATCACACTTCATGCCTCGCCAGGCTTGTCGCAGACAAGATGAGGAATAAATGCAACCAGAACAACAACCAAGGACACTTCCAAGATTCCAAGGGTACTACCAGCAGCACAGGCAGCGGCTCCGCTGCCATGGGCTCAGGGCCCGGCCCAGTGGTGGGCATGTTCCTGGCCACGGGCCAGGAGATACAGGGAGCGTATCTTTCCTCCATGAACATCCTTGTTGGGCATGCCTGAGGATTTTGTGGTTAGCAGGCATCGTCTCAGCTTTTGAGCAATCCTGGAATTATATGAAGACATCCGAGGGGATGCCGTCCCATGCCTTCCCCAGCCTCACCAAATTCTTGGCTGCCCTCCATTTTATAGCAAGTGGCTCCTTCCAAACCACAGTAGGGATTGTGGGGGGAATGTCCCAAAGTACATTCTGACACTGTCTGGACCAGATTTACATACAATATACCCGTATTCACAATTTAAATACTTTATTCCATATATTCATTTAAAAGCATACATAAAACATCCTACATCCATACACTCACTCATTCATTCCACTAAACAAACACATTTTTTCTTAAAACATCACTTCAACAATGAACAATAATACAATGTAAACATATCCCATCAACTACAATGTATCATCTTAACAATGCAATGTAAACATATCCCTTCAACTACAATATATTACGTTGTTTTTTCACACCTGTGGAGTTTTTATACCCTGTTATTCTCAATTCATTTATTGTCCCCTCTACCAATATGCTTTGTTGCACTGAATAAAATTATTTTCCAATTCAAATTCTTCTTCTGAGCCTCAGTTCAACTGTTGTCCTGACAGGAAGCTCCTGTTTCACCCTTAAGGTTTCTTCAGGGGATTAGTTTCATATTCACTCTTGAAACCTTTTAGATAACATTCTCTGTCACTGCCAATCCAATGCAATTGAGGAACCTTAAATAAAAATTATTCCATTATTAAAAACACTACCTACTTTTTTATCCTCACCATCTGACTTCATAGTTTAATCCTTTATTTAATTTTTTATCCATTGCTTTCAACAACTTAAATATATTAAAACCATTAAAGAACAACTGCCCTAGTCACTGTCTGGACCAGGTCATCAAAGCTGACACTGACTGCTTTAATTGATACGTAAAATTTCCTCATAACAGGCAGGACTTGATGGACTTGAAGAGAGGTTTCTATGCCTTTGCACACTTTCCTAGTGTCATCTGAGCTGCACTCACATGGCCATCATTCCACCTCTTCTGAGGGAGGAAAATGTACCGCAACAGAAAGTTTTCCACTCCTTCAACATGCAAGTGGTCTGTGATGCTCGAATGAGCATCCTCCTGGATGTGTGGCTAGGTACCTGGGATTGGCGGATGATTCCTTTATACTTAGACAATTGGTCTTCTTCGACAATTTTGAAAGCAGCCTATTTGGTGATGCTTGGCTCATAGGTAAGACACACTTTTCTTTCTTAATTCCAATTCTGCGTATGGTTATGTGACTAATGGCACCCAAATGGGGGAGGGCTGTGGGGTAGGACACGATCAGTGGCATTACAACTGGCTTGTGCGGTTGAATATACAGGTAAGAACATAAGAACATAAGAAAATGCCATACTAGGTCAGACCAAGGGTCCATCAAGCCCAGCATCCTGTTTCCAACAGTGGCCAATCCAGGCCATAAGAACCTGGCAAGTACCCAAAAACTAAGTCTATTCCATGTTACCATTGCTAATGGCAGTGGCTATTCTCTAAGGGGCGGATTTTCAGAGCCCTGTTCGCGTAAATCCGCCCAAAACCGGGCGGATTTACGCGAGCAGGGCCCTGCACGCCGGGAAGCCTATTTTACATAGGCCTCCCGGCGCGCGCAGAGCCCCGGGACTCGCGTAAGTCCCGGGGTTCTCGGAGGGGGGCGTGTCGGGGGCGTGTCGAGGGGCGGGCCCGGTCGTCGCGGCGTTCCGGGGGCGTGTCGGCAGCGTTTTGGGGGCGGGTACGGGGCGTGGCTACGGCCCGGGGGCGTGGCCGCACCCTCCGTACCCGCCCCCAGGTCGCGGCCCGGCGCGCAGCAGGCCCGCTGGCGCGCGGGGATTTACGTCTCCCTCCGGGAGGCGTAAATCCCCCGACAAAGGTAAGGGGGGTTGTAGACAGGGCCGGGTGGGTGGGTTAGGTAGGGGAAGGGAGGGTAAGGTGAGGGGAGGGCAAAGGAAAGTTCCCTCCGAGGCCGCTCCGATTTCGGAGCGGCCTTGGAGGGAACGGGGGGAGGCAGCGCGGCTCGGCGCGCGCAGGCTATACAAAATTGATAGCCTTGCGCGCGCCGATCCAGGATTTTAGTGGATATGCGCGGCTCCGCGCGTATCTACTAAAATCCAGCGTACTTTTGCTTGAGTCTGATGCGCAAGCAAAAGTAGGCTGATCGCGCTTCTTTTAAAATCTACCCCTAAGTGAACTTAATAGCAGGTAATGGACTTCTCCTCCAAGAACTTATCCAATCCTTTTTTAAACACAGCTATACTAACTGCACTAACCACATCCTCTGGCAACAAATTCCAGAGTTTAATTGTGCGTTGAGTAAAAAAGAACTTTCTCCGATTAGTTTTAAATGTGCCCCATGCTAACTTCATGGAGTGCCCCCTAGTCTTTCTACTATCCGAAAGAGTAAATAACCGATTCACATCTACCCGTTCTAGACTTCTCATGATTTTAAACATCTCTATCATATCCCCCCTCAGTCGTCTCTTCTCCAAGCTGAAAATTCCTAACCTCTTTAGTCTTTCCTCATAAGGGAGTTGTTCCATTCCCCTTATCATTTTGGTAGCCCTTCTCTGTACCTTCTCCATCGCAATTATATCTTTTTTGAGATGCGGCGACCAGAATTGTACACAGTATTCAAGGTGCGGTCTCACCATGGAGCGATACAGAGGCATTATGACATTTTCCGTTTTATTCACCATTCCCTTTCTAATAATTCCCAACATTCTGTTTGCTTTTTTGATTGCCGCAGCACACTGTACCGACGATTTCAATGTGTTATCCACTATGACACCTAGATCTCTTTCTTGGGTTGTAGCACCTAATATGGAACCCAACATTGTGTAATTATAGCATGGGTTATTTTTCCCTATATGCATCACCTTGCACTTATCCACATTACATTTCATCTGCCATTTGGATGCCCAATTTTCCAGTCTCACAAGGTCTTCCTGCAATTTATCACAATCTGCTTGTGATTTAACTACTCTGAACAATTTTGTGTCATCTGCAAATTTGATTATCTCACTCGTATTTCTTTCCAGATCATTTATAAATATATTGAAAAGTAAGGGTCCCAATACAGATCCCTGAGGCACTCCACTGTCCACTCCCTTCCACTGAGAAAATTGCCCATTTAATCCTACTCTCTGTTTCCTGTCTTTTAGCCAGTTTGCAATCCACAAAAGGACATCGCCACCTATCCCATGACTTTTTACTTTTCCTAGAAGCCTCTCATGAGGAACTTTGTCAAACGCCTTCTGAAAATCCAAGTATACAATATCTACCAGTTCATCTTTATCCACATATTTATTAACTCCTTCAAAAAAGTGAAGCAGATTTGTGAGGCAAGACTTGCCCTGGGTAAAGCCATGCTGACTTTGTTCCATTAAACCATGTTTTTCTATATGTTCTGTGATTTTGATGTTTAGAACACTTTCCACTATTTTTCCTGGCACTGAAGTCAGGCTAACCGGTCTGTAGTTTCCTGGATCGCCCCTGGAGCCCTTTTTAAATATTGGGGTTACATTTGCTATCCTCCAGTCTTCAGGTACAATGGATGATTTTAATGATAAGTTACAAATTTTTACTAATAGGTCTGAAATTTCATTTTTTAGTTCCTTCAGAACTCTAGGGTGTATACCATCCGGTCCAGGTGATTTACTACTCTTCAGTTTGTCAATCAGGCCTACCACATCTTCTAGGTTCACCGTGATTTGATTCAGTCCATCTGAATCATTGCCCATGAAAACCTTCTCCATTGGAGGGGAGAGAGAGGAGGAACGGATTAGCAGCGTTTTTCTTACCATCACTGCTGGCCGTGAAGCAGGCTTGCCTACCGACCAGCTGAACCGGATTGCTGGCTCTGATGTTGGAGAGAGGCGGATCCGGAAGTGGCTACAAAATCTGCCCTGCTGCATTAACTCCATGAGGGGAGAGAGAGGAGGAACGGATTAGCAGCGTTTTTCTTACCATCACTGCTGGCCGTGAAGCAGGCTTGCCTACCGACCAGCTGAACCGGATTGCTGGCTCTGACGTTGGAGAGGGGCGGATCCGGAAGTGGCTACAAAATCTGCCCTGCTGCGGCGCACAGCAGAGCCGGCGCGCGCTGAAGCCACGCACGCTAAAGGGGCGTGCGCAGTCAGCGGGCTTTGCCGGGCTTCGCCGGAATCGCCGGAGTCTCCGGATCAAGTAAGACTCTCTCTCAAACTCCTCTCTCTGGGTCATCTGTTCTAATTGTTATTGGCATAAATAGAGATTAGTTGGGGTTTTGTTTTTTTTTTCTGATTGTATTCAATTATGCCTCCTAAACGTAAAGGCAGAGTCAGAGTGTTTCCCACGCTAGCGACTCTACCTGCTATTCAACAAGAAATCACCAATTATATGCTCTCTCCTATACCAAATGTAAGGGATACCGAAGACTTTGGTGTGCCAAGGGGTCAGGGAGGACCCCTTGTGTCTACAGAGGAGGCTTCCCTTAGCCCTAATACAGGGCTACCACCAATACACAGGGCTTTAGAATCCATGCTGGGACCATCTGGAAGTGGAAATGCTGATGAAGAGGGAGCAAGAGCCATACAAATCTCACCTGTATTTACTACAGGGGGAAATGCCCCCCCCCCCCCCGATTGGTAACTCCAGGGACTGGAGGAGAAAATCTTATACCAAATCCTGAATCAGCAGGAAGCATGACTCGCCCTGCTTTGGTGACGCTGGAAACGCTGTGGGAAATGATGGCAGCCATGTCTATAAACATTAAGACATTGGAAGGGAAAATTGATATGGTATATAATAAGCATGAACAAGATTTTTTAAAAACTCAATCTCAGTTTAAAGAAACTAATGATAGAATTAAGCACCTGGAAAATCAAGAAAAGAAATTTTTTGAGTTTAATTTGGCAGTAGTAAAAGATAGGGAAGCCATGACTAGGCACTAGGCGAATTGAAATGTTGGAAAATAGTTCAAAGAAACTTAATTTAAGATTTCTGAATTTCCCAAGAGTTGTTGGTGAGGAGCCCTTAATTACTTTGAAAAAAAATTTGGTAGAGCAATTCGGATTCTCCCTGGAACAAACGCCTGTAATTAACAATTGCTATTTTCTCCCAGTAAGAAGGGATTTACCAGGTACAGAGTTGTTTCAAGGTGACCTCTCTAATTTTCTAGAGGACTCCTCAAATAATGTAATAAGTTGGGGTACGCTACTGGTATCTTTTTATTCTACAGCTGATGTTAATGTAGTAATGAAAAAATACTTTAACAAATTTCCAATTTCCTATCTTCAAAAACCAATAAAAGTTTTTCCAGATTTAGCTTTTTCCACCCAATCAAGACGAAAAGCCTTTTTGGCCTATCGTCAGGATGTAATATCATTAGGATTTTCATTTCAACTACGATTTCCCTGTAAGTGTATTGTAAAAAGACAGGATGATATATTTATCTTTTTTGTTCCCGACCAATTAAAGACATTTCTAAATCAGATGAGACAGTCTACTTCTACCCCAGCTGCCAGTTAAGAAAAGAAGGTTCAGGATATGCTAATTGTGTATTAAAATATATTTCTGATAATTTTCTCTCCCATATTAGAACTAAACTCCCTCCATTTGTTTGATAAAAAGAATGAAAAGGTTAACAAATTTTATCTTATTTTCTTTTTCTTAATTAGTATCTTATATGTCTATTTGTTAATTATTCATTGATATTTCAATTATGCAATTCTTGTTTGAATGTATAATAAAAATTGATAAATAAAGAAAAAAAAAACCTTCTCCATTACGGGTACCTCCCCAACATCCTCTTCAGTAAACACCGAAGCAAAGAAATCATTTAATCTTTCCGCGATGGCCTTATCTTCTCTAAGTGCCCCTTTAACCCCTCGATCATCTAACGGTCCAACTGACTCCCTCACAGGCTTTCTGCTTCGGATATATTTAAAAAACCTTTTACTGTGAGTTTTTGCCTCTACAGCCAACTTCTTTTCAAATTCTCTCTTAGCCTGTCTTATCAATGTCTTACATTTAACTTGCCAATGTTTATGCTTTATCCTATTTTCTTCTGTTGGATCCTTCTTCCAATTTTTGAATGAAGATCTTTTGGTTAAAATAGCTTCTTTCACCTCTCCTTTCAACCATGCCCAAGGGCATGCCTTTTTCCGCTCATGTTTCAGAGGACTGCCAAAGTACAGGCAAACAAGGCACAGGACCTAAACTGAGGATCCACTATATATTTATAACCTAAAAGGCCCCATTCCTATCCTCCCCCCGGGAGCTGTTACAATGGTTCATGTGAATCCAAAACTTGCACTTTGCACACTGCTGGCACAGCACCTTTATGTGAGAGCTGTTACAGAGGCGTCAGGAAGATAATCACCTACAGTTTCTGTACAACCTCACACACCTGTACCATGAGCAATCTGCAGTGCATGTTGCAAGCCTGCCGTATTCCCTGAGTGTAGGCCCACTAATTGGTTTCTATGCTGGACAGACTGCACATATGCCATGGACCTCTCATGATTTTAAAGACCTCTATCATATCCCCCCTCAGTCGTCTCTTCTCCAAGCTGAACAGCCCTAACCTCTTTAGCCTTTTCTCATAGGGGAGCTGTTCCATCCCCTTTATCATTTTGGTTGCCCTTCTCTGCACCTTCTCCATCGCAACTATATATTTTTTGAGATGCAATGTCCAGAATTGTACACAGTACTCAAGGTGCGGTCTATACATGGAGCAATACAGAGGCATGATGACATTTTCCATTTTATTCACCATTCCCTTCCTTATAATTCCCAACATTCTGTTTGCTTTTTTGACTCCTGTAGCACACTGAGCTGATGATTTCAATGTATTATCCACTGCTAACTTTTGGCGCTCCTTGTGCAAGAAATTTGTGAACCAGCTTGACTTTACTACAGCGTACCACCCACAGGGCAACGGCCAAGCCGAATGCACTAACTGGACCCTAAAAGCCTTCCTATGAGACTTTGTGACTAGCAGGCAGGACAACTGGTCCTCACTACTCCCATGGGCTGAGATTTCACACAACTTGCACGTCCATTCTTCAATCGGCTCTTCGCCTTTTTTGGTGGTCTATGGTAGGCAACCAGCTCCGCCACTTCCCACGACCCTTTCAGTGCCATCGCCTGTAGCACAGCTTACCACACAGCAACTTCACACCCTTTGGACCCACACACAGGACCACCTTTGACGGGCGGCCGAGGAAGCAGAAAAGACAACCAATAAGTACCGGTGACCCACGCCTCTCTTCAAACTTGGAGACTGGGTATGGTTTAACACGCACCACATCAGGCTATGAGTACCTTTGATGAGACTGGCCCCCTGGTACATTGGTCCTTTCTCCATCACAGAACGAATAGGTTCGGTCACCTACCGCCTGAGGCTGCCTTCCTCGTTAAAAATATACAACAAGTTCCATGTCTCACTAATTAAGCCCCTGGTGTCCTCCTGGCCATGCCGGGAGATCCTGGAACCCCAGGACCTATCAGCTGAAGAAGAAACCTATCAGGTAAAAGAAATACTGGATGTACACTGTCATCACAGGAGATGGGAGTACCTAATTGCATGGGAGGGTTTCGGCCTCACTTGGGATCCCGCCTCCAACATATTCAATAAGACTCTTCTTTGTCAGTTTCACAACTTGCATCCTGACAAACCCGGGTCTTCTAAGAGGGGGTGTAAAGGCGGGGTACTGTTAGGAACCTCAGCTGTGCTGGCCCACAACTGGGTCCCCTTACCTGCGCCAGCCGGAGGTCAGGCACTACCACCACTGCTCCCGGCCACCAACTCTGTCCACGGCCTGCACGTGCGGCGCCCCAATTGCTGCCGACGCCAGCTCCCTGGAGAAATATTATAACAAATCATTTATGTGCATAAACCGGTGTTTTATGCAAATAAATGACTTTTTAAAATTATTCTCTTAGTTTGGGTGAAAAGCTATATTAGATCAGATATGCACATGTATTAAAAATTAACATACATTTCTGTAAAATATTCAACCAAGATGATAATGAGTGTGTTAGTAATATCAATCTGTTCTTTAAAAGACTGGTAAATCTACTTAGCTGGGCTGATACACTAACATTTATCATGGGGAGGTTGTATCCTCAAGGATCTATCCCATAATCAAAGGTTGCTTCTGGCAAGCTGATGGGTTCTCCAAAATTTACCCCCTCTGACCCATGCTTAATCCCTCCACAAGAATCACAGCACTCAAGGATTTTCCTCCCATCCTCCAAAGGAATCATGGCCCTCTGGGTATTTTTCCTACCAGCACCCTCAATCTGTACATGCTCTACAAATCTCGACCCCTCCACCCCACCCCCACCCCCAAAGAGATTACTCAACTCACTATCTTGGTTCCTGAAACCAGCAACCAGTGGTCCACTGGTTCCTGAAACCAGCAACCAGTAGTCCATTGACTGCTGCTGAACTTCAAATTGCATCTCCTAGCAGCACTTGATGGAATGTATCAAGCCATAGTGGAGCCTCTAATTTTTATTGTGTTGAAGGGCTTCCCCATGCTAACCAACCTTTATACTTTGGGCCAATTTGCAATAAAACCCAGGGTTCTGAAAGAACTCAAAAATGAAATTTCAGACCTATTACAATTCATTTGTAACCTATCATTAAAATTATCCATTGTACAAGAAAACTGGAAGGTGGCCAATGTAACCCTGATATTTAAAAAGCGCTCCAGGGGTGATCTGGGAAACTGTAGACTAGTGAGTCTGACTTCAGTGTTCAGTGCTGTGAAAAATCGTGGAAACTGTTACAAAGAATAAAATCATAAAACATTTAGATAGACATGGGGCAATGCCCTTTTACATATGTATTGCCCCACACGTCAATTACGCTCCTCTCAGAGAGGCGTCTTGGATGTGCTTTCAGTACTTCAAGCAAGATTATGCTGCACCAGAGAGAGTGCTTTCTCTGTGGCAGCCCCAATTTTATGAAACTCATTGCCCGAGGCTCTACGTCTAGCTGACAGTCTAAAAACCTTCAAATCCTTGCTGAAAACATGGCTGTTCAAGCAAGTGTATGATTTGATTTGAGAATTTTAACCGAACAATTCATATGTGTTAGCTGTAACTGAGCTGGTCTCATATATGTGTTTTTATGACGTGTCTGTGTAAATTAATTTATGATTGTATTACTTATACACTGCCTACGTTTTGCTTTAGGCAGTTTATAAATAAATAAAGATAAAGATAAAGATAATGGGACATAGCCAGCATGGATTTACCCAAGAGAAGTCCTGCCTCACAAATCTCCTACTTTTTTTGAAGGGGTGAATAAACATATGGACAAAGGTGAACCAGTAGATGTGGTGTATTTGGATTTTCAGAAGGCATTTGACAAAGTCTTTCATAAGAGGTTTCTAAGAAAACTAAAAAGTCATGCCTTAGGAGACAATATCCCTTTGTGGATTGCAAACAGGTTAAAAGACAGGAAACAGAGAGCAGGATTAAGTGGTTGGTTTTCACAGTGGAAAAAGGTAAACAGTGGAGTGCCTCCGGGATTTGTACTTGGACCGGTGATTTTTAACATTTTTATAAATGATCTGGAATGGGGTATGACGAGTGAGGTGATCAAATTTGTGGATGTCACAAAATTATGCAGAGCAGTTAAATCTCAAGTGGATTGTAATAAATTGCAGGAGGACCTTGTGAGGCTGGAAAATTGGGTGTCCAAATGGCAGATAAAATGTAATGTGAACAAGTGCATGGTGATGCATATAAGGAAAAATAACCCTTGTAGTTACACAATGTTAGGTTCCATATTAGGAGATACCACACAGGAACGAGATCTAGGCATCATAGTGGATAATACATTGAAATCATTGGCTCAGCATGGCAGACAAAAAAGAGATCAGAATGTTATTAGGAAGGGAATGGCGAATAATCGGTAGATGTCATAATGCCTCTGTGTTGCTCCATGGTGAGACCACACCTTGAATACTGTATGCAATTCTGGTCACCGCATCTCAAAAAATATAGTTGCACTAGAGAAAGTACAGAGGATGACCAAATTGATAAAGGGCATGGAACGGATCCCCTATGAGGAAAGGGTAAATAGGTTAGGGCTATTCATGTTGGTGAAGAGACGACTGAGGCGGGATTTGATAGAGTCTAAAAATCATGAAAGGACTTGAATGGATAAATGTGAATCAGTTATTTAATCTCTCAGATAATAGAAGAACTAGGGGGCACGCCATGAAGTTAGCAAATAGCACATTTAAAACAAAATGCATAATTAAGCTCTGAAATTCATTGCCAGAGGATGTGGTTATGGCAGTTAGTGTAACTGGGTTTAAAAAAGTTTGGATGTTCCTCGAGGAGAAGTCCATAAACTGCTAATAATGAATAAGGAATAGCCACTGCTGCATTAGTAGCCTGGGATCTATTTAATGTTTGGGTACTTGCCAGGTACTTGTGACTTGGATTGGCCATTGTTGAACACATGATGCTGGGCTTGATGGACCCTTGGTCTGACCCAGTATGGCATGTCTTATGTTCTTATTTTGTAATGCACACAGCATGCACATTTGCTTTAGCATAAGCCTTTTACTGTGTACACACTCTGCATCTCATTAGATTAGTGACTAGGCTGCTAATCACTATTTTAGCATGTACTCTAAAATAATATTTAGCTTACCATTTTGTGACTCAGCCTCAATCTGTTTATTCATTTATTTTACAGTGCTTAATAGAATCCTCAATGAATTGTGCATCAACTGTACTGTACACAGACAACTCAATGGTCTCATTTTCACTAAATTACTTTTGCCAATGAAAGATCACTTTAAATGATGTTGATAAAATTTAAGTAGATGACTTGTGATGACAGCTTTATATTCCATAATTGATTAATGATATGGTAGTATATAAAATCCATTTTGTATTATTGTGTTTATGAATATCTTCCTTCATTAATACAGTGATATTTTTCAGATGAATAAATATGAAAATACAGAATACTATAAGACCATTTAGTGTGGTATTATAGCATGGAATATTGTGTAAGCCTCCCTTTATAACATTAGATATATATTAATAGTTTCCTGTTTGGACTTCACCCAGAAATAAAACTGGACTGCACAGCAGGCATTATGCATATGCAGACTCTTTACCAGCAAGCTTACATGCATGCAGCATGATCTAAATTTATTACTGGATTACTTAGAGCAGGTGTTCTCAACCCAATCTCCTGAACACATCTAGTCAGTCAGGTTTTCAGGATATTCTCAATGAATATGCATGAGTTAGATTTGCATACATTGGAGACAGTGCATGCAAATCTATCTCAGTATAGCCATTGCGAATATCTTGAATACCTGACTGGCTAGGTGTGACTTAGTGACTGGATTGGGAATCACTGACTTAGAGCATCATTGTTTTTATACTATGAATGTTACGGTCGTGGACCCTTGGACCAGCCGAGATGGTAGATGTTGTACTGTGGGGACCCACAGGAAGCGTCACAGCCGGGAGGCGGCACTGAAGGGACTCTGGAGGAGGCTTCACCACTGGAAGCCCAAGGTCCCCCCAGGAGGAGCCCGTAGGGACCGGGCCTCTTGGACTTAGGTGGGACCCTATGCAACCAAGGATCTGGGCAGTGGCCAAAGAGGTGGATGGTGAGGACGGCTGGACCCAGGAGGCCGGTGAGTCTTCACCCTCGGAAGCCCGCAGCTCCCCTGGGAGGAGCCCGTGAGAGCCCGAGCCACTGGGACTTAGGAGTATCTTCTGGGCCAGCGAGTACCGGATACCTGAGATGGTGGAA
This sequence comes from Rhinatrema bivittatum, assembly GCF_901001135.1. Classification (NCBI taxonomy): domain Eukaryota; kingdom Metazoa; phylum Chordata; class Amphibia; order Gymnophiona; family Rhinatrematidae; genus Rhinatrema; species Rhinatrema bivittatum. The sequence continues at coordinate 176,339,895 of NC_042621.1, forward strand.
GAAGCCGAAGTCGGGGTCCAGGAACAAAGCCAGGTCAGAAGCCAGAAGTCAGAGATCCAAAACCAAAGCCAGGGATGGAAGCAGAAGACAGAGTCGTGGAACGGAGCCGGGTCGGAAGTCAGAAGTCAGACGTTAAATACCAAAACCAGGAGTGGAAGCTGAAGACAAGTCAGGAGACGAAGCCGGGTCAGAAGCCAGAAGATGGAAGATGAAAGAGACGATCCAAGATCCCACGCAGCAACTAGACACTCAGTAAACTGAGAGAACCTCGTTGCAAGGTGAGGTACAGCTGTGGCTGCCAAGTTTAAATAACCCAGCAGTGTCTGACATCATCAGGGAGGCTCTTCTGCGATTCCCGCGCTGGCCCCTTAAAAACAGAGCCCTGGCGCACGCGCGCACCTAGGGGGCGGGGCCAGCCGCAGGCCATCGGCGGCGTCTCCCTCTCATGGGGAGCACCGCGGTAGACCGTGTTCCAGGCCTGGGCGGCCAATGAGGATCTCCCACGGCCGGGCCAGGCCGCATGGTGAGTGGAGGTCCAGGGGCACGGCCCGGGACCGTAACAGTACCCCCCTCCTATGCCCCCTTCCTGGAGGCCTAGGTTTACCGAGATGATCCAGATGGAAGCAATGAAGGAGATTCTTATCCAGAATATGAGACGAAGGTTCCCAGGAATTCTCCTCCGGACTGTATCCCTCCCACGAGAGGAGGTACTCCCACCGGCGACCTCTTTCATGGTGTATGTGACATCTGGGTTGGCAGTGGCGAAGGCGGGCTCGGGAGGCTTGGCATGAAATGCTGAACCACCGGTTTGAGCAGAGACACGTGGAAAACATTGTGAATCTGCAGGGTAGATGGCAGTCATAGCCGATAGGACACTGCCCCACTGTGCTCTGCCACTGTGAAAGGACCGATGTAGAGGGGAGCCAGTCGCATAGAGGGAATGCGTAACTGAATGCTTTTGGTACTTAACCATACCTTCTCTCCCCGGTGGAAGATCGGAGCAGGTCGTCGTGACCTGTCTGCATACTCGGTTGACCCAGATCATGGTCTTCCCATCAGAAACAGGCAAATCCACAATTAAATCTGTGGACAGGTGAGTCCAGGGTTCCGTGGGAATGTGTAGTGGCTGCAGGAGCCCCCAGGGGCGTCCGTGTAGGGGTTTCTGCCGGGCACAGGTAGGACATGATTGGACATAGAGTCGTACGTCTTTTTTGACCTGCGGCCACCAGTAGAATTCCGTCAGAAGCTCTAGGGTTCTGGCTGTCCATGGATGTCCGGCGGTCAGGGAGTCATGGGCCCACACTAAGACCCTTCTCCGGGAACGAGAGGGCACCACAGTCTTACCTGCGGGGCCCACTTCGGATGCAGCCAGAAGAACTTTGGCCCGTTCTCCTGCTCCTCCACATGTGCTGGCCCTGTGCCATTCAAAACATGTACGGCTAGTAAATACTCTATACCGATCTCATGCATTGTGAAATCAGCCTAGAGGACATGCTAGCCCCATGAATTTTGAATACAGCAGGGAGGCACATGAGAAGCAGCAGCAGAACAGGCTCCCTCTTTTGCTCCTGATGGGGAGTCTGCCTGTATTTTATGTTTGTGTGTGTGTGTGTAAATGATAGCCTGCCTGAATATGTGTGAATGGTAGCCTGCCTGGGGGTGTGTGTGTATGAATGGGAGCCTGCTTGCGTGTGGGGTGAGTGTTGTGATTCTGCCCTCATGGGCAGCCTCTTACCTTCTCTCTACCTGTCCCACAGCCTGGAGGCCGCAGTCCCTGGTCTTCCTTGTAGCTCGAGCCACTCCTCAGTCTGCCCTCTGCGGCTTGAGAGCTGCTGACAATGCTGGGCCTGTTCCTCGGGCCCCGCCCTGCTCTTTGGCGTTAGCAGCAGCATGGCCGCTGGCCATGGTCCTGCACAACTTCCTGCTTCCTGTTCCTAAGGTGCGGGCCATGTCTCTTCACAAGATTTAAAGGGTCCATGGCCAGATATGCCCTGGGCCCCATCTGATGACTGTTTCCTGTCTCAGCCCTATAAAAGGGCTTCTCCAACCCTTCTGCCTTGCCTTGCATTGAAGTTACTTGCTCCTGGAAGTCTCATCTTCCAGCGCTCCGTTGGAGCTCCATGTCTCATCGTGCTTCCTGAGTCTTCGTTGCTTCCTGTGGTTTCCTGATGTTCCATGTCTTCATGTTTCGAGGTTCCCAGTCCAGGCTTCCTGATGTTCCACTTCCTGATGTTCCAGGCTTCCTGATGTTTCACTTCCTGATGTTCCGAGGTTTCGCTCCTTCTTCGTCTGTTTCGAGTCCTCCGGATCCTCCAGCTCCTGTGGTTCTCCAGATGACACCTTGCCTCGTCATTGGAGTCTCGCCTCAGCTTGTGCTGCTGAGTCCTCTTGATCCTCCAGCTCCTGTGGTTCTCCAGATGACACCTAGCCTCGTCATTGGAGTTTCGTCTCAGCTGGATTCCCTTCCTGTGCTTGTCCCGCTCTCCGCATGGTCCATGACCAGCCTTTTTAGGTTGTGTAGGGTGCGCAGTGGGACAGGCTGGTCCGTGACCAGTCCATTGGGTCCGCCCATGTCGGTGGGCTGTGTAGGGCGCCCTGAGAGACAGTGCCAATGTCCGAACCTTCAAATCTTCTCGTCTTGTCCAGACTCTTCCAAGTTCCTCGTCTCGTCTAGAGTCTTCCAAGTTCCTGGTCTACATCCAAAGTCTTCTCATCTCGTCTTGAGTATTCTGTGTCACAAGGCCTTCATCTGCCCTCATCCTCAGTCCGGCCTGCTGCTTCTTGCCGATACCTAGCGGCAGGTCCAAAAGGGCTGGGAACAGTCGGAGGACTGTTCAATAACCAACATAATGTTGTTGGCTTCCAGAAGCATGCAGGTCCGGCAGAGAGTTAGACTTTGTCTTTGCCCATGCTGGGACAAGCCTCGCCAACCCTCGGTGCTGTCGTGGATTCGTCTGGGATTGTGCCGAGGCCCATGGGCACACATTCCCCTCAAGTTGAGATCGTTCTCCTAGCGTTCTCGAACATAACAGTGAGAGAGAGAGAGCATGTGGAAGTGAGAACCTGTGTGTCTGTGAGGGAATGTGTGACAGTGGGAGCCTGTATATAAGAGTGAGAGCCTGTGTCTGTGAGGGGGAATGGGAGTCAGCATGTGAGAACCTGCATATGTGAGCATGTAAGAGTGAAAGCCTATGTGTGTCTGTAGAGGGAAATGGGAGCCTGATTGTGAAAGACAGCATGTGAGACTGAGAGACTGTGTGTGTGTGTAGGGGGAGTGGGAGCCTTTGTGTGTGTGAGAGAGAGCATGGAAGAGTGGGATCCTATGTGAAAGAAAGCATGTGTGAGTGAGTTCATGTGAGAGAGAGCTTGTGTGTGTGTATGAAGAAGGAAGGAAAGAAGACAGGAGGAGAAAGAAGAAGCAGAAAGAATAAAAGAGACAGACAAGGGGAAAAAAGAGACTGGGACCAGCCTTTCAGCTATTGGAATATGTCATCTTTGGGAATGTGTATTTCTTATATATTTGTATTTTCCTTTTTCTTCAGTATTCCAGAATTCTCAGAAACTGGTTTCTCTGGCTTTCCATTTCAGTTTTGTCTGCATGTTTCTAATTTATAGTCCCTTATTCTGTACTAGGTAAGGGTCTGTCTGAGTTGCGTATGTGTGACAGAGATGCGGTATTTTGGCTAGCATGTACTTTCTCTGTAGGGATTTGTAGCAGTCTGGCTTGTTCTATATGTCCACTAGGTAGTGTTTTAGTGTTCTAGGGCCTGGTGTAATGTTTGTTTGCTGCCTTTTCATAGATAAGATTGCTGCTATTTGAGTCCTGAGAGTTACTGCTGTTATGGAATGGTAAGGTTCTAGGTATTTTTTTTTTAGGGGTTTGCGTTACTTCACAAAGTGTTTGGCAGTGAATGGAATCTGATTTGCTGTCACTGAGGTGACACCAGAATTTGAAATTTTTTTTAGTATGTCCTAGTTCTGTTCTGCACCTGTTGCAAATCTTAAGTTCTTATGATGATTATTATGATTATTGCTGTTTTATTGTAGCTATGATATTCTCTGCATTTTTGGAAAGAGGATTCATTAAATTCATTAAATTGATATTTGTTTTATTATGTGATAGGATCTGATGTTTCTGTTAAGTGTTCTTTGTTTACTTTTTACATAGTATTGTGTATTTATAAACTGCAATACATATAAAATAAATTAATATAGATTAATAAGGCATTTTTAATGTTGGTAAGTGCTTGAAGAAATAGAATTAAATTTTTTTAAAACGGCATTCATAATGCATGATGGTTGTTGCAGACTACTCAGAAATCCATTGTAGGATGCCTGCTAAGGCATTATTTATCAATAAGAGTACAACTAGTGGGGCCTAGATCTGTAGGGCTACTGCCCACCCATGTTAACCTTGAGCCTTTGCAAAAATTCAGTTTTGGCTATGCTACTGTCTCAGGCCCCTCTGTTCTTCCTTCAGAGCCTGTTTCTCTTCTTGTATCACCACCTCCTATAGGCCATGGAGTTCTGGATGCAGTGCTGCCACTTCCTCCAGGAATCAGGCATTCATGGCAATGAGGAGGCACTTTGCTGGCCTGGCCTCCCCCTGTGGGTGTTCTCTTCTGTAAAGGAATCCAGGCAAGCTTGCTGCTCTGCCTCTTCTGGCTCCTCCTGTGACTTGCCAAATGGTTGTGGCAGCTGTTCCCGCATGGGAGGTCCTTCCTGTAGATCCTCGTCTTCTTCTTCCAATGTTTCGGGCAGTTACCATATGTGACAAGGTGGCCTTTGCACACCACTTGGCCCTGCCTGTTCCTCATCTCGGCTCCCTGCAACAATGATCATCGTACATGTTTTAGTTTCACATCATAGGTGTGTAAGTTTCTAAAGAATTTCTATATTAACAAATAGTTCAGGTCTCCAACTCCTCTTTCAGCACCTCCTGTTACTCCAATGAAAATCTCCCAAACATATAGTATCTGGAACCACAAGCTGTTACTCAGCCTGCCTAGCTGCTGAGGTCATCAATTATCTGCATACAGTCTTTTAAAGGGTTGCTTAATGCTTATTGGCTCAAGATGGGTCATTCTGCAAGCTCAGCTGTCACATTAAAGCCATAGGGTTGAATAGGAAATATGGCAATGAAGATTCCATTTAGTTGGGTTCGGAGGTGAGAGTACAGTGGACACTTTCAAAAGAATGGAGTCTGTGACACAGAGATACTGTATGTGAAGGAGGATTAATGTAAGGTGAAGGGTGAGACCAAGAGTGGCAGAGGAGGGGCCAAGTAATGTGGTACTTGACAGTGAGAGGATATAGATGGAGCTTATTAACCAATTCAAGCTGGCATGAGGAAGCCGGTTCAGCTAGCACCTCCGCTTCGGATGCAGCTCCTCGGCCTTCTTCTTCAAGTCCTCAATCTATTGGACAACAAAATATAAGGCACATTATTAGTGCATAGTGGCTGTCAATGTGAGTGCCATACTGGTATGTTACTATGGATTCTTACTTGTTCTGATGCGAGTAGCTGTACCACACTAAATAGCCCCCAAGTAGACCCCCTATGCATGGCCTGACCCTCCCTACACATTACCCCATTCAACTTACCCCACATGGATAAGAGGCACCACGATTAAAAGTGGTGCAGAGCTCCATTCATGTGAGTTTATTGCACCTGAGGCCCAGCACACCCCTTGCACAAAAAACAGATTGGCCTTGTTGGCCACCATCTGGGACGCCAGACATTGGACATCCCTGGTGGTAAAATTGGACTAGTAGGCAAGGCAAGGCATTTTGTAATGTATGCTCCTGTGGATCCAGAAGTGGTGTGGTGCTCAAGCAAGCACGCCACCCACCCATGCAAACGTGTGCCGCTTGCACTCACATAAGGGCACATGTGTACGCACACACCTGTTTTAAAATTGATCTGTTAGGTAATAGACACAATAAAGGGTTGAATTAACACAGGTTCAAAACTTGTGAGCAATGGTGCCAATCAGCAAGACCAGGATTGAAGCCTAAAAGGTAGATTTTCAAAGCCGTGCACGCGTGATTCCCAGCGCGCACACATGGACGCACTAATTTTATAACATGCACATGTCGCCATGCACATATTATAAAATATGATATCCGCACACACATGTGTTCTGGATTTTAACATCTGGGCACGCATGTGCGGCCGGACCGTGACTTGCATGTAACCCTACCCCTCCTACCTTTTCCTCTCTCCTCCCTGACGCCTAACCCTACCTAGCCCCTAATTTTTTTTTTAATACTTACTGGTCCTCCAGAGCAGAAGTATCTTCCATGCGCCGGCTGATTGCCGGCATGTGCTTCCTCGGGACAGCAGCTAATGGCGCAGTCCCAGCCCACCCTGCCCCTCCCCACCTAGACCACACCTCTGGGCTGCCCCTTTCAGCAGACCTGGCACTTTGGCGCGTAACCCCCGAAATTTACACGCGTGGCCCTTTTAAAATCGGGCCTTTAATGATTGACACTGCTATTTGTAAACAGGTTAAAAATTAAATAAAAGTAAAATAGTGGGACCCCTTCCATGAAAAAACATCATGGCTTAGTACATCCAGGGACATGCTTGAGTGCAAAATTGGAGTTTTGGGGAAAAATGGTAGCTTCCATTCGCCCCAATTCTAATGGTCCAGCCCAAGTCATCTCTCATGCAATCCAGAGGGATGCTAAAGCTGTAACCATAGGTGCATGGTAACAGCTTCCCTAGTTACTAGGGAAGAGGCTGGTGCAGCATTACCAATTCTGGTCAAAGTGCAGGGACTTCCAACGTAATAAAGACATCAGAAAAAATTTAAAGGGTACCAAAATTCCTCAATGTAAGTAATAATAAAGGAAGACAGAGAAAGATCCCATTAAATACCATTTATTATTTCTAGCATCTAGCTCCAGGAACTATTTTGCACTGTGATATCATCAAGAACAAGCATATCAAAGCCCTAGAAATATTTCAACAGTTTAGAAATGAGGGAGAGAGAAGGTTGACCACTGACAGAGCAGGAGCACTATCATAGTGCTCATCTCTATGGCCTTGTAAAAGTGTTAAAACATCTTAAATGGAGAAAGAACAGTAAAAAACAAAAATAGTGTGTGAATGTGAAGTGTAAGTAACATAGTAATGATGGCAGAAAAGGACCAAATGGTCCATCCAAGCTGCCCAGCAAACTTCTTATGGTAGTATCTGCCATGCCATGCAGATTACCTCCCATGTTTCTCTTCAGGGTAGCAACTGCCGCTCTGTGCAGTTATCCACAAGCCATATGATAACCCATAAAAAATGTACTGCTAGCAATATTTTTACTGGGTGATGAGGCTTCTTGAAAATTCATAGTGCTGCTTGATGTGCTTTGCTTATGAACTTGGCCGTAGAAGCAGTCCTGTGCTTTTTCCCTTATATCTGCATATCAGTACCCCAGACATAAAGTCAGGGTCCATGTTGGTTGTCGTCTGAATCCAATTCCTCTTCCCCTCCCCATGTCACCTCCCCACCTCTGCACCTCAAAGCAGAGAGTGATGTTGCAGTTGCATCTATCAGTTCCCCAGACTGTAAAAGTCGGGGTCCTCTTTGGTTGTTGTATAAATCCAATTCCCCTTTCCCCCTTTCTGTTGAAGCTAAGAGCAATGTTGCAGTTGCATCAAAAGCATGAAGGCTTATTGGTTAAGGGTAGTAACCATTGCACTAGCAAGTTACCTTCATACACCCTTTTCTTTATTTCCATCCTCTAGCCTTTAGGGATCCACAATATTTATCCCATGCCCTTTTGAAATCTTTGACTGTTTTCATCTTTACCATCTCCTCTGGAGTGCTCTTAGGACATTGGTTCTGGTCAAGGTAAGGGAAAAGGTTGAATAGTATATTATTAAAACCACTGTTATACTGTGGGTTAGAACAGCATAATTTAATTATTGGGAGACGGAAAAAAAGAATGTCTGACTGAACTATTGAACCTTACTCACTGTGAGGTGACAAAGTGAATAAAGTTAAAGTGAAGAGACAATTAACTGCCTGAAGTACTTAACACCTAAGCCAGTCCTGCCAAGGGAGAAGGAACAGGTGTGAGCTCTCCAAAACAGATCAGTGACTAAAAAAATATATGAAAGCAACAAGAAATCTTGTTTAAACTGGAAAGAAGGGGTAACCCCTAATAAAGGTAACAGCTTCACTACTCTGAGTGAAATTTCAGGTAGAGCCAGGGAAAGTGGTCAGAGTACAGAAATAGTGTCAACAAAGAAACTCTACCCTGAAGGTAGACAAAAAATATCCCAACAGACTAAGAAGAACTTTGCCTGATACAAATGTGTCAACATTTTAGATCGGTAGTGAGTGTAAGTACAACTGGTTAGGAACACTGTTCTTTCTCTTATCATATGGTATTATTGATTATCATTTAATTTTAGCAGATAGAGAAAATACAGTTTCAACACACCACACTGAGGGAACACTTTACACTTAGCTTGTGGAAGAGTCTCCGCGTAAGGGAGAACCATGAAAGAGAGAAGAGAAGGATGACGGAGTCTACAGGACACCGAGGCTAACCAGCTATGGATCCTGAAACATGAAAGAATGAGATATAGCCAGGTCTAAGCTCATGAACATATATATATATTTTAAAAAACAAACAAACATGGAGAGAGAAAGGAGTTAGAAAAGAACACCTAAGGAAAGAGCAAAGAAAGAAGAAAGGAAAGCTCACATAGAATTATAGAGAAAAGAGAGAAAGATAAACAAAAATCCTAGAAAGGAAACATCACGCACCTGCAAAACTCCACAAAGGAGATTAAGTCCTTAAAAATACAAGTTTAAAAGGGAAAAGACAAGGACATTGTAGCAGTTTTAATCTTGAGTTGAAGTTACTTATCTGATTAGCAGATCTAGTCCTAGGATTTTGAATTTCTTGTCACGGTAAACAAAGTTAAGGGGAAAAAAAGGAAAATTTATTTTAATATACTAGTATACGTTTAAAGAAAAAGGCTTTAATACTACAAAGAAAGCTTGTTGAATATTGAATATAGGAAATAATTTTATTGTTTGTATCAGAAAGAAAAGTTTAATGCTTTGATTTATCCCTGTCTCCCTTCTTGACTCTGGGAAACATTGCTGGGTGAGTTAAGCGCCCTTTTTCCTTGTGGGAGAACCAACTGGGAGGAGGGCACTGAACTTGAACTCTGTGAGGCATCATCAAAGAGCCTGCTGCCTAGGCGTGAGGCGAGTACACTATAACTTCCAACACCTCGGCCACAACAGTTTTCTTTTCCCACAGGTTTTGCCTTTAATGTACTCACAAGTTTCAAACTTGTGCTAATTGATCTTATTTTAGTGTCTACTCTTTGCTCTGCAGTGTGTACTTCAGGGGCACTCCCTGGGAAAGCAGGGAGCAGAGTGGCTGGCCATTCTGTACTCTGCTCTAAGCTCACCCATCACCTCTTTTCCCCTATAGATTGCCTGATGGGAAAGGCTGGAGCAGACACCCCTTCTGCTCTGTCTCTTTAAATCTGAAAAGAAATGGTGGAACTCCGTTCCAGGCTGTTCCCCCACAAATTAAGCCCTGACAACATGATTTATTAAGAGAAATAATAATAATGATAATTGACAGTTGTACCATACAGTAGCAATAAGGTAAACATCATGAAAATATTATTATTCTTATGCAGTACTTTTACATGCTTATATAAGATTCTAGTTAATCTGCATGGTTTGATTATCTTCAAAGCCAGACCCATTTGTGGCATTCAAAAATTTGAGTTTCTCATCTCTGACTCATATAAACTTCATGACAGTTAATAGAGGAGAAGCAACAACCTCATTCTTATTTCTGTTAAACATTATTATTATTTAAAACTAATGAGTTTGAATTACAACTGATCATAATCTGGGTATTACTGGTCAGGCAGAGTTTTTTTGGATCACCATGTAAGACTGCATGAAAGTAATCTGGAAAATTAATTATAAAAATAACAAAGTCCCTGATATGACTGGGTATTTTGTTATTCTTAGCACAATTTCCTATATATATAATTTCCATATAATTTGGAAACACTGTTTAGAAAACCTCATGTAGTTACTGTAATATGCACTTTGACTCTATACAGCACTATGCTGAGTAACCTAGTACATGGACAGAGTAAGAGATACACGTGGCCACACACATATAGATAAAACTTAATTGTGCCAAAGTATGTCAGTTAGTATGGATATGAATGAAATCCTACAACTAGCTCCAGAGTCTCAATGCGTGGATGAGATGATGGTGCAGGGAAGAGGGATTCAGTTTTGTAAGGAACTGGACAACCTTTTGGGGAAGGGGGAGAACTTTCCGAAAGGATGGGCTCTACTTTAACCAGAATGAAACCAGGCTGCTGGCACTAACTTTCAAAAAGGAGGTAGAACAAGGGGGAAAGTCAACAGTCACTCAGCAGTGCATGGTTCAGAGGAATGTGTCTTTTAAGGATACTAATGAAACAGGAGAGTTAGGGCATCCCAACAGAGAGGTTGCAATAAAAGCAAAAGTAGCCCATGTGCCTACAAGTAAAGAATCACCTGAGCTAAAGAATTCCAAATTATCCATATCAACTGAAAAGAAAATTGTAAATACAAACAAAAAACACACTTTGAAATATCTGTATGCTAATGTCAGAAGTCTAAGAAGTAAAATGGGAGAGTTAGAATGTATAGCAGTGAATGATGAGATAGACATAATTGACATCTCAGAGACCTGGTGGAAGGAGAATAACCAAGGAGACAGTGCTATATTAGAGTACATGGAGTGGAGGCGTAGCCTAGTGGTTAGAGCAGTGGGCTACAAACCAGGAAAACAGCATTTGAGTCCTGCTGTTGCTCCTTGTGACCTTGGGCAAATCACTTTACTCTCCATTGCCTCAGGTAAAAACTTAGGCCTGGATTCATCATTTTTGATGATGAATCCTGCAAAGGGGACGGGGAGGGAGTGTGTGAGCCTGTATGCTACTGCTGACGATAATGTTAGTAACATTATCGCTGGCAGCGAAACTGCCTCCTCCCCCTAATTTGCATGTGGAATATAAATCTAAATAAATACAAATAAAATTATACTGCAATGATAGGGAGGATCAACTTGGTAGGGGTGTAGCACTTTATGTCTGGGAGGGTATAGAGTTCAGCAGGATCATAGAAGAGACTAAATGCTTAGTAGAATCTATATGGGTAGACTATACCCTCCCTCCCTCCTCCTTTCTGTCTATAGCACGCGCTTAGCCTATACCCCTCCTTCCCTCCTGTAAGTTTGCACTCTGTATATAGCCCCCTGTAAGCTTATATTCTGTATATAGCCTCCACCTCGGTGTTCTTAGTCTGTATATAGCCTGCATTCCTTCCTATCCCTCATATTATTTAGCACCCATTTACCCCCACCAATTCAGTTTCTTTCCTCAGTTATAAGTTGTAGGTTTAACAAGTTCTCTGTAAAGCATTTTTAAGCTTTGTTATTGTTTAATGTAAACCGATGTGATATTCCTAATGAATGTCGGAATATAAAAACCGTTAAATAAAATAAATAAAAAATAAAATCCCATGTATGTTGGTTAAGAGTATAGTGATAGGAGTATACTGTCATCCACCTGGCCAAAATGATCAGATGATGAAATGCTAAAAAAGATCAGGGAAGCTAACCAATTTGGCAGTGCAGTAATAATGGGAGATTTCAATTGCTCTAATATTGACTGGGTAAATGTAACATCAGGACATGCTAGAGACATAAAATTCCTGGATGGAAAAAATGACTGCTTCATGGAGCAATTGGTTCAAGAACCAATGAGAGAGGGACCTATTTTAGATGTAATTCTTAGTGGAACACAGGATATGGTGAGAGAGATAATGGTGAGAGAGGTAATGGTGGGGCCACTTGGCAATAGTGATCATAACATGATTAAATTTGAACTAATGCCTGGAAGGGGGTCAATATATAAATCTACAGCTCTAAAACTAAATTTTCAAAAGGGAAACTGATAAAATGAGGAAAATAGAAAAAACTGAAAGGTGCAGCTGCAAAGGTAAAAGTGTACAACAGGTGTGGACATTGTTTAAAAATACAATCTTAGAAGCGCAGTCCAGATTTATTCTGTTATGAACCCTGCCGCGGAGCTAATCCCCGCGAGCAGGCACTTTACCTTTTTGCTGCCTCTCCCTTTGCGGCATGATGCCACCGCTGTCGGGCCTCCCACGCGGCCGGACCCGCGGACTTTACATTCCCCTTGCGGCCCGGAGGCCATCCATCGGGTCTCCTTCCATCACGGCACGGAACCACTGAAGATGGGCCTTCACCGCGGCTGGAGCCGCAGACATTTCCACGCTGCCTGCCTCCTCTGCGCGGCACGGAGGCGCCGCCGATGTCATCAACATCTTCGCGGCCGGAGGCCACAAACCCTGGCCTGGATTGGCAGCTGGAGCCGCCCCCGGAGCCTCCTGCAGTGGCTGGAGCCACTGCCGTCATTGGGGCCTGCTTCTCAGGCCCAGCCCTGCTTCTGCGCGTCGACGTTGGGCAGGACCGCTGTCCACGGACCTGCTCAGCTTCCTTCCTGCTGCTCCTGGGCGTGCGGCCGTGCCTCTCTACTATATTTAAAGGGCCCACGGCCAGATATGCCCTGGCCCCCACCTTTGAGACTATTTCCTGCTCAACACTATAAAAGGGCTGGTCTTGCCATTGTTCTTGGCCTTGCATCAGAGTGACTTCAGTTTGGAGGCTCCTGCCTGCCAGAGCTCCGTCAGGCCTTCTATCTTCTTCGTGGAGCTCCTCGTCTCGTCTCATCTCATCTTCTCGTCATGCCATGTCTTCATTGCCTGAGGTCCCCATCCAGGTGTCCTGGTGTCTCATCTCCTGGTGTATCGCTTCCTGGTGTTCCAGCCCTCCTTGGTGTTCATTCTTGCTCCGGAGTCTTCTGTTCTGCCAGTCGTGGATCTCCGGGTGGCGCAGCTTCATCATGGGAGATGCTGACAGAGGACTGGTGTCCTGTGCTCCTGAGCAGTCTTGTCCTGCCAGCCTTCGTGGTGCTTCGGATGACATCTGGCTTTGTCGTCGAAGTCCCACCTCGGCTGGATTCTTCCCTGCGCTCGTCCCGCTCTCCTCGTGGTCCGTGACCAGCCTCCATGGGCTGTGTAGGGCATGTAGTGGGACAGGGTGGTCCGCGACCAGCCCATTGGGTCCGCCCGTGAAGGTGGGCTGAGTAGGGCGTCCTGAGAGAGAGTGCCAATGTCTACCTGCCCAACTTCTCGTCTCTTCTGGACGTTGTCAAGTTCCTCGTCTCGTCTCTGATGCTGTTGCATCAGCCCTGGTGTCATGTCTTCAACAGCCCTGGTGCCATGTCTTCAATAGTCTTGGTGTCATGTCTTCGCTTCAACCCTCGTCTGTGATGCCGTCGCATCAACCTTGGTGTCATGTCTTCGTGTCAAGGCCTCCGTCTGCCCTCATCCTCAGGCCGGCCTGCTGCTCCATGCCGATCCAAGCGGCAGGTCCGAAAGGGCTCAGAACGGTCGGAGGACCATTCTCCTACCAACATCATCATGTTGTTGGCGCTGGGAGCTTGTAGGCCCGGCAGAGGGTATGACCGTGTCTCTGCCATCCTGGGAGAAGTCGCCAACCCCGGTTCAGTCCTGAATTCATCTGGGGTCGGGCTGAGGCCCTAGGGCACACTAAGCACCCGCTCTCAACAGAATGCAAAGCCTTTCAAGGCCGACTTCTCAACATATTCCATGCATTAAGAAAGGTAGGAGGAAGGCAAAATGATTACATCATGGTTAAAAGGTGAGGTAAAAGAGGCTATTTTAGCCAAAAAAAAATATTCAAAAATTGAAAGAAGGATCCATCTAAAGAAAATAGGAAAAAACCTAAGAATTTTCAAGTTAAGTGTAAAACATTGATATGGCAGAATAAGAGGATTTGAAATGAAGTTGGCCGTAGAGGCAAAAACTCATAATAAAAACTTTAAAAAATATATCTGAAGCAAGAAACCTGTGAGAGAGTTGGTTGGACTGTTAGATTTATTTATTTATTTATTTATTTATTTATTTAAAGCTTTTTTAGACCGGTATTCGTGGGTACATGATATCGGTTTACAGATAACTTGAACGAAATACAGAGAACAGGGTGAGCAAAACTTGGAGGGGGAATAATGTTTGATTACAATGAAGAAGATTGAGTTATTTACGAGGAGCACAATTGGGTTGCAAATAGTACAGTGCGATATGAGGGCATTAAGAAGGAGAGTACAATACATGGGAATATATGGTACAATATTAGATATATACATGATATATATACAAGGGTATGTGTTGGAAGATATTAAATAAAGAGCATAACAATATTGGAGAGTCCAGAGGGAGTGAGAAAAGAGGTGAGGAAGGGGGTGAGAAGTTATTCAGGGAAAGCTTGTTTGAAAAGCCAAGTTTTTAGCTTTTTTTCTAACTTTTGGGGGGATGTCTCTAGTCGGAGTTCTGTTGGCCGTTCTGTTGGCCGCTCTGAAATTGGAGCGGCCTCAGAGGGAACTTCCCTTTCCCTCCACCACACCTTCCCTTCCCTTCCCCTACCTCCCCCTCCCTTTCCCCCCTACATTTTTATATTCTTTTTGTTGTTTCAAAACTTACTTCAGCCCTGGCCTAGAGCCTCTGACCCCACCCTGCCCCTTCCCTGGACTGCCCCACCTATTCCCCGCCCCCTTCCTGCCCCTTTAGTAAAGCCCCGGAACTTACATGCGTCCCTGGGCCTTATGCACGTTGCCGGACCTTTTGAAAATAGGCCTGGCATGCGTAAGCCCGGTTACACATGTAAATCCTATGGATTTATGCACGTAACCCTTTGAAAATCTGGCCCTAATTCTTTGCTTCTGTGTTTAGTAACGAGGATGTTTGAGATGTCTGTTCTAGAGACGGTTTTCAAAGGTGATAATTCAGATGAACTGAACCAAATCACTGTGAACCTGGAAGATGTAGTAAGCCATATTAACAAGCTAAAAAGTAGCAAATCACCTGTACTGGATGGTATGCACCCCAGGGTTCTGAAAACACAAAATTAAACTTCAGATTTATTAGTTAAAATTTGTAAACTATCATTAAAATCATCCATTGTACCTGAAGACTGAGTGAATGGTGACCAATGTAACCCCAATATTTAAAAAAGGCTCCAGGAGCAATCCAGGAAACAATAAATGGGCCGATACAGAACAATCCACGGGAGATCCGGCGAACGCCCGCTCTCCCGGCGCGTGCCCAGGCCACTCTCCTGGGTGCGCGATTCAGAAAAAAAAATATGTAAATGAGGGCCCACATTAAAAGGAGGTGCTAGGGACACTAGCGTGTCCCTAGCGCCTCCTTTTTGACAGAAGCGGCGGCTGTCAGTGGGTGTGACAGTTGACGCTCAATTTTACAGGCATCGGTTCTCGAACCCGCTGACAGCCATGGGTTCGGAAAATAGACGCCAGCAAAATTGAGCATCCATCTTCCAACCCGCGGGCCGCGGGCAGATTTTTAATTTTTTTTTTAATTTTTAATTTTTTTTATTTTTGGGGCCTCCGACAATATCGCTATGATATTAAGTCGGAGGATGTACAGAAAAGCAGTTTTGGATGTGCTGATTTTCTAATATGCGCGCTCATGTTAGAAACTCCATACACCGTGTGCACATGCGTGCTGGATTTTATATTTCGCACACGTATGTGCAGAGGCGCACACAAGGGGGCTAGACTAATGCAATTTCCGCGCGGAGATGCATTCTGCCTTTTCCCAATTCCCTATCCCCCTACCTAACTTCCCTTCCTCTTCCCCTCTCCTCCCCACCCCTGATACCCTTTCGCCTACCTTTACTTTTTAAAATTTTATTGCTTACTGCTCCTTTGGAGCAGAAGCAACTTGCGTGCACGGCGACTGCAGGTACGCACTTCCCTAGCCCAGTGGCAAATGGCCGCTGTACCGGCTGCCTCTCGGCCCACCCCTCTCCGACCCCCGGACCATCCCTTTCTCTGGGCCTGGCACTTTGGCACATAATGAGGGTTACATGCGTGACCAGGCCCCTTTGAAAATGCAGGCAGCACACACAAGTCCCGGCCATGCGCATAAACCCTGTTTTTTATGCGCGCAGGGGATTTAAAATTTGGCCGTTAATTTTTTGATCATTGCTTCTACTACCTTATTTTAGGTACTGAAAAGCAAGGCTTTTTTTCAGGAGGTACTTGTGCATACTGAGTACTAGCACCTTTTTCTTCCACTGGCTTGATTTACCTTGTGATCCCTCAAAAAAAAAAAAAATGCATCCTACATGTGAGTAGCTGCACCTTTTTTCCAGAAGAAAATCACTGCTGAAATTAAGGTACCAGAATATACTGCATATGGAACCAAATCTAAAGTTATTAGCTATCATCAATCAAACCACATATCTTGACTTTGAAAGCAATGAGACTGCCATCTTATTAGCAACATCATAGATGACAGCAGAAAAGATCAATTTCCCATCTTGTCAGCCTATTTATTCCTGTTCATACTGATGAGATGTCCCAGCTGCCAGCCAAACTTTATCCAGAACAGTTTTTATCATCTCATTTGTATGCCACTATCCTGGGGAGAGCTCCATACCAGATCCACCACACAGTTCACATCCAGCAACTCTATCTTCTTATATCTAACCACAAAGCTCCACAATAATCCAAACAGCCATCAACACTAGTGTGGCTGTTGCCTGAACATCTGGCCTCCTAGTTCCCTGAGGTATTTCTGGAAAGTACTCTGCCATTACCAATCTGCCACACCTATCCAATCGACATGAGGAGTGCATAGCCTGCCAGATAAACCAAGTTACATGAGCACTCGCATTTCCACTTGGACTGCAGACTTCTAGACAGATCCAGCTCCATGTTTGCCTGAATTTTCACTACGTAAGTTACTCAACATTAGTACATTCTTGCACATTTACTGCTATGCTCTGAAATTATATATATTCATATTAAGCATTATTTAATCAGTTTGATATATTACGAATAATTCTGGTGTGCATATCATTTTCCTCTTTGTTATTACACTAATAACTTTTCCATATATGTTATATAACTGCATGTACATATTTAAAGAAAGAATATGGAGGGTCTGTGAAAAGTTTGGAGGTTAAAAAGAGGTCAATGATCCCGAAAGGGTTGGGAGCCCCTTCTCTAGAGGAATCCAGAGAACCCTTGCTACGCCCCCAAGGAGTGCTCCTGTGTTGTCCTGGAAAGATAATGTGAAACTCCAAGGAGATAAAAGGAGTTAATGATCTTATATTGGACTCATCATCTAGAAACTCATTTGAAACATATATGAAAGTGATATTTTGGGAAGGAATTTTATGGAGGCATGGCTAGAGAAAAGTATTTTGTACCATTTTGAAAGTAATAGTATTTTGTACCATTTTGGCAATAAGTTGTTTATAGAAGTTGATGCTGCTGCAGCCTGGCTGAGGGAGCCTGCGAACTCCTGATTTAATCAGAGACTTTTAACAATAACTTGTAACCTCTGACTGATGGTAACCCCATAAGTTAAGTTAGTGCATGCTGTTTAACATGCTATTTACTAAAGGGCATTAAAGTTTGGTAAAAACAATGTTAAAGTGATTTTAACATTGCCAGCGGTATGCATATGTTATGTTACCAACAGCAGTAAAGATGCAAAGTCCCCTCCTCCACAAAATGCAGCCCAATTCCCTCCATCCTCCTTGGTGAATTCTGACAACTGATCATGGACAATAGCTGAAATGAAATGAACTTGTCTGATGCACACACTTGAGAAGTATCCTTAGAAGCAGAATTAAAGATGATAAAGCCCATCTGGATCTACTAAGAGCACTGGACATTCATCTCCATGCGCATAAAGATGGCCTGAACATGCAGGAGAAACACAGGGAATAAACTTCTTGTCCTGAACAGTGTTCTTTCCCACTTGTTCAACTCTCAGAGAAGGAACCTATGCAAGTGTACAATACTTGAACTCATTTGGATATTTCTGAGAAATTCTGATATGTGCAATGCTCAGACCAATAATCAGAATAAGCATCTGTCACGAAATGTGCAAACCTCAATTGCAATAGAAGGTCACAGGCTCTGGTTTAATTCCTGGCACCCTAAAGATTTCTCCTATCCTCAATTTATTTTAAGTGCTTGAATGCCACACCTGATCATACCATTCTGACTGCACTGGTCCCAGGGGAAATTATTCCAGGAGGCTTTCATTGATTCTGGGTTGTCATCAATCTTCATTAATCTAGTTTTTGTCCAATGGTACTAGATTCCTATGACAGCCAAAACTCAACTGGTTGTGACTAAAATTACTGATAGAGCAGCCTTATCTTTTGAGTCCATAGTCTGTGAATCTGTTAGAAGATGTTACTACACAAGAATACATAGAAGAGTCATTGTGTCTTGATATGACAGCCTCACTTTTTAGTTATCTTTGGGATTACATATTTTTCTCTCTAGAATCCCTATATTTTGATGGGACACTCAATAAATATTGTTTCTATCTCTCTTATGCAATAAGAACTGCCTTACAATAATCAGAAGTAGTCATAAGTAGAGGAAGAACAACTTCAGATAGACAGTCTAATTAACAAAGAAGACCTAGCTGGTAGCTAAATATAAGATATTTATGTATATGTTTGATAAAAAAAATCTATAGATCAAATTCCACATTATTGCTATGACTGTCCCTTAGACCTGCAGACAAGTTCTGAAATTTCCTTTGGGTGCATTTACTCACTGTGATGGTAACATTGTGATGGTAACATTGATACTGGCGAGCGGCTATATTATAACATACACGCGTATATGCACACATGTTATAAAATAGGCAGTACGAATGTACATGTGCGCATAATTTTATATGGATGTGTGTGCAAATGCTGCATTTAATACGTAAGTGGCGGATTTTAGTAGACATGTGCCAACGCAATTACCAGTTTCTGCAGTTCATTTCCAGAAGAGATAGAACTTCCTAACCTCCCTAGTTAAATAGCCTCCTTTTTACCTTGCTAGCACCAACCCTTAAAACCCTGCTGTCTAGCTTAGAAATTTTATTATATAATTTACAAGCCATCCATAGCAGTAGTAAAGTTAAGTGGCAGAGGACCTCAGTGTGCACTTGTGCGCATAAATACTTATGCACAGATTTCATTTTAAAGTCCCAGAATGCCCATGTCCCGCCCAGACCATGCCCACACCCTGCTCCTTTTTTGCAACTTCTTATTTGAGTGCGTACTGGGAGTTACATACATACTTGGGTGCCTTTTAAAATCTGCACAGTGTGCACCGACCGGGCATACTCACATATTTCCTGGTTTTGGCTTGTGGTGGGCTTTGAAAATTCACCCCATCTGAACCTGAACTTAGGACCTTCTAAAAATATGTCAAAGAGAATCTTGAAAAAAGTTGCATCAAGACATTTTCTCTGGCAAGATACCCTATCTTTTCTTATGGAAAAGAAAGATGATGTCTTTTGAATATTCACTGATTAACCATGCTTTAAATAAAGTTACAATTAGATCACTATCCTCTGTCCTTATCAATGAACTCTTTGAACATCTGCAAGCAGCTTGCATCTGTACAAAGCTAAACCTCTAAGGGGCTTATAATTTGGTTTATATGAAGAAAGGAAATGAGTGAAAGACTGCTTTTCAAACTAGATATGGGCACTTTTGCTTATTTATCACCCACATATTGTTTTAACATTTTGTCAGTGGTGTTTTTCAGGATATGCTGGACCAATTTGGAATAATTTGAGTAGGAAGACATTTTTGATTTTTTGAGCGTTCTTCTGATCATGAGTATCATGTCTGCCTAATTTTAACTAGACTTCATTAGCATAAACAGTTTGCAAGACTGGAAAAGTGTAAAGTTCATCAGAACCAGTCCAAAGGATAGCTCCTTGAGCAAGAAATCTGTACTGCATATTCCTGGCTCAAACTCAAGTGTTCCTGACAGTTTTATTGCATGGAAACAGTATAATGAAGCTAACTGTGATGGCATCAACTATGCGGCTGGTTGCTCCATTATGATAATGGAAGAATTCACCTTTTATAGGTCAGAGATCATAGGAGATATGCAGTAGGTCTTGTACTTGCTTAGACACAAGTAAATCATGCCTTTCTACAGTAAGGAACTTTAACTCTGGTAGAGTTCCTGAAATCTGAAGCCAGTAAATGTGTGATCAAAAATTCTGAATGGAAATAAAATATGTAACATCTTTCTTTTCATCTTTAGGCAGTTACATCTAATTTATACATTTTTTATTTATTAGAATACTAAGCTTTTTTAGCTAGTAGTTCATGAGATTGTAACTACATGAGTACATTTATTCATTGTGGTTTCCTCCCATCTTAAGGGGATTGTCTGTACTTGACTGTAATGTCTTTCGATGGGACAAATTGGCGAGCACAACTATTAGCTGGGTGACATCAAAGAGCATTAATCTTTTGTTCTATTGAGAGGCCAACATCACATTAGTACGTTTCACCCAGTCATTATTAAAACTGTAGCCCAAGGGTGTAATAAATGTTTTATGGCATGCAAACCAAGGTAATGAAATGCAAATTCCATAATATATCCATACATTTATTTTCTAATGGAGTAATGTATTTTATTCAAGAAGAACTGCCAGAAAATAGACCAATGGGATTTCAGAAAATTTCAATTTAAGATGTCAACAGCATCTTGATCTTGAGATACCAAAATGAGGATCTGAATTTCACAATATTTTTATTACTGGCGTATAATCTGAAGAAACCCTTTGAAAACAGCACTATGTTCTTAAAGCAGCAATAGAAGCAAAATATGTCTTCAATAATTTGGTTGATGAAAACATATCAGATCATTTTCTACTGAAATATTAATGTTAAATTATTGAAAACTCTTACTTGGCCATTTCTACTCTTACAAATGTAAGTATAAGAAGGGCATTGCTGAAGTGATTTTTATATGTGAAACATGAAATAGAACTATAGCTGAAGAATGGCTTTAGGGAAGAAGAATTAAAAAAAAAAAACCCCAAAAAACAAGTACACTATCCTAATAAAAGAAGCATACCTTTTATTACAAAAGCTGGCAAACATTAAGAGGGCCATGTTGAGTGGGGTGATGAGTAGGAAGTTACTCGGGTAAACTTTAGTTGGGATATTCAGCTAGGTAAATCTTCTGTTGAATATACCCAACTGAAGTTACGCAGACAATGTTACCCAGGTAATTTTAGGGGTCGGCGCACGCAAGGGGGTGCACGCCAGCTGGCTTTCCCCGTTCCCAGCTGCTCTCTCCTGTTTCTACATCCAAATTCTTTCACAAGCAAAAACAAACCAATGCAAAGACAATGTCAATGGATTAAAATTAAGGCTTCTGTTTTATTTACAGAAATTATAAAATGAAGAGTTGTACCTAAGCAAACTCAATCAAACTAACCTGTCTTCTTGCAGCCAGTCACTGGACAATCTAGACTAATCACGTTCCTGCCCGCCATGGAATCAGCCGAGCCTTCTTCTGTGGGTCCAGCCTAAAAGCCAGTTTACCTGCACCATGCGATCTCATGGAGGGTAACGGTAAATGCCACCCTGTCATTAATCTGCCAGGCAAACTCTGCCACTGAACCTGTCCCTCTTGCTGCTAAACTCATGCGGAACCTTCTGACCCCCATCCAACAGGATCTTCCTGCTTTTCCAGCAGTCATTCATTGCATTATTGGCTCAGGTATCCTGCCAAAGACAAGGGACAATGCCTATACATACCCCTGGACTTCAAAATTAAGCTGCAGCACCTATGTTAAATTTCACCACAATTACCTGCTGCAGCATGTTATTAAGAACATAAAAACATAAGACTATAAGAAGTGCCATGCTGGGTCAGACCAAAATCCAAGTCTAGCATCCTCTTTTCGACAGGCCACAAGTATCTGGCAAATCCCCAGTAGTTGATTTATTTCTTGTATCTCACTCTGAGGGATAAGCACTGGCTTTCCCAAGGCTACCTGGCCAATAACTGTTTATGGACTTTTCCTTTGGGAACTAGTCCAATCCTTTTTTGACCCTCACTTCCAGGGTCATTCTTTATTCTGTGATGTGCTGTTATCGCGTGCGGTGTAGCCTTATCACATGCGATAAGGCTCTACTGCACATGATACCTGCTGCATTGCAGCGGTATTATTCTAATTAGGGGAAGGAGAGGTGTATGGGCAGGGTTTAGATGGAGTTATCTCCCAGCAGTGCTGTGGTTGATAAGGTTTTTTACATTATCACCGGCAGCACTTTTTTTCCACTGCTTTTTTACCCCACGCCTCTTCATTCTGCTATTAATATACAGAATGATGAATCTAGGGGTATGTTAGTTGCCTTGATCACATCCTCTGGCAACAGATTCCATAAATTGATTCCGCACTGAGTGAAAAAATACATTCTATGATTTATTTTAAATCTGCCAGTTGCTAGTTTCATGCATTGTCTCCTAATATTAGTGTTGTTTTAAAGGGTAAAATAACCATTTCCTATTTACCCATTCAACCCCACTCATGATTTTATAATTCTCAGTCAATCCTTTTGTTTCCAAGCTAAAGAGCCCTAATCTGTTTAGCCTTTCTTCATAAAGGATCTTTTCCATCCCCTTAAGCATTTTTGTTGACATTCTCTGTACTTGTTCTATGATTGCTATGTCTTTTTTGAGATGGGGCAACCAGAACTGCATGCAATACTTGGGGTACAATCGCATCATAGATCTATACAAAGGCATTATGATATTCTCAGTTTTGTTCTCTATTACTTTTCAAATAATTCCTAACATTTTATTTACCTTTTTGACCAACACTATACATTGAGCCAAAGATTTCAAAGTATTGTCCATATAAACCGCTGGCTTTGCGGGGTGAAGACTGCTGTCCTGGCCAAGGTTGATGGTGTAAAAATGTAGTTATGTGACCAGGGCAGAAAGCTCTCAGATGGAGCTCACAGGGGTGCGGTTCAGTGCCCTCCTCCCTATCAGGTCTCCCACAGAGAGAGGGGTCCACAGCTCTCCCAGCAAAGTCTCTTAAGGTTAAGAGAGGAGGCCAGGATAAATGTGTAAAGGAATAAACTTCTCTTTCAATGTAAACACATTTAACAGTTTTATTTCAAGCAACAATTTTTCTTTTTTTAATAAACAATACTTTTTATAATTCAATAAAATATGCACATAACAATAAACTCTTTAACTTTTCTTTCTTTTTTTCTAGTTCCTACTTCTTCAAGTACATAAAACAAGGCACTCTGCAATCTCAGAATTCTACCAAGTGAATGCTATCAAGCAGCACTGTCAGATAGGCATTGGACTATATTCTTTGATTATTAAGTTAACTCAGCCTTTTCTCAGTAATATTTTACTTCAAGAACTGAGTCTTTTTGTGATTTTTAATGTGTTTCAGGTAAAAGAGAGAGATCTTTTTCCTGGAGTCTTCATTCAGGTAAATATATATTTTTATGTTTATTTATCTCCTTTCTGTATTTTTTTTATGTATGTTCTCTCCTTTCCTTTGCATTCTTTCCTTTCTTCTTTCTTTTTCTTCTTGTTCATCTACTTACAGGGCTGGTGCAAGGGTATTAGGCACCCAGGCAAACCTTACAGTCTGGCACCCCCCTCCCCACACACAATTTTAAATTATGCATTTATAACATATTTTACATGAAAAATGATATTCTGAGGTAAAATTAATATACAAGTTGTTGTGATAATTTCATGCACTGTTGTGATGCCAACAAGAAAACTTTGCATCTTTGAATTCATATGGCATCATACCTATTGTGATATATTTCGGCATGGTCCTCCCGTATCAACACAGTACTATTTGCCAACACTCAAAGAATAACAACCCCACCTTTGAAAAAGAATACCACAAATATTACACCAGAATCTAAAATATCAATACACCTCCTATCAGGAAAGCAGAATAGGCCAAGCTACTACAGATCCCTACAGAGAAACCACATGCTAAAAGAATGCTTCATCTCAGTCTTTGCATGCAGAACACAAACCCTCACCAAATACAGAATAAAGCCACATAAAGTATAAATAGAAATGTGCAGACAAAAACTGAACTGTAAAACGTATTATACCAGACTCTATACAGTGAAACAATGGAAAAACAAAAATTTCACCATTCCTCGTGAAACAAATCAATAAAATCAAGATATATAAATCATGAATCATAATTATAAAATCATACAAATAAAATAATTTCAAAACAGCTGATGAATAGAATATACAATAATTAAAGACTCATGCAAATTTTGAAAGCTTTACCAAACACTAATAAAATATTTCAAACAGCAGACACATCACATACTACACAATAATTAAAATGGTAATCAATCAAGAAAAATGAACTTAAAAAGCCACCTTTACTTACCCTCTCCAGCAGTTCTCCTACTCCTTTCCCTTACAGGCCACACCAGAAGTAGCAGTAGCTGCTAAAGTTATCCTCACAGACCTCTTCCTTAGAGATCACAACCAGTTTCTTCAATCTCTTACACACACACACCAGTTACACCCTCAGGACCAGTTTCTGTCTCTCACACACAATCATCTCCCCAATCAGTCTCTTTCTCTCACACACACACACAAGCACACACATACCAGTCATCTCCCTGATCAGTCTCTCTCACACATACACACGTCACCTCTCTGGCCAGTCTCTATCAATCACACAATGCTTTCAATCACACACATGCTCTATTTCACTTACACACAAGCTCTTAATCACACACATGCCCTCTCTCACAGCCACAAGCCAGCCAAAAACATGCTCCAGCTCTCTCGCACACACACATTGACACACACAAGCACCCTCCCTGACTCACATAGACACCACACACATACAGAAGCACCCTCCCTGTCTCACATACACATTATACTCTCACAGAAGCACCTTGCTTTCAGACTTGCAGCATTTTTCACTTTTACTAAAAGTGAAAGTGATGCTCTCAACCATTAAATAAGAAAACCACATTCCTATTAGAAGGCGAAATGACACCCTTCCTTCAGGTTCTGTCCTCCCAAGGGACAGCCACCCACACCATACAGCTTCTCTTGTTTTACGCTTTCAGGCAATAAAGCAAGTGTCTTTCTTCAAACTATCAGTCATATGATTATTCATGTGGGAGATATGGAACAGAAAGACATCCTTAGTCAGCTTCCCTTTTAAATGGGAAGATTCCAGTCTTAGTCATTTAAACATATACATTTTCTAAAGGCTTAAAAAAAAAAAAAGCAAAACCGTTTCAGATTGGAACTATTCTAGTCTTCATGCTTAAATTATGCTTTAAAAAAAACCCATACAAACCCCTAAGTCTCGGCGCCCTAGGCACAGGCCTAGCTCGCCTAGTGGTTCCTCCGGCCATGTCTACTTGTTTATCTTTTGTGTGTCTATAAGCTCAGGCCTGCCTATATCATTACAGTAGCTTGAATTTGTTTTCTTGGTTCCAGAATTCTAGTATGGAAAGCTCTTGCAGGCTCTGTTGTCCTTCTTCAGCTCTTTTCTCCCATTTCTTCTCCCTACTATCCTAAACTAAACAAAACCAAACCAATAAGAGAGTCTATCTCCTTATGAGTTCCCTCAGATGTTTTCAATGACTTAGTGGAAACTGTGTTTAACTAAATAAAAAAAAAGATAATTAGTATAGTCCTATATATGAGAAGAAATATGATTGTAGTTTCTTTAATCATTTGTTAGCTTTTATCTATAAATTAACCAGTTGCTAGCTGTGGTGGGCCTCATCTCCTGCCTTTACCAGAATAAGGCTGACTGAGTTGGCAAGCTTCAAACATTTTGCTTTATTCCCTCAATAAATTCTCTCCTCTTACTGAATATAAGGCCTCAATTGTATATTCCCTTTTTTTTCTTTTCAATCTCATATCAGCTAGATAAAGCCATGGGGCAGTCCACTAATAACCCTTCTCCATTTGGAAAATTGACTATTTATTCCTATCCTTTGTTTCCTCTCTTTTATCCATTTATCAATCCACAATAGGATACTGTCTCTGATCCCAAGATCAGATTCCCAAAATTCCTGAGGAGTCTTCATGAGTGATTTTGTCAAATGTCTTCTGAAAATACAAATACACTATATCAATTGACTCACCTTTATCTGCATGTTTATTTACACCTTCAAAAAATCTAGTAAGTTGGTAAAGCAAGACTTCCATTTGCAAAAAACATGTTGCCTCTCCCCAATAAGCCATGTCTATGTATTTAGTCAGTAATTTTATTTTTAAGAAATGCTTCTATCATTTTGCCCAGCACCAACGTCAGGCTCTCTAGTCTACAGTTTCCCGCATCACCCCTGGAGCCCTTTTTAAAAATTGAAGTCACATTGGCCAACCTCCAGCCAAGACACAAAGTGGAACAGATGACCGAGACAAGATCAGACCCCAACACTGAGGTTCTCATCACCTGGGGGAGCCAACGCCCTACACCCAGCTGGAACCACTAGAGTTACTGTACTTGCTTGAAGGGGATCAAATGGAAGACTGTAACTCACCAGACTGCTTGCAGAGCAATCTCCAAAGACATATCCTTATAAACAATTTCTCTCTTTTTTGGTCATTCTCATAAGTGATCCTGTTTAGTCAATATGTTTATCAGAATATTGCTTTTTGCATATATTTTATTGTATCATAATTATTGCTTTTACCAGAACACACACACACACATATATATACATTATTATTATTATTATTATTATTATTATTATTATTATTATATGTGTCTTATTTCTTCTGAGCAACAAGCAGCACCAGAAGAGTAAAGGTAAAAAATACTATTGCAGTTCCTAGCACTTCTTGAATATAATGTCCAAGCAGAGAAATCCTATGTTTGGAGACCAGGTCTTCAATGAAGTGATGTTCTTCCTCATTAGCTGTATGAGGGATGTGTTACCTAAAATTGCCCCCAACATATATTAGCACAGCATTGGGATGCTGCTGTAGGAATGAAATCAGTGATTCCACAGCATGCCCTTTTCCCAACCATAAAATGTTTCCCAGACCTCCCATCATTGCAAGGCAAGATGATGCCTATAGCATTTATCACATGCTTGTTATTCTGCCCATGTGAGAATGGAGTGTCTTACAATCCATATCATCCAAGCCCACATCATTATTGTAACTGTAAGAGTAAAACAAATGGTTATGCTCTGGTCTGTTGTTACTGCATCAGTCCTTCCAGATAAAGAGGAGTATGTTGGTGATATCCATCTTCCAATTCAACATTAACAGCTAATATGCTGTCCTAATTCATCTCCCATTTGTATGCACAAAGTCAGGAAAAAGGCTAATCAATAGAGGGCTATTTTGAATGGCAAGTATAGTGCACTCTTGCCTTGCTCTTTCTGCAATCACACTAGACCTGCACACCTGCCACAAATGTGCAGCTGGGATACTGTTGATTTGCTGCTTCTGAGACATCTCCAGATCTTCTCAACATGGCTGCTTCAACTGTCATTTCCTCATAAGACTGCACTATGACTCTGGACACATGATTTTAAAAGCCACTGGAGCAAAGGGGAGGATTTGACTAATGAGAAAGCTGAGATGATAATTTCAAATCTGCTTGGGTTTTTTGATGTGCAGTTGGACAGAGATAAGGACAACAGAAGTGCTGCTTATGACTATGCTCTTTAGGCCTGCTGTCCCCTGCAGGGATTTGCATGTTCATTTTAGACAAATGTGCTAAACAGGATGAATGAGACCATTTTTTACTTGTTCTGAATGGAACAACCTAACATGGCATCTCATGAAAATACCTGAAATTTTTGGGCAATTTTCATTTTAGTGAAAAGATTTAAAGCAAAAGCCTCCCTGAGGCCTTCCAACTTCTATCCCACCCAGTAAAATCAAGTCTGGTGTTTAGGCCTACCTAGTGGAACATTTCGAGTCTAGCTAGGGCCTTCCTGGGTCCCTCTGACCCTCCTTCCAGTGTAAAATTTAAGGCTGGGGCTTGGACCTACTCAGCTGAATTGAGCCTGGTCCAGCTGGGGCCTCCCTGGGTCCCTTCGATCTGCATTTATGCTCCCTCAAATATTCCCAGGGCAGGGGTCCTCCCCAGTGCTCCCTTATTCCACACATGAAAATTTACACTGGCTCCCTAGCAAATGCAAATGTGTACACCTATGCTGCAGACTTCGGCCCTAAGTGTCCTGTTATGAAATTGAGATCTAATAATGTAAAGGTATACAAAACCTTGGTACCAGTAGATTTAAGTTTATAGTTTTTGCGCTAGAGCTAAGTATTGTTCGAAACCGGCTTGTCTGTGTGTCTATATTCATATCTGTTTATGGATAACCATTTGTGTATTTCTTTTACTGCAGCCCTGGTCCTTAAAATAATAAAAGCTTTACTATTTTACCTTGGTATGTTCATTGGCTCACATGTAAAAGGGATTGGATGCACTACTAGAATACTAATTTTCGGGACAGCTCTCTCAGAAGTCTATTCACCTAGGGGTGGGGGCTATACAAGTCTATTCACTATAAGGGATGGGGCTATACAAGGAACAGCACATGCCACAGCTTCTCTAGGATGCTGTGCATGATTGGCCTCCTCCAGTTCCATATTACACCCTCTCCCTTTGCCCACTCCGCCATGAACTTTTTCAGCATAAAGTTCATAGTGGCATATTATCAGCCCTAATGGAACATACTAAATCCTCTTCCTGCCAAAACTTTTGAATATAGTTCCAAGTTCCTGCTGAATACTGGTTCAGTCAGACAAATGGATATTACCTTGTACTCCTTCAAAAAGGAGTCCTACATGACCAAATCCTTACACATTGTCTTGTTTACCAAAATGAACTATTATCATACACATCAGTCATCATAGCATGTATCATCCTGTCCCATGAGTATCACCATGTGTAGTTTAAATGGCCTGTGAGAGACTGCAAGTAGCTGAGGGTTACTTTCTTTGCATAACTGAAATTAGCCCCTTCATTTGTCAAGCTTGTCCACTAGGAGTCTAGATACCAATTCCCTGTTGCTGTGTTTCACTCACAGGGATATAAATAACCTGTATAACCCCCTGACTCTCAAGAGTATCATGGTGGGTAAACTGAATGGAGCAGCAGTTGCTACCCTTAATACCAGGCATGTGGTGGGGGGGCGGGAGGGGGGCTGTCGTTATATGCATGGAGCAGCATATACTACTCTTAACAGAAGGCATGGGGGGAGGGGTAACCTGCAATGAATGGCAATTACTACCCTTAACAGAAGGCATGGGGGTAACCTGCACATAGTGACAATTACTAAACTTAATAGAAGGCATGGTGGGGGAGGGGGAGGGATTTAACCAGCATGGAGCAGCATTTACCACCCAAGTAAGTTTCTGGGCAGATTGGACAGGCCATTTGGGTCTTTATCTGCCATCATTTACTATGTTACCAGGTAATATAATAAATTATGGCTGTAACATAGTTTCTCCTTATGTAGATTCATCTACATAGGGAGAAAAATATATTGCTGCACCCTACTGGTACAGCAATGGATTTCAAAGTGGCCAGATTTAGCATCAACAATCAGCTCACAAATAGTTGTTGCTCCAAGAAATTCTTATTTTGCTCAAATATAAAAACAAAGTCAATAAGGATAATCGACAAGTGCACTTCACACATGTGGTGTTCTTATTTCCCACAATTCAAATTTATCTTCAGAAACAGTTTCTCTTAATACACAGTGAAATTTCACAATTCAAATGGAGACAGTCAGTATAACTATAACTTTTCAGCTCTCAACTCCTCCTGCTGAACTAGAGCAGTTGGGTAAATGTGTGTGGGCAGAGGAATGGGGACAAAGCTTTGCTTGCACATTTGCAAATCCAGTTTTACAAGTGTAATTTTTCTTCCCCACTGTAAAATATGCCACCAGGAATGACTCTTTTTAAAACAGGTATGCAGGTACTTTTAGTAGTGTTGACATATGACATTCTCTTCCTGTGGAATTTGGCCACCTTACTCACTAGTTACCCAGCTAGATACCTTTGACAACCGACCTCATTAAGGAATTTACAACTACATGCAAATTTATTGAAATGTGCCCATGAATTACTGAAGAACATTTACAGCTTTACCGCATAATTTTAAAATCCTTGATGCAGACCTGACCTGCCAATAGAAATCATAGGCCTTAAATAGTATGAATATTGCTGTTTTAAAGAATATTACATCATCTCCTAGTTAGGAGATACCATGTAAACTACTGCAGCTTTACTCTTGGATTTCATCACCAAGCTCATTGGTAATATTATTGCCCTGCTTTAAGATAAAGTTTGCCCTTTCACTCTACTTGTAAGTTCAAGCAACATCATCTTTTGCTCTAACCTATTTATTTTGTTTTATTTATATGTTTAAAACAGCATTATTATTAACTGCTTCCCAAGTCCATCAGAGTTGCCCGAAGCAGTGCACAAAAAAGCATGTATAAATTTCATGACACAAAAAAAGTATAAAATAAAAACTCAAGGGAGTGTTAGATCCTAAAAGCTAGTCAAGAAATGTATTAAGGTAGCCCAGTAAATATGAGATCAATCAACTTACATTTTTTATTTATTGACCTTCATTTCCCCTTTAAGATAAAAAGAACATCATCAGCATGTCATGATAAACTGGCCATATCAATACACACAACTTTTGTTACAGAAAAACAAATTATCTTTGGCAAATCAGCAGACATTTGTGGAAAATCCAGACAAAATTTCATCATGAAACAAATTGCTATTACACTATTTGGGCTTGATGTACTAAAGGGTATTTTTTTTCCATTTTATATCCAGGGAAAAGGCCAAGAGTTAACTAGCTAAATATTTGCTTTTAAAAATTTCCCTCTGCTGGCAGCAAAATGTACCTATCTAGGGGCTGGATTTTCTAAGATCACAAATGTTTGTGAATCGCATGGTAACGGGGGGCGGAGGGTGAAGCGGGGGGGGGGGGGGTGGGCCTGTGAAAGCCGGCAGCGATTGCACCACCGCGGTGTTATCACTGCCAGCTTTCACACCCAATAGCGTCATCGTGAAAGGTGGTGCTATTGGGTGCGCTACTGGCAACGATAAGGGGGTCTTACCTTATCGCCGCCAGCGAAGTTTCTGCAGCGTCTGCCCCGACACTGCCCTGACTCCTCCTCTTCCGGTGCCGACGCCGACTTTTCTCGTGAGATAGCTAGATCGGGGCAAAGTCGGGGTGGCCTAAATTCCCAGGTCAGAAAAGGAATGGCTCCTTACTAGTTTTAGGAGAATTTTCATCCTAAAAACTAGCTGGTTTAGTTCAGCTGAAAATTAACCAGTTATTTTTGCCATTCATTAGCTTTTGAAAACTTGATCTTAGTGCTAACTGTTTAGGATAGTGGTAGCAATTATTTTGCACAAAAATATTTGTTATAATGTTTACAACTCTTCATTCATAAGAACATAAGAAATTGCCATGCTGGGTCAGACCAAGGGTCCATCAAGCCCAGCATCCTGTTTCCAACAGAGGCCAAACCAGGCCACAAGAACCTGGCAATTACCCAAACACTAAGAAGATCACTTACCTAAATGTTAAACCTTGTCATGCCTGGACTCAGAAAAAAATTTGTAAGTGACCCTCTATTTCAGATATTCTTTATTTCTTTAGGGACCAGACAAACCTAAAGATCTCCAACCAGAAGGCATGGGGATTTCAGGGTGAAAAAGATGTGGCAAATCAGCACCAAATGAGTATTTTTTTTAATATCTATTTATTAAGTTTTATATCATATTACATGAAAATAAAACAGTAAAGACAGTTGCATATCAAGAAAGTCGACAATGGCAAAAACCATTCAAAACAGAAATACATCATAAAAGAAAGATGGGGAAAAACATAAGAATACTTCAGATCAAATAAAACATATGCCAAAACTGCAAATGGTTGCCCAAGTGAGCCCACCTACCCAGAGGACTTAATTAGCCTGTGATTTATCCCTTACAAAGGTGTCCAAATGAAGAGGATCAATTAAAATAAATTTGTTTTTCTGAAAAACTATTTCACACTTGCAAGGACATTTTGAGAAGATGGAAGCACCCATATCTAGAACACACAGATTAAGTGACAAAAACTGCTTCCTTCATACTTGAGTCTCCCTACAGATGTCAGGAAAGATCACAAAATAAGGCATTTTTATACTTGAAAAAATATTAGAATATAATATCCTTCTCAGAATCCAATGCAAAGAAAACCTCAAGAGTAGCACACATAGAAATAATATCTAAGGAAGATTGAAGAAAGTCAGTCATGTCAGAACTGTCGAACAGAGTAAGCAACTCAGCAGACCTTTCATCCATATTAGAAATTTTACTAAGTATGGCATATAGTAACATTTAGAAAGCAAAAAATTCTTATCAGGAGAGGATTGCAATATTTCTAATGCATATTTCTTAAACAGTTCTAAACCTCAAATTAATCTAGTCCTGGGAAAATTTAAAAGATGAAGATTTTTAGATCTAATTTTATTTTCACAGAGTTTTTGTTTAAAGTGTAGACTCAAATTGTCTTTAGTTGCATCTTTAGCATTAAACTAATATATTGCTTGGGCAGAATAAGATGTTACTTGTGATTCTAGAACTTCAATTTTCTGATCAAGATCTGAAACTTTAACCAAATTCTCAGAGGCGTATTGACTAGGCTGAGGGACTACTTGAGTTAGAGAGGAATCCAAGCAGGCCATTGATTTTCATAAATCCCTCAGAGAAATTTCTGCAGGTTCAGAAGAACCATTGATTACATCATTAAGGTTGGGGACCTTGATGGGTACCATATGACTAGGAAATTGAACCCGATTAAAAAGCGGGAAATCAACAGCAACAATATTCATAGGTATAGTAGTCATTTTCTCATTTGAAGAAGCCCCATGATGAAGAGCTCCCGAGGGAGCAAGATTATCAACTCTGTGATATAGATCCTCGAATACCTCTTTGGAGAGGCCCAGATTAACCACAAAGTTTTTCTCTCAGCCCTCACCAAGAACAAGATGGGTTAAATTAGGTGGGGAGTGAGTATCCGGACTTAAGGTAATGACATTGGACCCAGAAGAATCAAGTTGAGTAGAAAGATGATGGGATAACATGCGAGTCCATAGGACCCCTTACCAGAGTCAATGTCATCGGGGTTGATGCTATCTTCCCCTTTCTTTTCCTTCCCATGACACACATGAAAACTGATGCACAGGGGCGTGTCTCTTTGGCATGTAGCTTCGTCATGCCAGTGGCAGTGTGCCACAAGCCTCCACTTTATAAGGGTTTCCCAGGCACTTAGGATGACATCAGTGCTAGTGCTGTGCAGCCAATGAGAATCGCCTCTCCACCTCCAACTGCCTTGAGAGCATGGACAACACAGGCAGGCAAGATGTCCCCAGCTATTGCCGCAAGTCGCCTCTTCTTAGGGTTCCCCAGGCACTTAGGATGATGTCAACATCAGCGCCATGCAGCCATCGAGGACCACCTCTCTACCTCCAGCTGCCTCAGGAGCATGGACAAAGCAGGCAGGCAAGGTGTTCCCATCTTTATTCTTTGCAGCATTAGAAGTGGAATGGTTAGAGCAGCGGGCTACAAACCAGGGAAGCCAGAGTTCAAAGCTCACTGCCACTGCTTGTGACCTTGGGCAAGTCACTTCACCCTCCATTGTTTCAGGTATAAACTCAGATTGTGAACCCTCTGAGGACAGGGAAATATCCAAGTACCTGAATGCAATCTGCTTTGAAGAATCTGAAAGGCAGAATAAAAATGAAATGAAATTAATTATGTGCAGAGGATGCTCCTGTACTGCTCTTCTTTGTGTTCATGCAGTGTAATTCACTGCTAATGGAGTAGTATTGCAGAACATCCTAAATATGCAAATCAGAAATGGTACATTAAGAGAAGCAGAAGAAACACTGTTCACTCAAAAAAAAAAAAAAAAAAGCAATGTGAGTAGTACCGTCCTACTTTGCCTTATTCAAGCCTAGCCTTTTCTGGAATAATTGATTTTTTTCACCTTTTCACAAAAAAATATCACTGTAGGAGTGAATAGTGAAAGTTTAAGCAAAATATCAGAAAGCAGCAAAATCTTGCAGAACTGATGGAAGGTTAGTGATAGAATCTTGTGAAAATAATGCAACATCAATAACTTGTTTAACATATGATGTAGTTATATACCTGCTCAAGTTTGTTATATGTGATAGATGAAGTAATGGTAGCAGGAACTGGTTCACCATCTGACTTTCAGACCTCAGCTAATCAGAAAGAAAAGACTCTTAGTCCTATAGGTTTTCAGAAGACTGTAGGATTTATTGACATCAGGGTCCCCCAGTCTCCTGCAATTCCGCAATTACTGTAAAAGCCACAAAATGTGTCCATTGCCACAAAATTGGCCTGTCTTACCTGAAAGAGAACGGGTTTGGTAGAAGTGGGACAGCAATTGCTTCCTTTCCACTATGCTGTCTTCCCCCCAGAAGGGAAGCATTATTGATTATAGTGGGATGGTCATTCCTCCTCTTCTGTATCCCCCAGAAGAGAAGTATCATTGGTGGCAACGGGACAGTTCTGATGCCCAGGCCTTGGAGCAGCTCTGATGATGTCCTTTTCTTTATTTCTTCAATTGAAGCCATCTGCTGGGGTCACACCAAAGTTAATTAACTCTGGCTTATTCATCCCAGAGTACAGTGCCATTTTGATGTATGACATTGTACAGTATTGGGCCTGGGTCCAGATTGATGCCTCGGCATCAGAACCCAGCCTCCAGGATGAGCTGCGACATCTGGCCTGGACCTGGCACCTGGCATTAGGCCTGGGTCTGGGCCAATGCTCCAGCATTGGGACTTGACCTCTGGGCTGGGCTGCAGCATTGGCGGGCCCTAGCCTAGGCCAAGGCCAGGTATTGGACCCGCCCTCAGGGCTGGGCCCCAGAATTGGGCCTTGATCTGGGTTGAGACCCTGGTATCGGAATCTGGTCTCCAGGCCGGGCTGCGACATCGGACTTGGACCCAGGCTCCGGCCTAGGCTGAGGCATTGGCTTTTCATAGGACAAAGTCGAGTCCATGGAGACCTACTGCATCCTCGGCCTACACAAGACAGAGGCTTTGTTCTGGGCCTAGGCATTGGCCTTTGGAAGGTTGAGGCTAAGTTCATGGCGATCTACCACCCACCTCGGCCTATGCAAGGCCAAGGCTTCGGCCTGGGCTTAAGCCTTGCCAGCAGAACCCCACAGGACCACGTAAGTGGGGATCAGGTGGGATCCTGGCCCCAGTATTTTTCTGGGTGGGTGGGTGGAGGCCCTGTTTTTGTTGTTTTGTCCATTTTTGGAGTTTTTTTTATTTTTATTGTTGATTTGTTTTTTTCACACAAATGAAATGAATCAACATTCCACAAACCGAGTGGGAGAAGAGTGTGAATGAGGGAATCACCATGGGGGCAAGTGGAATGAAGAGTCTGAATGTGGTATAGGATGTGAGTGAGAGGATTGGAGGGATATTGGGATGTGAGGGGATCAAAGGAACTTTGAAGGGGGGTTAAGGGAAAGAAGGGATGGTGTGTTATTGGGGGAGCTATGGTTTCCTTCTTTCTCCACCCTCATCCCAATCCTCCCTCCTTCTCATCCACCCCATTCCCAGTTTTTGTTCTCTTCTTCATCCTGATCTTCCCTCCTTCTCTTCTAACCCCATCCACAATACTCCCTTTCTTCCCACCTTCTCCTCCCCATTCCTGATTCCTCTTTCCTCCTTTCCTTTCCCTTCCTCTCATTCTCTTTTCATGTCCTCCCCATCCTCCCCTCCCTCTATGCCTCTAACTTCCTTTCACCCTCTACCCCTCCTTTCTAACATTCCTTCTTCTTTCCCCTCCTCTGAGATCCCCTTTCCCTCCTTTGACATATCTTCACTTCCCATTCCCAGATCCCTTCCCCTCCTTCCTCCCCAGCCCCAATCACAAAGATCTCTTTCCTTTAATAATGAACCAAATAAATTAACTGGACACAAAAGAGTCAGAAATTTCTTTAATATTACTTAAATTGTAAATATATGCAAAATTATGCAAATTGACCACTTAATTGCTGCATAATTTTGAAACATTGGCCACAGAGGGCCTTATTTTCTAAACAGATCGCAAAATACCATGCCAAAATGGAGGCGGAGTCGGCCCTGGAAGAGGAGGAGTTGGGGCATCACCGGGGCCGACTCCGCGAAGACGCCGCGGATGACGAAAAGGTAAGGCCCTTTTCGCGTCCGAGTTCGCACCCAATAGCTACACCTTCTATGGTGGTGCTATTAGGTGCGAAACCGGCAGCGATCGCACCGCGATGGTGCGATCGCTGCCGGCTAGCACAGGCCCGCCCCCCCCCGTTTCGGCCCCCTGCCCCTCATTCCCTAAAGTATCGCAGGCCTGCGATACTTTAGAAAATGAGGCCCAGAATTTGCTAACCCTTGCCATACAATCTTGAAAAATCTGCCGCAGTAAACCAGGGTCTCTAACTGACAGCTTGTAAAGTTGATCAGATTCAGCATAACTACTGCAGGGATAAGATACAAACTTCTTGGTTATAGTTCTTTCAGTGCCATCTTTTGTAATAGAATACTGATTGATATTTTCAGGTATGGATAAGATTGCCTTATAATATTAATAGAAATATAATAATTACATAAGGATTACATGAAAATGTGATTGAGTGCGTGTTAGCTAATACAATTATATTCTTATGGGGGAATATAATAGATCTCCTAAAATATAATAATCTTGACTAAACATAATAAATTCAAAAGATTAATATTCTTTATGTACATAAAATAAGTGGTTTTGCTGCTTTCTCAGAAGTAGTACATTCCTTCTTCATAAGACGTTCCAGAGGTGATCTTTTCCATGAATCCAGGCCTTCTTTACTAATTTCACTTGTGTGCATCCTTTGTTCTAGTTATATGTACAATTTTCCACAAATGCATGTATGAAAAATACAATTTTCATTTTGTGAATAACTTTGCTTTTAATTCAAACATTTTTGCACATTTTTTCTCATAGTTAACGTGCAATATTAATTGATAAAGGGGCAATTTTCAAAACTGATTGCATTGATGCAAAGTTCATGGATACGTTTACCTGTGGGCTTTGCACACTGTGGGCTTTGAAAACTGCTCCAAGAAAATGTACCTGCAAAGATTTATCTCTGCTTTTTCTGTGGGTAATTATCCCTTGAAAAATGCATATAGATTTGAAAATGTAATTTATATGCATTATTTCTCTCCCCCCAACCTAAACATACTCCCCATCCCACATATTTCTTGCTTGGCTGACAGTACATGCGTTGCTGATATCCTTATGCACCTTTTGGCAGGTAAGGGGCTAAGGGCTGGGTGATTTTTAAATAATTTCCCCAGGTAAACTGGTATTTAGTTACTCATGTAAACACGTTTGAAAATTGTCTTAAAAAAAATCTAAACCCTGTATAGGAGACAAGGCCATATTCCATCACTTTGCAAGTGTTTTCATATAATCAGAAGAAACAGCGTTATTTTTTGTTTAAGTAGGAACCATCACTGTAAAAAAAAAATACAGCAAATATGGAAGCTTCTATTAAAAAGATTTAGTAATATCCAAATCACTCTATATTAGTCTTTTCTCCCCTTTGAAACATAATATATCATGATCCATGGTCTGTAATCTGCTGGATGGAATAGCAAAAGTTAAATATGAATTGTGGCTCCGTAGTTGGGAGGATTGTATATTCATATTTATAGAAATTATAACTTTTGGATTATGTTTATTTTATTATATGGAAACAGTAAGAATGAGTGCCAATGTGCTTTCACAACTAAAGCTTACTCATTACCTCTATGCAGATGACATCCAGATCCTCATCCCCATCACAGAATCAATCCAAAAAACCTTCACCTTCTGGGAGAACTGTCTTCAACCAATTAAACAACTACTTTCCAACCTGAACCTGATTCTAAACTCCAGCAAAACAGAGATGCTTCTTATTTCACATAACCCAAACACCCTCACTACTAGCATGGCACAATCTACACCTAGCCTTTCACAATCCACATCTTCAAACAAGAATCTCTCTGCAGACGTCAGGAATCTAGGAGCATGGTTTGACAACCAACTTAACCTAAAAAAATTCATAAACACAACCACCAAGGACTGCTTCTTTAAACTTCAAGTCCTAAAAAAGCTAAAACCACTCCTTCACTTCAATGACTTTCGCCTCGTCCTACAATCCATTATTTTTTCTAAACTCGATTACTGCAACTCAATCCTACTTGGCCTCCCCTCCAACAGCATCAGACCCCTACAGATGGTACAAAATGCCGCTGCCAGAATCCTAACTAACACGAATAGAAGAGACCATATCACCCCCATCTTGAGCAGTCTCCACTGGCTTCCCATCAAACAGAGAATCCTATACAAAACCTTAACCATTATTCATAAAGCAATCCATGATGTCGCACCTATATCACTACTAACTCCTCTTCATCCACATTTATCCTCCAGACCCATCAGAAATGCCTACAAAGGCACCTTAGTCGCAGCCCCAGTTAAATCAACACTAAGAAAAAGAGCACTCTCATCTGCGGGACCACATCAATGGAATGCTCTCCCACCAGACCTACGCCTCGAACCCAGTCTACCAGAGTTCAAAAAAAGATTAAAAACCTGGCTCTTCAGTCAGGCTTTCCAATCACCAGAGTGTAACTAAGCACTTCCTCCTGACTTTCAGATCCTTTCATTACAGTGTATCACTAACATCACAGACTCTTAATTTTACACCTTCTTAATCGCAATTTGATCTTAACATAGACAAATCATATAATATATAATTGTATCTTTGTATAATGTTTGGTAGCCCGGTTGTCGCTACTATAGTTCTTTGTAAAAAAAAAAAAAAAAAAAAAAGTTGAACACACGTTCTGTTTAATGTTAAATGTTAATTTATTATGGTCACTTCTCAATGTTCCTTGTAATAAGCCCAGGCTGGACTGTCCCAACCAGGGCAACTTATTGTTTAATGTAAACCGGATTGATTTGTATTGTATACAGGAATTCCGGTATATAAAAATTAAAAATAAATAAATAAATAATAATGTTCCCTCTAATACATTTGTTGGGCACATAATTTCAGCTGTGAGTGGTGGGGGTGAGGGAGTGCATTAGTGTTATACCCCAGTGTTTAGTGGGGGGGGGTCCTCAATCATGTGCTATTTTCTCTTGCCCCCTCCCCCACCATGCTCTTTCTATCATGGTTCCACCATCTACTGATCCTACCACAAGGAACTCAAGCGCTTTCTTTCTCCTTCTATCTCCCTTGCTCTCTCCATCTTTCTCTTATCAGTTTCCATCTTTTCCCTTCATTGTCATCTCTTCTCTTGTCTTCTCACTCTTCCTTAACTTTTTTCAAATCTTTCAGCACCCTCATCTATCTCTCTCCATTTTCCTCTCTCCTATACTTCCATCCCTTTTCATTGTTTCCCTTCCCCGCCATCTCCTTATTCTAGGGGTGTGCATTCAGTCCCTACGCATTGGCAATCCGTAACGGATGTCGCCATATTCATTGTATTCGTGGGGAAGCGAAAAGTATTGCGATTCCCCACGAATACACGAATCTTCACCGAATTATTTGGCCGCCTAAAGAAGCCAATTTAAACAAACCACCCACCCTCCTGACCCCCCCAAGACTTGCCAAAACTCCCTGGTGGTCCAGCGGGGGGTCCGGGAGCCATCTCCTGCACTCACACCCTGGGCTGCCGGTTTCAAAATGGCACCGATAGCCTTTGACCTACCATGTCACAGGGCCTACTGGTGCCATTGGTCAGCCCCTGTCACATGGATGGCCCGAGTGCAGGAGGTCGCTCCCTGACCCCCGCTGGACTTTTGGCAAGTCTTGTGGGGGTCAGCAGGGTCCCCCAAGACTTGCCAAAAGTCCCTGGTGGTCCAGCGGGGTTCTGCACTCAGGCCGTCAGCTGCCAGTAATCAAAATGGCGCCGATAGCCTTTGTCCTTACTATGTCACAGAGGCTACTGGTGCCATTGGTCAGCCCCTGTCACATGGTAGGAGCACAAGATGGCGCCGATGGCCATGTGACTGGGGCTGCCAACTCTCCATTTTTCTCCCTCTGTACCCCATTTGCCCCTGCCTTTCCCTCTCTTTTCTCAGCATATGCTCTCTGCTTTTCTTTACCCTATGCCCAGCATCTGACCCCACCATTTCCTTCCTTCCCCAGGATCTACCCCCCCTGCCATTCCTTCCCTCTCTCAGCATTTACCTCATGCCTCTTCCCTCCTGCCCCAGAATTTGTTCCCTGTGTGGTGACTGTGTGCTACAGAGAGTGTATAAAATGTTATATTCAAAGGATGTGTCGTAAAAAGAAGGTGCTTTCCTCCAAAGGGCTGTGCTGCTCTGATAGTGAGAAGGTTCCACTGAGTGAGGTTCCAGTAAAGGGCAGAGGGTGCTACAAGCACTTAGTTGACTGACAGCTGGGTGTGGTCTAAGGGGAGCTTATATAACCCTGGTTCAGACTTGGCCTGGGGTTTCTCCGGAGTCACAGAAGAAGAAGGAGAACGTAGCTGTCACCCTCTCCAGGGGTGATGGGGAGAAGCAGGAGTTAAGACAGATATTCTCCCACTGTCTCAGGAAGCCTGAGGGAAAGGAAGAATTGTGTGTTGCAATTTTGGAAGAGTGACAGAAAAATATTCCAACTGTAGTGGATCCTTGCTTGGACCAGGAGGCAAACTGTGCCTAGCAGGCAGTAGCCTTGGGGCTTGGTAGAGTCCCTGTCTTCAGAAACAGAGGGGCTTTTCTTCCTTGAACTGATCAGGATTCTGTGAGTAACAAAAATCAGTGTGCATGAACAGTAAGGTGGACAGGGTAGGGCGGAGAATGGATTGTGAAGTGAGATGTGATTTCTAAGGAAGTAATGAAGCAAATAACTAAGAATGTTTTTTTTTCTAGTTTGCTGGGTTTTTTTATATTGATTGGTAAACTCTGTGGAATAAACTATTTTTCTGTTTAGAGCACAACTTTTTGGAGTGGACATTATTTTGTAGAACAAGTGTGTGTGTGTCCTTGGCCCGGTCAGCATCTGCATCTTGCCTCTTTCCCCATCACCTGTCTTGTTCACCTATTTCCCCAGCATCCATCCCAAGGCAGACATTGCCCCTCTTTCTTAGCACACAGACCACAATAGAGATCTAATGCAGTTAGTCTATTTTTAAAGAAACTTCAATAGTCTTGAATGGTAGGCTATTCCAGATTCTCAGCATCTTTAAATAATGTTTCGTTCTGTGCATGTGACTTTAAGGAATTTCAGATTGTGCTTCTTCTTCAACTCCTTGGATGCACCTTAATTTCTGCACAAAATCCTTAAATGATTCTTTCACTAAGGTATTTATAAATGAGCCCTATTATACCCTAAGACAGGGGTCCTCAACCCAATCCTCGGTACACACTTAGGGGCTGATGCAATAGAGTGTGCTCAGCCGAGTGCACTGTATAACCTGCAGTTGACGCGGGTTGTATAGGCGCTAATTAATAGGGGTGTGCATTCTTTTGTGAATAAATAGGGAATATAGACGATATTTCCTATTTCGTCGTGTTTCGGGGGGCTGACGAAACAATAGGAAAACCCACGAAATTTCGTGCATTTTCTTATCATTTTTTGGGGGGGAGAAAGGGCACATTAAAAAAAACAAACAACCAAACCCACCCCAACCATTCTAATTTAATTAATTGCAACCCCCACCATCTCGACCCTCCAAGACTTGCCCGAACCCCTCCCAAGACTTACCAAAAGTTCCTGGTGTTCCAGCGAGGTCCTGGGAGCGATCTCCCCCTCTTGGGCCCTCGGTTGCCACTAATCAAAATGGCACCAATGGCCTTTGCCCTTACCATGTGACGGGCTATCAGTGCCATTGGTCGGCCCCTGTCACATGGTAGGAGCAATGGATGGCCCGCGTCATTTTTTAAGATGGCGCCGGCCGTCCATTGCTCCTAGCATGTGACAGAGGCCGGCCAATGGCACCATTAGCCCTGTCACATGGTAAGGGCAAAGGTCCACTGACGCCATTTTGTTTACTGGCAGCTGACGGCAAGAGACCAGGAGATTGCTCCCGGGACCCCCGCTGGACCACCAGGGACTTTCAGTATGTTTTTGGGGGTCATAATTAATTAAATCTGAAGGGTTAGGGTGGGGGTTTTCTTTTGGTTCAGGACAGCCGAAAAAAAATTGGCCCGAACCGCGGAAAACGTAATTTCCCACGGCAGGCCGATAACGAAGGCTGAACCGAAAGATTCGGCCGGGTTGAGAGCCACTACCCTAATATATCTCTTTTCCAATGGAAACATTCTCATCTTCTGTTAATGCTGTGAAAGGGGATAACAAATATGAAAGCCCTGCTCTATTATATAGATTGCAATAGAAAAATGTATTATGTGAGCTACGTTGCCCTAAATAATTTTTTTTAAAGATAATTGAAATATAAATGCAGAAAACAAATATTTTCCACTGAAAGTAAGGTCAACATAGTTAGGAACAATGCAATCATGTAACATCCCACTCCTAGCCTTACTATAGTGCCTATGCCCTACATAGGTATTTTAACCCCTATGGGAGGGCCACCTACTAACTCGGGGTGGGGATTAGGTATGAGCGTCGGGGGTTGGGGGCCACTTTCGCATTCCACATGAGACCTACGGACAGAACAGTGGTCTCTAGTGCAGATTTGCTGGCCGTCGGAGTGAGGACGCTCACTCCAAGAAGTGGTTTGGGCAACGTTCTCTCTACCTAGCTTGATGGACACTCTACCTGGGCAACAACATGCTAGGTGGAGAGAATGTTGGCCAAATCTCCGCTTGGAGTGAGCGTCCTCACTCCGACGGCCAGCAAATCTGCACTAGAGACCACTGTTCAGTCCGTAGGACTCATGTGGAATGCGAAAGTGGCCCCCAACCCCCGACGCTCATACCTAATCCCCACCCCGAGTTAGTAGGTGGCCCTCCCATAGCGGTTAAAATACCTATGTAGGGCATAGGCACTATAGTAAGGTTCTCTCTCTCTCTCTCTCTCTCTCTCTCTCTCTCTCTCTCTCTCTCTCTCTCTCTCTCTCTCTCTCTCTCTCTCCAGGAGCCTGAAACAGGCTGTCTGGGACTATCGTGCACCGCAATAAAAGAAACCGGCAAATATCGTGCACTGCGATAAAAGACTGAAAGAATCATTGTGCACTGGGAAAACATCGCG
The DNA here is from genome assembly GCF_901001135.1 of Rhinatrema bivittatum. Taxonomy (NCBI): domain Eukaryota; kingdom Metazoa; phylum Chordata; class Amphibia; order Gymnophiona; family Rhinatrematidae; genus Rhinatrema; species Rhinatrema bivittatum. The sequence goes on from NC_042621.1 coordinate 176,383,156, forward strand.
TGTGGCGCTAATGTTTTCGTGAATGGCGAAAACATCGCCGCACGCGATTTTTCCCCACTGCACGAAAGAAGCCTCATTTGCATTGGTAACGCCCCCTAATGCGTTACCAATGCGATATTGGAAAATAAGGCCCTAAGTCTCTTATATTAATAAATACAGGGAGTGCCTTATCTGATCATTATAAGAAGACTCATGTTTATTGTGAGACATAAGGCTCAAGGCTGAGCAACTCAAAACATCTAAGACCTAGTGCAATATCTAGTTAAAGTGCAACCTATAGAATCTTATTTTTATTACACAAAAGATAATTACTAATTTTCTTGATATTATTACATTTTAGAGATTTGGGATATTAGACAAGTAATTTACTATGGTGATTACAATGCAGACATCATAGACTAATCAGTCTATTGCAATGTAATGTTTTATAAACAACAACCAAGTCTCTACTTCATTTGTTATGATAATGATAATATTAATATTATTTTCTTATCTTAAAAATGAAATAAAAAACAACAACACTTTTAGTACTATATGTTCATTTCTCTCAATTTGCATTTATCTCTGGGAACACCACAGATGAATGGTGCTGGTTACAAAATTAGTCCTTGAGGTCTTCAACTAGGTTTGATGAACTTACTTTCTGAAGGAAAAGGCTTTTGAGATATATGTGTGTGCACATGCGAAAATATGCAAGGGTGTCCCCCTAATAACTTTTGTGTTTTTTGTCCTATCCACACCAAATTTTCAGGACATTTCAGGAGGGACATGAAGATTCTGACAGGGATGGTTTTTTTTAGAAAATTGATCCATACTTATCCATGGACTGCAAAACATCTGCATGTCTTTTATGGAAAATTGACTCCCTTAGTTCTTGTTTTTCAGGTGTCCGTTGTATATTTGCATGTATTTGATCCAAGAGCTGAATTACTTTGTATACTCTGGTTATCCTGAAAACCAGATTTAGTTGAGAGTCCGGAGTTTCCATGTTTGGGAACCACTGTTATATGGTGAAGTAATTAAACATTACTAAACTGATCACAAGTTTGAGAATTAGTAGATATGCATATGATCCTACCAGTGAATTGGTGTTGTCACAGAACATCAAAAAGATATTGGAATCTCTTTAACCACCCTGAATGTTGAATTTCCAGCTCTATTTTATTGTACTGCATTGGTCTGATTTCTATAAAAATGAGCTGGGTCTACACATTTATTCTTAGAATTATTTTTTTTTTACAGAGATGTCAGTGCAGTTGACAAAATATATTTTCATATTGCAATCTATAAAATGGAGTGGGGCTTTCATAGTAATTTGCCCTTATTTATTTATTTAACACAAAACAAGACGTACAACATCTTTAGTTTCATGATAAAGCCTTCACTCAAAATAACATATGGTTATATCGTTAGCAGAGTTGGGGAAAATTTGATGTTTACTTCATGAAAGATTAATTGGTCACTCAGGAATTTACATTTTCATATATTTTTATGACAGCGCCTTGAAAGAAATTTGATGTATTAGTATAGAAGAGGGTGATAGTCTTAAATGCCTAACAGCTGTTTCCTTTGAATTTCAATAACGTTTTAAGTTCATGTTACTGCCTTTTCTTATTCACTCAATTTACTACATTTTTCTATTCATTTCCATTACTTATTAGGCTCTAACTTTGTCATGATGAACTGCAATGAATATATGGCTACAAAATATAAAATTAATGGCAAGGTCACAGGGCATCTTTGGTTCCCATATGTACTTTTTTTCAGCTTGACCTATATTCTGGTTTTTGGGATAAATGGAGTTGAATAGTTCACCTCACCAAGCTCATATGTTTTGTGCCTTGCCAAGTTATGTGCTATGATTATAAATTAATTTTCTAGAACTTCTCTAAAATATAAGAAGAAGCCACATAATTTTCAGATTATGCCTCATTCATTAATATTGTGCAATAAATACTTCTATAATCTGCAAGGTACTGATACATATTGTTAAAGTTTAATTTAGTCTAGTTTATTGGATTTATCTATTTCTTAAATAGATAAATCCAATCAATGTACAATAAAATATAATAAAAACATGATTACTTCAACATAAAAAAATTGTAAATAAAAAATAAACATACAAATTTAAACAAGAGCACTAAAAGACAGAAAAGTACAGTAAATTAGAATATGAGACAGGTCATAGACTGAATAAACCATCAGATGGGACAGAGATAGCCAATGCTGGTCCTCAGGAGCCACAGATAAGGCTGGTTTTCAGAATATCCACAATAAATAGGTATGAGATAGATTTGCATTTATTTTATTTTAAATAATTGATAATTAGATAATTAATTTGATTGATTTATATTCTGCTTTTCAGGCTCTTCAAAGTGGCTTACATACAGGTACTGTAGGTTTTTCCCTGTCTCCAGAAGGCTCACAATCTAAGAGACCTATTTACTAAAGGTTTCCTCCCATGTTGTGTCTATGGGAAAAATGCTTAGTAAATAGGGCCCTAAGGCCGGGATTGTCTAACGATGCACAGCTCTATGAATCGCGCGGTGCAGGGGAGTGGGGGTGGGGCGAAGCGGAGGGCAAGCCTGCGATAGCCGGCAGCAATCACACCTCTGTGGTGAGATTGCTGCCGGCTTTTGCACCCAATAGCACCACCATTGAAAAAGGTGGTGCTATTGGGTGTGAAATTGGAAGCGAAAAGGCTCCTTACCTTTTCGCCATCCGTGCTGTCGTTGCGGTGTCCGCCCCGGTGCCGCCCCGACTCCTCCCCTTCCGGCGACTACTCCTCCCCGACTCCTCCCCAATCTAGCTATCTTTAGAAAATAACCCCATAAGTCTTTTGTACCTGAGGCAATAGAGGATGAAGTGATTTTTATTTCATCATTTTGACGTGTAAACGCTGTATGCAAATCTATTTCATGCATCTTCATTTAGGATATCCTAAAAATCAGGCCTGTTTTTTGTCTCTTGAGGACTGGAATTGGCCGCACCTGAAATAGCAGTTAAAATGGCAGCAGCCAGCGATAGGAATTGGTAAGATAAAAATTAAGGAAAATAAAATCATATAACAAAGAAGGACTTAACATTTTAAAAACAATCATTAAGAAATGGATCAAATATAAAAGAATAAAAACAATTTGTGAGCAGTGTAAAATTGCTGAATAGAATTAATACAAGAGAAACCACCAATGTACAGAATTTATATAAATAAAAACTAGTTGTTGAAGACTTGTGAAAAAAGCCATCTTGAGATCCTTCCTAAACTTAGAGAAATCTAGCATTTAGAGAGGGGGAGGGAGTTCCATAGAATAGGGGCCAAATAAGAAAAGCTAATCTCACAAGTTCTCTGCAATCAGATTTCCTTTTGGGAAGGTTAATTTTAGTAGTTCTTGCTGCAAATAATGCAAAACTCATCCTGGTTCATATGAAATAAGGAGGTTAGAAAGGTACGGGGGAATACCCCAGTGAAATGCTTGAATATAGCATCCAATTTTAAATTGAATGTGACTTGAGATGGGTAACCAGTGAAGAATGTGCAGCAAAGGGGTTACAAAGTAAAATTTCCTTTTATAAAAAAATCAAGCAAAGGGGTTACAAAGTAAAATTTCCTTTTATAAAAAATCAATTTGGCGGTTGTATTTTGCACAATTTGAAGCCTGTGAGTTAGGTTGGAGTAGACACCATGGTACAAGGCATTACACTAATTGAGATGGCTTAAAACCAATGAATAAGTTAATGTTTTGAGGTCATGCAGGTCTAAGAATGGCCTACGTTATCAAATAAATCATAATAGGACCATTGCACAAAGTTGGCAATATGAAGGGAGAAGTTAAATGCAGGGTCAAATTTCACTCCCAAGGTGGTGATCCTTGATCTGTATGTTGCGCTGGAGGTGGACCCTTGGCCTGGTGCAGGATTGGTACAGCACTCAGGGAGGTCCCAGAGGGTGCCTGCCGCCAGGAGGTGGCGCACATGAGGAGACAGAGGCAAGCTGGAGCTTCACCAATAACAGTCCGGGGGTTCCGCAGGTTGAGCCCTTGGGTACTCGGACCGCCTGGGCTTAGTTGGGCCTCAGAGGGTCTCCTGGAGAGGGAGCGGAGAGGTGTGCCCACCAAGAGAAAGGGTGGACGGCTAGTGGAGAACAGCTGAGCTATACCGGAACAGAGTGTACCGGAGACCACTGGAAGGGAACAGGAACTGAAGGTCCTCCGGACAGGATAGGCAGCGCCTAGTGGTCTAGCTTGTAGAAGGCCATGGACAGCGTCAGAGCAGGCAGACCTGGTGGTCACAGGAGAAGCGAAGAGAGTGTCCGAGTGAAGCGCAAGGGTCAAAGCCAGGGTATCCATCTGAGGGTGGTCAGCTAAAGCAAGGGTCAGTTCCAGGTATCAGTCTGAGCGTGGTCATTGGCGAGCAGAGGTCAGTTCCAGGTATCAGTCTGAGCGTGGTCATTGGCGAGCAGAGGTCAGTTCCAGGTATCAGTCCGAGTATGGTCAATGGAGAGCAGAAGTCAGTTCCAGGCAGCGGTCCAAACATGGTCAGAGGCAAGCCGAGGTCAGTACTGTGAATCAGTCCGAGAAGGTACAACCTGGGAAGCAGAGCAGGAATCAGGAACAGATGCTGGCACACAGGGAGGACCACAGGAACACAGACACAGGAACACTGGAACAAGGACTGGAACACAGGAACGCAGGAGCACTGGAACAAGCATATGATCAAGAAAGCAGGAACACAGGACGGCAACTAGCTTCTCACGAATGAGATGACCTGTTTGCCAAGGCAAGGAACTGGAGACTGAGCCCTGCCTTATATGCAGGGCTCAGGTGACATCATCGTCATGTGCCTAGGGGCGGACCCGACGCCAACGAGGATGCTGAGTCTCGCTGTGAGGAGCAGTGCGAGGCTGAAGGCCCCGAGGGTCTGGAGACATTGTGGAACGCCGCAGGCGCCGATGGCTGACTGCGGCTGTGAGGGAGGTCGGACCAGGCCTCGCGGAGGGGATGCTGAGGTGAGCAGGCCCGGCTGTGGCACCAGCTCGGCCGGGACACACAACACTGTATTGGTGAGCCAACCATTAAAGGAGAAGGAAGGCTTTGAGGGTCAATCTTCCTAGTGAACCACATAGCTTCTGATTTCTTTGAGTTTGCTTTTAGCTAAGATGCACAAAGCCAATTGGCAATCTCACCGGCTCATTCATCAAAATGCTTTAGGGTCCAAATGTGAGTTAAATGGCTCTAACGTGTGCAATAAATAGCGCAATGCACATTAGTATGTAAATTTAACATTTAGTATGCAAGTGGGAGGAGTTTGGGAGGAGTTAATGGAAATGAGGGTCTGCTAGCACGGAATGCGATAAAGTAACTCACAGTAACATGGGATTTAACGCCAGAAATAACTACACCTTTATTTTTTGCAGTACAATGAAAAAATATTTTTTATCGCGTTTCTGCAGATGTTATCGTTTATTGTTGCTGTTTTTTTTTTTTTTTTAATTATTTATGCATTTTCCAACAAATTTTCAAGAAACAATCTTAATCAGAAAAGGAAAGACGAACAAAGAGAATTATACATGTCATAACATAAATTATCATAAGGAAATAAATAAATACTTCTATTCCGCAAGTCCACAATAATGGATCCAATTGCAAATAAAAAGTTATAAAGGAAAAAATCCCAAACTAATTAAGTTAAAAAAGCAGTGTTTAGACAGCAAGTATAATGCATTATATAGGGCACTCAACCTTCAGCAGGCAAAATAGATGAAACCAGATCTTTCACATTTATCACACTATTTATCACTAAGGAAAAAAGATAATTGAGGGGGAGAGAAGAAAACATATGAAAGGCCCTTCCCTGTACGTACCAGGATCAGCCCAGACTGCTGGATTATGCTTCCCTTCCAGCAGATGGAGTCAGAGAGAAATTGAAAAGCACCCCCCACATAACCTGGGGTGCCACCTGCGATCCCTCAGTATTTTCTCTGACTCCAGCAGATTGAGAGGCATAACCTGCGGTCCTGATCTCTAAATTTCTGGGGCCTTGCCCCACCAGGTTTGAAAAATAACAATAATAATAATAATAATAATAATAATAATAATAATAATAATAATAAAGTTAGGAGATTTAGAACTTTTGGCTAGATCATTAAAAAAAAAAAAAAAAGAAGAAGTTTGCTATTTTCTTACTTCTCTCTAGTGCAGCTACATTGGGACAGGCAAGGCAGGGCATTGCCCTATAGCCCATCCCCGGAGGTTTTCTCTGCCCTAGCCCGGTGAGCAGAGGGGGAGGATTTACCGGTGGGTCGGTCACTCTCCCCCTCCCTCAGAGAGGTACTAATTCCTCTGAGTCTCCTATTTCTTTGTCAGTGCCTTCCTCCTTGAAGCTGAGTTTTCAAAAAAAAAAAAAGAAAGTTACTGAACGGCAACGTCAAGTTATTTGATTTAATTTCACGCTGTTCTTACCTCAGCCATGCCTGTCCGTCTCCCGGGCCTCCGGAAGGGGTGGATTTTCCACCCAGCTGCTGCTACAGAATGCCCAGAGGAATGGCCTGCCAGTCTTGTGGAGAGCCAGGGCTTCGGCTCTCTTGCAAAGGCCTCTGCTCCCGGTGCCTCCCCGGGGGCGAGGGGCCTTCGCGACGGCCCGATTCAGCGCGGGGGGCAATCACAACGCAGCGAAAAAAGTCACGTGGCGCGCACGAAGCCGAGGGATCAAGGCCTGGGCCGCTCCCAATTCGCACGGGAGCGGCGGCCATTTTGACGGCATCGGAGGGGGATGCAGAAGACTCTGAGGAGGGAGAGGATCTCCCTCCTCCGCTGTCCCCGCCGCATAGACCGCGCAAATTGCCCGGAGACCCAACTCCTCCCCTGGTTCCTCCCTCGGGGGGGGGCCCTTAAAGGGGCAGAAATCTTTTTCATCAAAATTTATACTTTTAATGCACAAGGCATTTCTGGAGGTGGAGACTGAGTGGGATGCCCAGTCTCCCAGCCCCATTAAGATCCCTAAGCTTTCTAGGGGTCAGGGTAAGGTGCATACACATTTCCCTCCTTCTTCCCCGGGGGATGACTTGTCGGACCCGATTGACCTGGTGGACCCAGGCTCACAGGACCCTTTGGCTCCAGATTTGAGTGACAAGGGAGATGTTCCCACACATGTGGAAGGAGATGACCCCCAAGTCCTCCACCTGTTCAGACGAGAGGAGCTGGACCCTCTAATTTTGCATGTGCTCCAGGAGCTTGAGCTTCCCCTATCCTAGGAGCCTTCAGAGTTATCGACGGGAGACTCGGCTTTAGCGGGTCTACTCGCTCCGCCGCAGACTTTTCCTTTTCACTGAAACTTTCCCAGATTGTGCTCCGGGAATGGGAGTCCCCGGAGGCCTCATTGAGGGTCACTAGAGCCATGGAAAAGTTATATCCCCTCCCTCTTGAGTCGACTAATCTTCAAAGTCACTAAGGTGGACTCGGCGGTCACGGCCATTGCCAAGCATACTACTATTCCGGTGACTGGCGGCACTGCTCTTAAGGACCTCCAGGAAAGGAAACTGGAGGTGTTACTCAAGTGCATTTTTGAGGTGTCAGCCTTAGGGGTTTGGGCAGCGGCCTGCAGTAGCATGATGCAGCGGGCCTTGCTGCGTTGGGTGCAACAGATGTTGACAGCCCAGGGCCTTCCTCCTGGGGAGTCGGAGCAGGTGGCCCGTATGGAATCAGCAGTCGCTTATATGGCGGATGCACTGTATGACCTTTTACGTACTTCAGCATGCCCTATGTCTTCAGCGGTGTCCGCACGGTGTCTGTTGTGGCTCCGGAACTGGTTGGCGGACGCCTCGTCGAAGTCTCAACTGGGATCCTTTCCTTTTTGGGGTAAGTTGTTGTTTGGGGATGAGCTGGAGCAGCTCATTAAGGCCTTGGGTGACAACAAGGTTTATAAGTTGCCGGAGGATAAGCCCAGGACGGCCCGCTCGCAGGGGGGCTACCAGGGCCATTTTTGGGGACAGCGCAGTTTTAGGCCTGGTCGGGGTGCTTCCGGCTATACCGCTAGGCAACCGGCATCTAGAGCACAGGCCTGGTCTTATTCCTTTCGAGGCAGACGGCCTCAGCGTGCCGGAACCCATAAGTTCGCTCCCAGCGGCAAACCAGCTCAATGAAGAGACGCCGGCCTATTCCTCCCTTCCCAAAATCGGGGGTCGGCTGTCCGTTTTTAGAGGAATGGGTCAAAATTACTTTGGACCAGTGGGTGCTAAACATTATCAGTCGCGGTTACGTTTTTGATTTTGCTTATCCCCTCCGGGATATTTTTCTGGTGTCCCCTTGCGGACCACCACACAAATTTTATCTAATGATACAACATAAAAGGTTGCAATTACAGATTCTGCGATATGTAGGCAGCAATTTTCAAAACTATGCATTTTGGTACAAAGTCCATGGGCACTTTTTCCCAGTTTTGCACAAATTCTTAAAGGGCATGTAGATGCATACTTTCCCTTTGAAAATTGCCTAGGGAAAAATTACCTGCAGAGATTTTCACTTCCTTTTTCTGCTGATACTTTTTTCTTCAAAAGCAAAGCATCTAGTTTTGAAAATATAAAACTAGGTGCATTGTTTCATTTCCCACTTTAACCCTTTCTCCACTCTTTGTGGGTAAAAGTACATGCATTGTGGTACAATGGACAAACATTTACCTGCATACAGACTGGGCAATTTTCAAAAAGTGCTTTTACTCAGGAAAATGACCATTTATGGGTAAATGACTTTTGAAAATTACCCTTGAGAGGGCAATTTTCAAAGCCATTTATGCGGGTAAAGCAGAGCTTTATCCTCATAAATGGTTTCTTCTAAAATTGCTCACCCAATGTATGCACACATTTAGCAACCTACATAGCTTATGTGCATAAATTTATGTTCAGATCAGGAGAAGCATTCTGGAGGGTGAAGACTAGGTTCCATTTATCTCAAAAAGCAGAATATAGGTCACACTCATAAAAAGTTGGAATATATAGAATGTATTAGCTGTTTATTTTAATAACCATGAGAGTATTTTCCCCTGGGTATTTAATATGCCCCAGGTAGCAGATGTAACTTTGTGAATGTAAGTTTCCCGGTATAATTTGAAAAATGAAATACGTTTGAAGTAAAGTCTGCATATAAAAATTATGTGCAAGCTTTACCCTATTGCACACAGTTATCAAATTATCCCCATAATCTTTAGGTTTCCAGATTTCCTGAAAATGTTTCTAGTTTTTGGCCTCCACAGCTTCATATAGGTATATTAGACATTCAATATTCCACCAGGCATGCATTTCCAGGAATAAACTATCCTGTTAATTATTAAGGATAAGGAAAATTAAAATATCTATCAATTTCTAATTATAGACTGAAATGCTTCCATAATTACAATTGATTTCCAAACAAAATTTTGAAATGGAAGCTCACATTGGATATTCAGTATATTTTCAGTCTTCCCTATCACCTGGTTCAAATTTTCCTTATATTATTATAGAAATATAAACTATATGATAATGTATGTGAACAAAGCAAAATGTATTCGCTTCCTGAGCATTGTGTTTAGAAATGTCTTTTGGTGTCCAGATTGCCTTATGAGTAATAAAATTCAATGTCTGCGTGAGGGATACAAACATGGAAACCTGTAATAATTTGCTGCAAACAATAACCATTGTTAGACTCCATATATGTCTCCAGGTCCCTTTCTTATACATTTTCTACCCCTCAGCAAACTTCAGTAACTACATTCAGCAAACATTGATAGAACTGCAAAACTACTTTAGAGATGCCAAGGTCTTATCACAAGTTTCAAAAACTCTAGTATATGTTGCAATGAATGGATATACATTTCCCCTGCTAATACAGTGTTTTAACTGAAACCATTTAAATCAGGGTAGCCAACTTTGGTCCTCTAGAGCCACAAACAGACCAGTTTTTCAGGATAACCATAATGAATATGCATGAAGTAGATTTGCATGCAGTGCTTCCATTGTATGCAAATCTGTCTTATGCATATTCATTGTGGGTATCCTGAAAGCCTATCCTGTTTGTGGCTTTCAAAGATTGGAGTTGGCCAACTCTGATTTAAATCTTTGAAAACTTATGTTACATTTCATTCTTATATCTTTGAAGGTCAGAAACTCTTTTATTTTTAATGCCTGATCCATTATCCATATGCTCGATCTTTGTCACCCAGTCCAATTAATGAAGGAATTGTTAATTTTAAACATTTGGATCTGTTGCACTGGAGGTGGACCCTTGGCCTGGCGCAGGATAGGTACGGCCCTCCGGTCGGACCCGGAGAGCGCCTGCCACAGGAGGCGAAGCACAGGAGGAGACAGAGGCTAGCTGGTTGAGCCCGTGGTTACCTGGCCGCCTGGTCTTAGGTGGGCCTCGCAGGGTCTCCTAGAGAGGAAGCATAGGGGAGTGCCCACCATGAACAAGGGTGCACGGTCGGTGTTCAGGCAAGAATGTCCAGAGGTCACAGGAGGTCAGAAGAGAGTGTCCGAGTGGTTAGCGAGGTTCAAGGCCAGAGTATCAGTCCAGAATGGTCAGCCGAAGCAGGGGTCAGTACCTGTAGTCAGTCCGGGAGTAGTCAGGCCAGGCAGAGGTCAAGTTCCAGGCAGCGATCAGACTTGGTTGGTGAACAGGCAGAGGACGGATCCAGGCAGCGGTCAGGCATGGTCGGTGTACAGGCAGAGGACGGATCCAGGCAGCGGTCAGGCGTGGTCGGTGTACAGGCAGAAGTCGGCTTGGAGATGGCAATGTAGTCAGGTATACGGAGGTCAGACTTGGTATCAGTCCAATGAAACCGGTACCAGAGCTTGAAAGGAGCCAGAGGCAACTAGGGCAGAAACCTGTTGGAAAGGCAAGCTCTGGCCATCAGAGCTTGCCTTATATAGGGCTGGAAGAGTGATGTCATCTGGGGAGGCCCAGCTGCCCTAGTGTGCCACGGTCCCTTTAAATCCCTTGGAGAGGCGCAAGTGCACGCTAGGGGAAACCACAAAGAGAAGGAAGCTCGGTGGCGGCGAATCAGCCAAGAGATAGGGCCTGAAGGTGGGTGGCGACGGCGTCCTCACTGCGCTACGCGGCCGGGGGAAGCCGACAGAGCCGCGGAGAGGAGTTAAGGGGAACTGGCCACGGAACCCGTGGCCGGTCATCGCAACAGGTTGGACTTTAGAAAGTGTGTAATGACTTTCTATTTATTTTTTAATGAACTATTCAATTTCCAAAATGCTTTACAGGTTGATATTAATGCTAAATTTTCCTTAGTATTTCTAGGAACGATCCCTAGACTGTGACATAGGGGAAGAGGAAAGACTAATTGTCTTTCCATCTCCACCTTTTCACAAGATTTATGCACAATGTACCGAAGAAAGTTTGGGAAGTTGACCTTGCTCATTTTAAGGTTTTAGAGGACATGAATGTTTCTCTTTCCAGAGAAAATCATAAAGTTTGCAGTCCATTTTCTTAAAAAAGACATCTGTAGAAAGTATGGAAAACATACTTAGTAGCTGAATTATTTGTAGAATAACGGACAATAGAATGGATTTGGAATGGTGAATGGCCTTTATCTGCTGTCATGTTCTATGTTTCTATATTAATAGCTTCAAATCTTTCCCAGCACAAGTATAATAGTGACCAATTTAAAGTGCATTTTACCCATATTAATCAAAAACTGTTTTCTAGAACATTATGATGTATCATTCCCAAGTACTTTATCTCTACTGATATTTATTGAAGGAATAAACCAGCCTACAGTGCCCCAAAGCTCTATGGGTTACCCTGGGCACCATTTCTTCTTCTTGTTCCCTTTGTCAATATGTGTATGTATATCTGTTTATCCCTATTCCTAAACCTACCTAGCTCAAATAAAGATATAATATGTGCATATTTAAGTAGAATGCCTAATGGCTGAATGAATGCATTCATATGTATTTCTTTTCCAATCGTTCATTATTCTATCAAACTAGCATTCTGGTTGATATGCTGAAGAGTAATGAGGCATTTATTTCCATCCAAAATGTATGTTCAGAAGACACATTTCTTTCTAAAGAGTTTGAACACCTAATTGGTAACATTACTATAACAAGCCTTTAAAAATTGTGATCATTTTATTCCCAAGCCCTGCCAAGAATATTTATGTTGTTATTTATAAAAATAAAGCACAGATCAATTTAAAACGGTCTGGTATCTAAGTGGATCATTCTATAATTATCTCTAGAAGAACACAGCCTGAAACTGACTGTGTTTATATTATGTAGAAGGCCAATGTGCTATAAGGTAGAATTAAGTCTATATCAAGTTACCAAAATATAAACAACCCACATTACTTAATTTAACTATTCTGTAAGATTCCTGAGCTGTGCAAATGATCAAACATTTGAAGATCTTCAACCTGTGGCAATGACATTTTTCTCATACTGCAAAAGAGATATTGAGGCTGTGTCAGTGGATATTTGTTTATGTTCTGCAGAGATTTATTTGTGTGCACAACTTGGTACACATCTAAATTTTAATAGAATAGAGCCCAAGAGAGGAACGCTTCAAGTGCTATAAAGAAGAATACCTATTGTTGATTCTGGGAGAAAAATTTTCAAAGTCATTTACATTGGTAAATAAGAGATTGATGTGCATACATTAATTGAAAATTGCCATCCTTCAATAAGGCTAAAAGTATGCATATTGTTCCACAATGCGCATGCCATTAACCACACTTTGGGCAGATGTTCCCAGAGGCATATTTTAGGTGGCATTGGAGAATATACCTGTTTTATTTTCAAGCCTTTGTGTAAAATTTTCCATGGAAAATCTAGCTGCAAAAAAAGCAGGGCAAAGTCCACAACTTCTTTGTACCCTTTTCATGTTTCAAAGGGAAGCTGTGCATGTACTTTCTCTTTGAAAGTGAGTGCAAAGTCCATGAGTTTAAAGGACTCACAGATTTTGTTCCAGTACGGACAGTCTGAAAATGTCCCCCTTAATTCTTTTTCTTTGGTTGCTATCTTTCGGGCCGATACAGTAAAAGTCGCGGGAGAGCGGGCGATTTAGTATCGGCCCGCATGCAAATGAGGGCCCGCAGTAAAAAGAGGTGCTAGGGACACTAGCGCGTCCCTAGCGCCTCTTTTTTGACAGGAGAAGCGGCTGTCAGCGAGTTTGACAGCCGAAGCTCAATTTTGCCAGCGTTGGTTCTGAAAACCGCATACAGCCACGGGTTTGGAAACCGGATGCGAGCAAAATTGAGCGTCCAGTTTTCAACCTGCGAGCTGCTGAGCGCTTTAATTTTTTTTTTTAAATTTTTAATTATTTTTAACTTTTGGGACCTCTGACTTAATATCGCCATGATATTAAGTCGGAGGGTGTACAGAAAAGCAGTTTTTACTGCTTTTCTGTGCTCTTTCCCGATGCCGGCAGAAATTAACACCTACCTTTGCGTAGGCGCTAATTTCTGAAAGTAAAATGTGCGGCTTGTCTGCACATTTTACTTATTGAATTGCGCGGGAATAACTAATAGGGCCATCAACATGCATTTGCATGTTGTGGGCGCTATTATTTTCAGGGGTGGGTTGGACACGCGTTTTTGACGCGCTATTACCCCTTACTGAATAAGGGGTAAAGCTAGCACATCGAAAACGTGCTCCACTGGAGCGCACTGTACTGTATCGACCTGTTTGTCTTTTGAAATTGAACATTATTTTAAAAATCTTGGTTCTGTTCAAAGTATATTTTTGTTATGCTAATTTTGCAGTGATTTAACTGGGAAAATCTCAGCTATATTTATTTTTGTTTATTTATAGTTTTTCCCTTTCACACAATTTTCATCCTGGAATGGACAGGAACTGTAAAATCAGATTACATTGACTTTAAAAAAAAAATAAATTATTATTTGCTTCCTCATCCTTTTTTGGACTTCCAGGATAATTAGAACTTCACCCAACTAGAGCATCAGCACCATGAGCCTTCAATCTCAGCTGCCTGGGGTTTTTCCCCCCTAATTTTTTTTTCCCTAGCCATTCATTGCAGCCTCAGTCCTCTGGCTGAGAGGCTATATCTGCAGATCACTTCAGAATGTGCTGAGTCAGCTGATAACCTTCTTGAACAATGATTGGGATTCTTTTTGTGGGACTGTAAATACTGCCTCTTCAGCATCCTAGCCTCTGCCAGTCCAAGGAGCAGGAGCCAGGCCTTGCAATCAAGCATGACTTTCCCATGCAGTACCACACAGCACTGCTGCTGGGCTATTGGGCCGGCCAAAGGATTATAACTAAATAACTATATGTTGCAATAGTGATCCAGTAAACCCTATGAAACAGGAAATACTTGGATTATGCGTTTTGAATTGCAATCCCAGATCACAATTTTTTGGTCCATACTTATTTGGAATGTTTAGTGATACTGATTACTGATGATGATTTATAAAAGAGAAGAAATAATTGTTCTTTTCAGTTGCTTCAGCTCTGCAGTATCTCATACTATCAAATAACGTACTCGTAAGATGGACGGGCATAGCATGTAAGTCATTCAGGGAATGTATTCATATGACACTACAAACATTTTCTTGACAAAGTGATATATTTTATAAGGTGGTTGTTTTAAGAACAATATCCCAGAAGCATACCAGCTGCTTAAATAATTACATACTTATTAATGGCAAAATTGGGTGAATGTATGTTTGAACTGTTGCCTTATGCATACTTAATAAGGCTTTCTTTGAAGATGAATTTAGAATAAAAAATATGATTCCATCCAGCATTATAACATTTGCATATGGCAAATATTTACAGTTACTGACTTAGTGGTATACCTCTATCTGATACTATTCTATAATTGCTTTTTTGCCTGTACTGTATGAACTATGTGATGGGTTATCCCCTCTGGCTTTTTAATTAGATTGGATACCAGCTATCAAACCAAAGGTTCTGATTAGATTATATTGCAAAAAGCAATTGTTTTTGTTTTCATTTACATACCAAACAATGAAATATGGCTTTTCATTTGGTAAGATTGCATGGGATAATTTCATTGGATGGATATCCAATCAAAGAGAATGATCTGAATTGCACGGATAGATAATTCAGCTATCTAATGGATCACACATGGATGGGATTAGGCAATATTCAGACACCTCTACAAATAATCCTGGTTATGATCTTTTTCTTTACTATTTTGTTTTCACCGGTAGCAGTCCCATGTCCAGCAAAATTGAAACTGTATTACGCATATGAGAAGATTTTCATTCCTGAATAGCTGGGCACAAGAAAGGATTGTAACTTCAGAAGGAACTAAGACCCATTGTAAAAAAAAAAAATTAAACGTCTCTTTAACAAAAATCATACTTGTTAAAAGTTTTGTTTTTTTTATTCCACTTGGCTGGACTGTGCTTCAGCTCCAATAAAATAAAGCCATCCATTGACTCCATTCTATTCCAGGACAGCAGGAGAAAAGCCTGATGGGTCCGTGAACAGTGGTTCCTTGTCTGTCACATCAAGACATGGCTTATACTTCACACACTATTGACCATGAAAGGCGATCCTTGGGACTTTTGAAGCCCATCACAAAAAGAAAACTTTTCTTGAGATGTCATGCATGTAGCTGACTGCTCGGCAGCTCCTATGATTAATGACTTGTGGCCTCATTCTGTAGAAGCTGCTAATTAGCGGCAGACTGATTAAGGACGTGGAATGCAAACTTGGGCTGATGATAACTTGAACTTTTTTTTTTCCATGAGAATAAACTTGGCATGTGGAAGCTCTTATGTCCAATTTCTTGAAAACATGAGGCTAATTCTGAATTAGGTGGAGGCAGTTCCAAGCAGCTCTTGATTTGACTTGTCAGCAGATTCTGAGAATGACAAACATGGGCTGCAGCATTTCTGGTTATGCTTTCTAGTCTTATTTTTAGCTCATTCCAAGTTTCCTGCTGTTTGTTTAAAATGTGTGACTCCGTTGGTAATTTTGTTTTTTTATTTATACTGCTTCATGTACATAGTGCAGTGAACACAGCAAGATAACCCCCCCCCTTATTTATTTATTTATTTATTTATTTATTTTATTTAAGGGTTTCTTATATACCGAGGCACGTTTGCAAAACATCACCTCGGTTCACAATGTAACATAACCTTAGAGGTTAATCACCCACTGTATCTAATACAAAGGGATAAATAATATCTATATTTACTGTGATTCTCATCCATAGGCAGTGTAATTTTATATCTGTGCAGAATGGAGTAAAGTCTGCATATAATTTTTTAACACACAGACATTTTTAAAGTGTACTTATGCGTGTAAGTTCGTTTTCAAAATATTCATGTAATTGTCCTTCACCGCCCACAAAATAACCCACACAAAGTTACACCTGCTCCCAACAGGGCATAACCTGAGTGGGTTAACTTATGCCAGGGCTTCCCAAACTCATCCTCGGCATCTCAGAGCCAGTCGGGTTTTCAGGATATCCACAATGAATATGCATGAGATAAATGTGTGTATCATGGAGACAGTATATGCAGATTTATCTCATGCATATTTATTGTGGATATCCTGAAAACCCGAATGACTGTAGAATGCCCAAGACAGGTTTGGGAAGCCTTGGCTTAACTTAATAACATACACGTAGTAACATAATAATGATAGCAGAAAAGGACTGGATGGCCCATCCAATTTGCCCAGCAAGCTTCTTATGGCAGTATTTGCTGCTCTGTGAAGGATACCGCCATGTTTCTCTCAAGGGTAGTAACTGCCGATCCATGCAGTTAGCTCCAAGCCTTATGATAAGAGTAGTAATATTTACAATCAATCAAAACCAAGCAACTGTCGAACCCATAAATTACTCCTAGCAACATTTTTACCTGATGAGGAATCTTCTTGAAAATGTCTCAATTTCACCTCCCAGAGCATTTTCCCCAGTACATGTAAAAGTATGCACAAATTGCATTACACACTCACTTTTATGCGTGCTGATCCCCAGGTTATTTTATAAAAGCCATTTACCCACATAAAGCCAAGTTTTATGTAAGTGGCTTTAAAAATTCAGCCCAAAATGCCAGGAATTTCATGTATTTAATGGGTCTCCAATGTATGTAAATCTATCTCATGCATATTCGTTATGGATATCCTGAAAACCCGACTAGTTAGGTGTGCCTCCAGGAGAGGATTGGGAAACACTGATTTAAGGAAGAATGCTATATTCTCTTTATATTCTTTTGTTTTTCAGTCATTATTTGAAATAATTTTTCCTGAAGAGCAGAAGTAATTTAAGCACTTTAAAAAATAGTGAATATCCTTGCAGGTAAAGGAATGAATAGCAATGAAAAGGTGATTTTTCTACCAGTGGATGGTATTTGTGGAAAGAAAGGTTAGGAGACATTGCCATAGGGAAATTATAATCATGAGGAGGAGAAATTTAGTGTCCCTTTTGGAGGTTTTTATTTAAATTAGAAACTGAATTCTACTTTGCATCAGATTTCTACAGACCAAAGTTAGTATCTTTATTTATAAGGTCAGTAAATATACTATATTGCAACTGAAGTCCATATAGCTTTTCAGAAATTTCCAGAAGAAATATGTTATATTATTATCAATTACAGTTGAGTACAGTAACCCACAGAAAGGTAAAATGACATATCCAGGGTCTACACGGGGATTCTGTGTCAGAGGACTGAAACTGTTATACCTCATGCTAGAGACCTGAGGTTCCTCCCTCCTGCTTCCTTAGTCCCATCCTTTCCTCAGTTCAGCAATTACTAGGGACAAGAGATAATCTTTTCCAACACCCTATTGTGTTTTGTAAAAATAATTTTTAGAAAAAATCATTGGCACACGAAGGCAGACATTGTTAAGATTCTATAAATTCATTGATGGTTTTCTTAGATGTGAAGCATGCCAAAAAATTCCAAATACTGGAATTCTCAGTTGTTGACATGGCATTTTGGACATCTGCTTAGCTCTAAAATAATGCAAATGACTGACTTGAAGTTATCATTATTAAAGTGGCGGCCTGATACAGGGAAAGTCTTCATGCCCAAGGGAAAAACTTCTGCTTGCTACTCACAGAAAAGCATCTCATGCCACTAACACAGGAAGACTGCAAATACCTACATATGCCAGTTATTTAACCTCATCAAGCTTCTGTACTACACCATAAACCTGATTAACTTAATGACTGATTACCTCTCCTCTGGGTATAAGCAGCCAAAATTAAAAGCTTTAATAACTCACGTAACACCACAATATGATTTTGCTTTGGGGAGAGCTATTGTTCAAAGTGAAAATTTGCATTTACAAAATAGCTCCTGCTGCATGGTTTAAAAAATACAAGGATAAATCTCTGTGTGTCCACTTATGCACACAAATCCAGTACCATGAATAGGTTTGAAAGTTAGCTTCTTGTGCACAACACACTGTCTTTATTTATGCAAGCTAAACGGTCTTAGCATGTATACTAATCTTTAGTGCATAGGCTCTAATATTTATCACTGAGGTCTAAATGTTGACTTTGTAGCAGGGATGTAATGCTCTCTCAGGTGCCTTATTCAGCAAAAAAGGCCACTTCAAAAGCAGCAGATTAAAATTGGTTCTATGAAATTTGGCATACAGTGATTATGTTGTTTCACACTTTAAAAATACATGGAAACTAAACGATGAAACTATATATGAATTCAGATGTTTCTCTTTCTATTATTAGACTTTTTAATATTTATGTCCTAATTAATAGGGTCATTCATCAAACTGTGTTATGACGTTAATGCACATGATAACGTGTTAACGCATGTGACAATCATGTTACTGTATGGCATGAATGCAAATTTTTTGAAGGGGCAGGATTAATTAAAATGAGAGCTAATATTGCACTGTGTGATAACATAATGCATACTAGAAATAACTACACCTTTTTTTTCCCAGTGTTAAGCTATGCAATATGCATAATGGTAAGAGAGAGAGAGTGAGAGAAAGAGAGTGAAAGTGAGAGACTATTTATAAGGCATGCATGGTAGTCAACTATTTATATCTCTATAGGAAGGCTAGCTAACAGCTCGATGCGAGGTATTGGTCATGGTTTAGGGTTTAGGGGCCAGTTTTACATGCAGAGTGAGACGTACGAACAGCACAGTACACCTCGATGAAGATTTGATGTCATTTCGAGCGAGGAAAGTCTCACAAAGATGATATTTCTACAATGTTCTCTCGCCCTAACTTGATGGACTCTATAACAGGGTACTATCAAGCTAGGGCGAGAGAACATTAGTGTGTTTGTATAGCACATGTTGAGCTGTGTAATAGAAATGATAACTAGGATAGAGGATTATTTATGGGCCCTATGAGGTAAAGCCCCAGATCCTTCATGAAAACCTAATGACCAAATTTAAGGTGGGGAAAAAAGTACAAAGTCTCTGCAAATCAGTTTGCTAGCAACCTAGCACTATTTTGAAATAGAACTTTTTTTCTCCAAGCAGTTAATTTACTGACGTTTCAGGAAGGAAATAATTAACAGAACAAAAATTCTGCAAGCAAACACTTGCACAAAAATCTCTTGAAACTTTTACCTGAGAGTGCTAAAATTAAGATTGCTGTAAACTGAGTAATTCCCACAATGTTGTTTTGCACAGGTTTTGATTGCCTGGATTTGCCTGTGAAATGTTTTTCTTCCAGAAATTGTAGGAAATTGCATTTTTGGACAAAATGTGGCTTATTTCAAAATTGTGCAAAGAAACTGACTTGTAAAAGTTTTAGCACCTAAAAGTGACTTTGATGCAATAAAATTAATTCCCTGATCACTAAGGGCTTGATTAACAAAATTTTACATCAGAAAGCAGACTATGATTAATAGCTATTTAGGAAGCTATCAAATAAAAAAAAAGTTTATAAAGTTTGAGCAGAGATTGTTGAAAGGGTCAAATGAATGATAAATCCAGGCCTATATTTGATGTCTTGTCACAAAACTGATGGTAATGTTTGTTCTGTAATAAGATTTTTTTTTTTTTTTGCATGAGTGAATACTGGTATTTTCCCTTTGAAGTCTATGGAGTAAGGGTGAATAAATGTTGATGATAGTATTCAAGTGAGAATGAGGTAGTGTGGCGATTTAAGAGCAGGAAGGCCTTTTGACTGCTTGCTCTTATTTCATACTGATGCCATTGCCTGTTGCGGTCCCAGTCGCGGCAGCCGCGACTGGGCCCTTACCTCCTTGGTCCCGGCCCATCTCCGAGGGTCTGCGGCCTGTTTCGCGGCATCCCCGCGGGGGGGACGCCACCAAGAAGCCCTGCCTGGACGCCTTTTCCCTAGGCGCACGCGCGCGTGCAACCCGCGCTTATGAAGGCCGTTTCCCGCCATTGGAAGCTCCGCCCTATTGATGACGTCAGATGCCGCGGCCTATGTAAGGCCGCCGCGGAGCCCAGGACTTTGCCCTGCAATGGGGTTCCTTGCGGTCCTCTGTTGCTCCGTGCCCCGGAGTGCGCTATTACATTAGCGACTCCGTTCCTGCCTGAGACTTGTTTCGCTCCGTGCCCAAGTCTTGCTCTTGTCTGGCTTGCTTGTAGTAACCTGTTCTGCTTCAGGTCCAGCTTGGTTCCAGGTTCCAGTAGCCAGTCCTGCTTCAGCTCCTGTCTGGTTCCAGTAGCCAGTCCTGCTTCCGCTCCTGTCTGGTTCCAGTAGCCAGTTTTGCTTCAGTTCCTGCTCCCTTCAGTCCTAGCTTGCTTCAGTTCCTGCCTGTCTCCTGATCCCTGCCTGCCTGCTCCAGTTCCAGCTTCCGTGATCTCCTAAGTCCCAGCGGCCGGGCTCCTACGGGCCCCTCCCAGGGGAGTACCAGCTTCCAGGGTGAATCACCTAAGTCCCAGTGGCTGGACTCCTACAGGCTCCTCCCGGGGGAGTACCGGCTTCCAGGGTGAAGCTTATGCCCAGCTCCTGCCTGGTATCCACCTCCCGACCTGTCACTCACCAGAGACTATAGTACACCTCTCCCCAGTCTCTCACAGGTCGGCCCAAGGGTCCACTAAACAGTTCACTCACAACAGATTGCAAGGCCATGGACTCGGCCGAGGTACCAGGATCCCAGGATCTTCCTGGGTTGGCTCTGCAGCTACAACAGCAACAACAGTACCTGGATGTCCTGCCCGGATCCATTGGGCAATTGGCTGCCCGAATGGATGCCCATGATACCCGTTCTTCGCCCTCTGTGGGTTCGAGACCCGAGGATGCAGCCTCATTCATGACTCAGCTGCCGCCGCCTGCTCACTATGCTAGAGATGCTAGGATCTGCCATGGGTTCTTGAACCAGTGTTTCTGGACTCCGTCAAAGTAGCGTATATTCTCTCCCTGCTCGATGGAAAGGCCCTGGTGTGGGCCTCCCCCCTGTGAGAGCATAACAACTCCTCCTTGGACGACTTGCAGCAGTTTGTCACCAACTTTCGCCAAGCCTTTGACGAACCTGCCCGCCAGGCCTCAGCCACGTCAGAGTTGCTACAGTTTCGCCAAGGATCCCGTTCCCTGGCGGACAATGCAATGGATTTCAGGACTCTCGCTCAGGAAGTAGGTTGGCAGGACGATAGCCTTAAAGCCACCTTCTTGGAAGGGTTGTCAGGGCGCATCAAGGACGAGATTGCCGCCTGGGATCTCCCAGAAGATCTTAATGCGCTCATTGACATGGCTGCCCGCATCGATTGCTGCCTGCAACGGCGAGCATGAGAATTACGCATGACAAAGCACAGCCCTGCCCGCAGTTCCTCACGCTCGCTGCCTTCACCCAGGCCTGCCCGTCCTGATGTTTCTGCCGCTGAACCCATGCAGTTGGGACGTACCCTGCTCTCCCTTGAGGAGAGACAATGCCGCCGCTCGATGGGCTTGTGCCTTTACTGTGGTCAGAAAGGCCATTTCTTGGTATGCTGCCAGGAGCATGCGGAAAACTCTAGAACCTAGGTGATCAGGAGGAGCTCCTCCTAGGTTGTGCCACAGCTCCTCAGAGTATGATACCCATTACCTTGGAATTTCCCGGAGGGTCCTTGGAAACCCTCGCCTTCCTGGATTCTGGAGCCGGAGGTAATTTTATCCAGCAATACTTGGTCTCTCAACTGCAGATTCCTACGCAGAGACGAAAACTTCCACTCCGGATTACCTCCAATCAGGGAACGCTCCTTCCAGGTCGCATATTGACCGCCACGGCTCTCATCACAGTCTGCACCGGGGCGATCCACTCGGAGGAGATAGCCTTCCTGATTCTTGAAAAGGCTGTCCACCCCGTGGTGCTGGGGCTGCCGTGATTCCAAAAGCACTCGCCTGTGATCCAGTGGGATACTCTGCAAATCACTAAGTGGAGTCCCTATTGCCTCTCTAATTGTATGAAGGTTCCCAAGCCTCCTGCACTTCTGCTCTTGCACTCCGCCCTTGGACCTCCAGCACCCTACGAGGATTTTACAGATGTCTTCTCGAAGACTAAAGCCGAGATTCTTCCAAAGCATCGTCCATATGACTGTGCTATCGACCTATTGCCCGGATCTATGCCACCTCGGGGTAGGGTGTACCCCTTGTCCCTGCCCGAGACATGGGCCATGTCTGAGTACATCATTGAGAATTTGGCGAAAGGATACATCTGCCCGTCAAAGTCGCCCGCCGGGGCGGGATTCTTTTTCATCAGCAAAAAAGATGGCTCCCTGAGGCCCTGTATCGACTACCGAGGGCTCAATGCAATTACCAAATGGGACAGCTACCCTCTCCCATTGATTCCAGAACTACTTGATCGGCTCTAAGGCGCAAGAGTCTTTACTAAGCTGGATCTACGTGGGGCTACAATTTAGTTAGAATCCGTCCCGGGGACGAATGGAAGACCGCGTTCAATATGCAGGATGAGCATTATGAATACCTCGTAATGCCCTTTGGCCTTTGTAACTCCCCAGCGGTCTTCCAACACCTGATGAACGAGGTGCTATGGGATTTGCACAACGTCTGTGTGATCGTCTACCTCAACGACGTCCTGATCTACTCTCGTGATCTGCCTACGCACCACCAGCATGTTCGCCAGGTGCTCCAAATTCTCAGAGAACACAGCTTATACGCTAAGCTTGAGAAATGCAGCTTTGAAAAGACTTCCTTGCCGTTCCTGGGGTATATTGTTTTGGCTGATGGCTTCCAGATGGATCCGGAGAAAGTCGCTGCAATTAGGAACTGGCCGCAGCCGAGGGGTCTCAAGGCGTTGCAACGTTTCCTCGGCTTTGCTAACTTTTATCGGCATTTTATTCACGGCTATTCTCGCATAGTGGCTCCTCTGACTGCGCTCACCCCGAAGGGAGCCAATGGGGTGGATTGGCCTGCCCAAGCCTGCCAAGCCTTCGAAGAATTGAAAAGGGCCTTCTTACAGGACACATGCCTCCACCATCCTGATCCCAATCGGCCGTTCGTGGTTGAGATCGATGCCTCGAATGTAGCTGTTGGAGCGGTGCTGAGCCAGCACTCTGACACTGGACAGCTTCTCCCGTGTTCTTTTTACTCTAAGATGTTCTCCCCGGCCGAGAGCAATTACGGAGTCAGCAACAAGGAACTGCTTGCCATGAAACTCGCCCTGGAAGAATGGAGGTAGTGGTTGGAGGGAGCCAACCACCCCTTCACCATTTACACGGATCATAAAAATCTCTCTTTCCTCCGCCAAGCCCAGCGCCTGAACCCGAGACAAGCCCGGTGGTCTTTGTTTTTTGACTGATTTGACTTCACTCTACGATATTGCCCTGGCTCAAAAAATGTGCAAGCAGATGCCTTGTCACGGTCCACCGAGATTGAGGAAACCCCAGAGATGCCCCAATACATTTTGGATCCCAGGAAAGTGTCTCTCGCCGCCACCTCCGTGTCTTCCGAAGAAAAGACCGTGGTCCCTCGCCGCACTCGTAGGGCCGTGCTGGCATGGGCCCACGAATCCCTCACTGGAGGGCATGCGGTCCGTGCCAGTACACTAGACCTCGTCAACCGGTACTATTGGTGGCCAACGGTAAGACAAGATGTTCGTCTCTTCGTTGACTCCTGCCCCACTTGTGCATTGCAAAAACCACTTGGTGGGAAACCTAGAGGGTTATTACGCCCCCTGCCTATCCCGGTGGAGCCCTGGACGCACCTCTCCACAGATTTTGTGGTGGATCTCCCAGCATCTGACGGGAACACGGTCATCTGGGTTGTTGTGGACTGGTTCTCCAAAATGGCACATTTTGTTACTCTGTCAAAATTGCCTTCTGCGCCCGACTTGGCTAACTTATTTGTTCAACATGTGTTCCAACTTCATGGTCTGCCCCAGGACAACGTATCAGACCGAGGACCACAATTCACCGCCCGCTACTGGAAGGCGTTATGTAAATGCTTCAAGGTCCAGTTGAGTCTCTCATCAGCCTTCCACCCTCAGAGTAAGGGGCAGACTGAACGTACGAACCGGACTCTGAAAACCTTCCTGCGCTCTTTTGTGAACAAAAGACAAGACGAATGGGCCAAACTTCTCCCGTGGGCGGAATTTTCATACAACAATCATACACACTCCGCTACAGGAAGTTCTCCCTTCTTATCTGTCTATGGGAAGCAACTTCAGCCGCCCTTGCCCTCGCCCTTGCCCTCGCCTGAACCCAGCGCACTGCCTGCAGTGCAACTCTCTGCCCGCCAGCTACTTGCCCTCTGGACGTCTATCCAAAGGAAGATGCAAAGAGCTGCCCTTGCTGCCAAAAGATGGGCAGACAGCCACCGTTAGCCAGCACCAGTCTACCTCCCTGGGGACCGTGTTTGACTGAGTACAAAGAATCTACAACTTCGGATTCCTTCCTGCAGACTCGCCCCCAGATTCTGTGGACCATTCCGCATTGCCGAGCACGTAGGAGCCATTTCCTATCGCTTGCGCTTACCCTCCTCGATGCATGTGCACAATGTCTTCCATGTGTCGCTTTTAAAGCCTCTCATCCTCTCCAAGTACCATCCCTGAGCTCCCGAATCTGCAGATCCTTCCGTGCCAGAAGACACCACCTACCAAGTCGGGAGGTTCTAGATGTCGGATTCCATCAACATCGCTGGGAGTACCTCATCGCCTGGGAAGGTTGTGGATCCGAGGACATCCCATGGGAGCCAGCCCGCAACATCCTTGATAAGGACTTATTGAAAGCCTTCCATCAAGACCACCCAGGTAAACCTGGGCCTGCTAAGAGGGGGCGTAAGAGGGGGGTACTGTTGCGGTCCCAGTCACGGCAGCCGCGACTGGGCCCTTACCTCCTTGGTCCCGACCCATCTCCGAGGGTCTGCGGCCTGTTTCGTGACATCTCCGCGGGGGGGACGCCGCCGAGAAGCCCTACCTGGATGCCTTCTCCCTAGGCGCACGCGCACGCACAACCCGCGCTTATGAAGGCCGTTTCCCGCCATTGGAAGCTTCGCCCTATCGATGACGTCAGATGCCGCGGCCTATGTAAGGCCACCGTGGAGCCCAGGACTTTGCCTTGCAATGGGGTTCCTTGCGGTCCTCTGTTGCTCTGTGCCCCGGAGTGCGCTATTGCGTTAGCGACTCCGTTCCTGCCTGAGACTTGTTTCGCTCCGTGCCCAAGTCTTGCTCTTGTCTGGCTTGCTTGTAGTAACCTGTTCTGCTTCAGTTCCAGCTTGGTTCCAGGTTCCAGTAGCCAGTCCTGCTTCAACTCCTGTCTGGTTCCAGTAGCCAGTCCTGCTTCCGCTCCTGTCTGGTTCCAGTAGCCAGTTTTGCTTCAGTTCCTGCTTGCTTCAGTCCTAGCTTGCTTCATTTCCTGCCTGTCTCCTGATCCCTGCCTGCCTGCTCCAGCTCCAGCTTCCGTGATCTCCTAAGTCCCAGCGGCCGGGCTCCTACGGGCCCCTCCCGGGGGAGTACCGGCTTCCAGGGTGAATCACCTAAGTCCCAGTGGCTGGACTCCTACGGGCTCCTCCCGAGGGAGTACCGGCTTCCAGGGTGAAGCTCACGCCCAGCTCCTGCCTGGTATCCACCTCCCAACCTGTCACTCACCAGAGACTATACTACACCTCTCCCCAGTCTCTCACAGGTCGGCCCAAGGGTCCACTAAACAGTTCACTCACAACAATTGCCCATGCATTCTGAATGCAGTTTCCTTATTTTTATCTGTAAGGGACTGTTGTCATCTGAGTAATTGTGTGCCAGAAACAAGATAATCAGGCAGGCCCTAAATGCCTCATTTTATGTTCTTATTAACCAACCCACTACTATTTGACCCTTTCAACAATCTCTGCTCAAACCTTATAAACTTTATAAGAAAACATATATGCAATTCTGATCTCTACCATCACTATACAGTAACTGATTAATGTACTGCCTGGGTCATAAAAGGATAACATCAAATACACCTTCCTGTTAAATCTTCCCTTATTTTTTTATCACCAAGAGGACCATCATACTTAGAACCAAAGCTGCAATATTTGTATTAGCAGTGGCTCAATTACTATAATCATCATTCCAATAATAAATCAAAAAACAGTCTTATATTTTTGTTTTTATTCACATAAAATGTCACCTTAACTGATAGCCTTTCTCAGCCCTGACACAGGTCCATGTCTTGATTGTTCTTTGCATCTGGAGGAAGAAATCTTCTGAACTCGCTGATTCAAAAAAATGCTATCCTCTTTCTGTATCTCTCCTTTCTATCAATGCTTATTAGTTTGACATTGTCAGGTCTGGTCTCACAGGGGAGGGGATACTGGTAGAGGAGGTGCTAGGTTGCAGGGTTGTTTCCCCTTCTCCCAGTTTTGATCCTGGGACACCCCACTGCATGATTCCCAGTCAGATAGGAGGAGAGTGATGTTTCAGGCTGCGTCTGCCTCTTTCACCAGCCAGATTCACTCTGGCAGTATGAGCACTTTGCACCCTGTCATCTTGTGGGACCTTCAAGCTCTGACATTCACACTGCCAGAGTGAAGTCAATTAGTGAAGAAGGCATTCATAGGATGAATTTCCACTCTCTTCTTGCTGGCTAGAAGGAATTGTATGGGCAGGGAAGGGATGAGAAAGGAGGAGTTAGAAGGAGTGAGAGAGCGAGAGAGAGAAAGAACCGCAGGAAGTGAGTGGTTTGAGCAAGAGAGAAAGAGGAACAGAGATGAAAAAGGTTTGGAAGGCTAAAAGAAAATGGAGAGCAAAGAGAGGATCATTGGGGTGGGATTGAGGAGAGAGCCCTCCCAAAATAACTGTACGACCTCCTCTTCATCCAAAGCCACCATTTATTTATTTTAAAATTTATATTCTGTAGGTATACGGAAGTTCACGGTGGATAATAATGTTGCAGTTGTCCCTAAAACACCATGCTCAGATAGTTAAAAACATTTGTTATTTCAAGGAAGCACCACTACATTTTTCCAGTGCTTGGGCAGCTTGGATATACTAAAATCTGAACAAAGTAGCATCAAAAAAGCAGAAGCAAGGTGCCTTTTGCCCCTATATGCTATGCTATAGTATGTCATGGATCATCTTGAACAGAGCAGTCCCTGAAAAAGAGGATGACATATAGGGATGTGAATCGTTTTAGGACGATTAAAATTATCGTCCGATAATTTTAATATCGTCTTAAACCGTTATGGAACACAATACAATACAGATTCTAACGATTTATCGTTATAAATCGTTAGAATCGTGAGCCGGCACATTAAAACCCCCTAAAACCCACCCCCGACCCTTTAAATTAAATCCCCCACCCTCCCGAACCCCCCCCAAATAACTTAAATAACCTGCGGGTCCAGCGGCGGTCCGGAACGGCAGCGGTCCGGAACGGGCTCCTGCTCCTGCATCTTGTCGTCTTCAGCCGGCGCCATTTTCCAAAATGGCGCCGAAAATGGCGGCGGCCATAGACGAAAAAGATTGGACGGCAGGAGGTCCTTCCGGACCCCCGCTGGACTTTTGGCAAGTCTCGTGGGGGTCAGGAGGCCCCCCACAAGCTGGCCAAAAGTTCCTGGAGGTCCAGCGGGGGTCAGGGAGCGATTTCCCGCCGCGAATCGTTTTCGTACGGAAAATGGCGCCGGCAGGAGATCGACTGCAGGAGGTCGTTCAGCGAGGCGCCGGAACCCTCGCTGAACGACCTCCTGCAGTCGATCTCCTGCCGGCGCCATTTTCCGTACGAAAACAATTCGCGGCGGGAAATCGCTCCCTGACCCCCGCTGGACCTCCAGGAACTTTTGGCCAGCTTGTGGGGGGCCTCCTGACCCCCACGAGACTTGCCAAAAGTCCAGCGGGGGTCCGGAAGGACCTCCTGCCGTCCAATCTTTTTCGTCTATGGCCGCCGCCATTTTCGGCGCCATTTTCCAAAATGGCGCCGGCTGAAGACGACAAGATGCAGGAGCAGGAGCCCGTTCCGGACCGCTGCCGTTCCGGACCGCCGCTGGACCCGCAGGTTATTTAAGTTATTTGGGGGGGGGGGGTTCGGGAGGGTGGGGGATTTAATTTAAAGGGTCGGGGGTGGGTTTTAGGGGGTTTTAGTGTGCCGGTTTTTCGATTTTTCGATTTTTAACGATTTTTAACGATTTTTCACGATATTTTACCCCCCCAAACGGCAACAATACGATTCCCTCCCCCTCCCAGCCGAAATCGATCGTTAAGACGATCGAGGACACGATTCACATCCCTATGACATAACACTCAGGGGTGGCCATTCGTTTGCAATGAAATAGGAAATAGACAATATTTTAATCATGGGATTATAAAAAAGCAGAAGAAAAAGACCACAAAATTTCAAGTGGTTTCTTTCTTTTTTTTTTTAAGAAGCTATATTAATTAAAAGAAAAATGCTGTGAGAACCCACCCCAACTCTTCCTCTATTTTTTACTGTTCAACACTGACCCTCTGGCCCACCCTACCCACCCTCATGAGTCGTCCCCCCCCCCACCACAGACTCACCAAAATATCCCTGATGGTCTAGTGGGGGCCCACAAATTACCTCCATACCAGTGGCATTGGATAGCCCAGTCACATGATAGGGGCAATGGGCAGCCCCCACCATTATTCAAAATGGCATAGGCAAATTTTAGAAAAGTGGGTTTTGAACCAATTGGAAGGTTTTGTCACTAAGGCTAATATATAAGATGGGGAACAATATGAGTTTAAAAAGTTTAAAACTGAGATGTTATTGATCTCTCTGCTGGATGATATTTATTGTTCAGTAGAGACAAAGAAATTGGGTACTTTCCAATTGGACTTAATCTCAGCCTTTCACACAGTTTGTTATGCAAAGTTATTACCAAGGCTTCAGGATTACGGAGTGATAGGAACTGTCCTGTAATGGTTTTGCTCTTTTTTAAGTGTTAGGAAACAGAGGGTATGTTAAAAGAGTGATGTGTTTGATTGGTATCCTTTGGATATTGGAATCCCTCAGGGCTCAAGCCTTTTCCCATGTTTATTTAATCTTTTATTAAGCCCTTTGGGTAGAATGATATTGAATATGGGATTGCTATATAAGCATTATGCATATGATATACAGGTGTTTATCCCAAGTGAAGTCCCTGAGGAAGTGCTGGTGGTTAAGCTTCAAAGCGGTTTAGCTACTATTAATGATTGGATGTTAGACAATTTGTTGTTAAATGGGGGAAAGACCACTATTTTATGGGTGGGTAATAAATTGTTGTTATCTTCCCCTTGTATTCAGTATGAGGGGGCTGAGTTGAGTGTATCTATGGAAATATGAAATCTGTGAGTTACCTTGGATTCCTGTCTAACACTGAAATCCCAGGTGTCTAAGGGGGTCATTCTCTAACGCTATCACATGAGAAAAATCCCTTTTTGCGTGCGATAGCTAGCTCGGGGCGGAGTCGGGGTGGAGTCGGCCCCAGAAGAGGAGGAGTCGGGGGCTGCACCGGGGGCCGATGCTGCGGACACATCACTGGCGGCGAAAGATAAGATTCCTTATCGCCGCCAGTTTTGCGCCGAATAACTACACCTTTTATGGTGTAGTTATTCGCTGCCGGCTATCACAGGACCGCCCCCCAGTTCGCTTCTCCCGCCCTCCATTACCGCCGGATTCTCTAAGGTCTGCTGCTTGGGCAGCTTGGATATACTCTGTGACCTTAGAGAATCCAGGCCAAAGGTAGCAAAGTTGGCCTTGAAATTGGTAAAGCCTTTAAGAAATATTTTGGCTATTGAGGATTTTAGAGCAATTGAGCAAGTGTTGGTGTTAACTTACGTTGACTACTGCAATGCTCTGTATTGTGAGTTTCCAGCCAAATTATTAAGGGTTTTACAGCTGGTGCAGAATGCAGCAGTTTGGGTTATTTTTAATTTGTTGTGGGGCATGTCTGTTAAGTCTTTTTCGAAAAAGCTCCACTGGTTGCCAATTAGTGATAGAGTACAGTTTGAATTGCTAGCTACAATGCATCGAGTAGTTTATGATGAGTCACATAATTTAAGAAATAAGATTTCCTATTATGTGCCTAGTTGAGAATTGTGATCCTCAAGTCAGCAGTTTCTAGCAATTCTGTCATCATCTGAGAATCAGATGCATAAAAATAGAGCCAGGGCATTTTCTATTGCCTGGTTAGTCATGTGGAATAGAATACCAGTGGCAATCAGGGGTGAATCTGAGTATTTGAAATTCAGAAAATTATTGAAAGGAGACCTATTTCTTAGAGCTTTTGCAGAGAATGATTTAGAAGTGTAGAGAAAGCTGTATCCAAGGGTATGCTGATATTTTATTGTAGTTTTAATGTTTTAATTGTGTTGGTTTTGTAGATTTTATGAATGTTTTATTGTAATCTGCATTTGAATATTTTAGATTATGCAGAATATAAATGATTTATTAACTAAGGTGATATAATTGGCCAGCTGTGAGACAACCCTGCGACTGTCGCACTCACCCTCAAGATGCCGCAGCTCACTCCGTGGCAAAGACATCGCTATGTTGCCTGCTCCTCAGGCCCCATTTGGCTTGCACTCATGGCACACACTGAATGTTAAGGATCCCAAAGCTGGAAGCCAGGAGCAGCACTGGGAGATGATGATTTAAACCCCAGTCATGCTCCCAGTCAACGCCTCAGCAACAGCTCCTCCTGCTCCTGCAGTGCATGTTGCTATCTTGTGCTTGCCTTGCCTTGTCTCTCTGTTTTCCTTGTCATGCCTTGCTGTCTCCTTGCCCATTCTTGTTATGCCTTGCCCTGCCTTGCCTTGTTTGTTTCACCTGTGTCTTGGTCCTCTGCCTTTGTCTTGTCTGTCTATCTCTGCCCGACTCCTGGTTTTGACTCTGGCTTTGGACCTTGACTATGCCTTTGGACTGCCGCCTGCCCTGACCTCAGTCTGTACTTCAACACTGCCTGATCTACACCTGCCCTGACCTCAGCCTGGACCTTGACAAAATTTTCTCACTGCCCACCCTGACCTTTGCCCGCTAGGGAGGAGAGGGGAAGAGGGAGGGGGTTTAGGGAGGAGGGTAGAAAAGGGGAGAAAAGGAAAGGGGGAAGGCCCGATTTTGTCGCCACGCGTAATCTATTAAAATCCCCCCCACCTGCACGTGCTGCCCGCACATGCGCACGGGGATTATAAAATCAGTGTGTCCATGTGCGTGCACCGGGAACCACGCATACATGGACGTGCGTGCATATGATTGAAAATCTACCCCTATGTGCATAAATGCTGACTGCCACAACTCTGCTGCCGGATTGCTTTTCCCCAGTGCGTGTAAACATATGCGTGAAACCAGGTTATGTGCATATGTTTACATGCACCAAACCAAGGTCAATTTTAGAATAGCCATTTACGTGTCCAAAAAAGGGTTTTGTGTGCATAAATAGCTTTGAAAATGACCCCCTTAGGGGCTGTGGCACTATCTAGCTTACATGCTAAGGATTTTGGCTCTCACTGAATCAGTCCTTATATATTCATGATATAAATGTAGGATGTTGTGTAGATAATAGCTTCTGTTATTATACTTAGTGTTGTTGGCAACACAATGTTTACAGAAACCTTCTCAAAGATCTTACTTGACAGCAAATGCATAAGGTTAGATGTACAAAATGCTGCATGATTGTGCAATGCTTGTGGGAATGTGAATGCCTGTATTTGAGTATGTGCCTGAAGGTGCTTGAGCTTTATCTTATGAATTCAACAGTATGGTAGAGGATGTGATCATTTTAATATGTATTCCTTCTGCTATATGTGTATAGGTTACACAATAGGTATGCTAATATAGGTGCTATAGAAAGAAATATAATTGATGTTTATAGATGTTTAGGTGTATGTGCGGTGTTAACTTCATTTTTCTTACAACATGTTCTGGCAACATGTTGATGGTGTTTGGTGACCTTTTCCTTCACTTGCCTCTTGCTCTTTCTGAAATATTTTTTGTATGTACTCATAGTTATCTTGACCACCTCCAAGTTGCTGACACTTCTGGTGATGTTACACTAGAGCTTGTTTTGGTAAGCTATGGATTTCTTGCCAGCCTCTTTGCCAAATGGGACTTTATAAGTCCAGAAATGTTTCAGTCAGTAATTTATTTTCCTTTATGTTGAAATGCTCAGTCTTTATACATGGCCACGCTTGGCTTTCTTCAATTGATAGTCTCTGTGACCATTCCTCTCTCTTCCTGTAGCCCTCTCCTTCATCCCGCCCTCTCCATCTTTTACCCTTCCTGTGGTCTCCTTCCCTCTAGCAGCATCTTATTTCTGCACTCCTTACTTCCTTCTCACTTTCCTTCCTTTCATTCTATCTAGCAGGTAGCCTCTTGTGCATGCTATCAATCTTCCTCTGTGCATTAAGCCTCCAACACAACACACACATACAAACATATAATACTTAGGGATACATTTTACAAGTGTTGGTCACATTAAAAGGCCCATATACATGAGTTTATAGCTTGAGAAGGAGCAACTCTTATTTTAAAAGAAGCAAATTATGCACATATATGCGCGTTCTTGAGCAACAGAATGCTCAAAAAAAGGGGTGGATTGGGGCGGGGCCAACACTTACACGCATAAATCCCGATTTTAAATCCAGCAAAAGCAGCGTGCATTGGACTGTTACCTGCATATATTTACTTCTGCTCTTGATCACCGGTAAATCTAATAAACACTCGTTATAGGTAAAAAGTGACTGGTTGTTGAGTTTGGGTGAACTGGAGGAAGAGCAAGCTGAAGAACCAGAAGGGTTTTGTTGACCTAGAGATAGACTGGATAAACTGGTGGACTACTTGGTCAAACTAGCTATTTCTTTCACGCATGCATGTTTTAAAATGTGCTCACTTGTGCTTATAAAAGCTGACAAATCCTAAAGAAATATACGTGAATAACAGTTCCACGTGTAACCACTTAAAATTAGGAGTACACATACATGTTGTAGACATATTTTAAATAGTATGGGCCGGATTTTAATACCTACGTACGGGCATAGATTTGTGCGTGCAACCTGGCGCGCACAAATCTACGCCCTATTTTATAACATGCGAGTGCAGCCACGCGCATGTTATAAAATCAGGGGTCGGTGCGCGCAAGGGGGGTGCACACTTGTGCACCTTGCACACACCGAGCCCTAGGGGAGCCCCGATGGTTTTCCCTGTTCTCTCCGAGGCCGCACCAAAATTGGAGCGGCCTCGGATGGAACTTTCTTCTGCCCCCCCACCTTCCCCTCCCTTCCCCTCCCTAACCCGCCCCCCAGCCCTACCTAAACCCCCCCCCAAAACTTTTGTTTTGCAGGTTGCGCCTGCCTCTGGGCAGGCATAGGTAGCACGCGCTGGCCGAGTGCCAGCTGGATTTACGCGCGTAGGGCTTTTAAAATCTGCTCCTATGTGTGCACTTGGGCGGACGATTTAAAATTCCTTTGAATGTGTGCTCATACCCTCATACGCACATATGTAGGTGCACATATGCATGCTTGTTTTAAAGATAGCATCCTTGTGAACTGATTAATTGTAACAGAAGCAGAAAAAGTCACTCAAACTGAGAAACCCAAGAAAGGGTAATGCAGCTAGAGGAAACTATGGCAAAAGACATACAAACCATTTAGAACTCACTTGGTTTTCATGAACTAAACTATCTCCCCAATTCCCAGGTCCAGAGGTTCTCTCTTTCTCCCCATAGCAGTGAATAGCTTTTTCCTCAAAAAGACTGGTTATATAGGGCCATTGTGGTTGTTTTGAAACAATATTTCCAAAATCTTGCATGCCTTCAGTAAGGTGTGATCACCCTCTTTGAGTATGATAACTCTTTTTAGACATCATAATTTTGCATAGGCACAATAATGTCCCCAGAACTTTCATGCCTTAATTTTACATATTTAACTTTACTGAATACTGTTCAAATACTGCTGATTACGATGTGATAGGCTTCTCCAATATTAAGACAATCTTTCTGCTGCTTAGTGAATATACCTCTTAATGCTTTTCATTGCACATCAACTCCTTCCCTCCCACTCCTGAATCCCGAACTCCTGATGCTTCTTTT
The DNA here is from genome assembly GCF_901001135.1 of Rhinatrema bivittatum. Taxonomy (NCBI): domain Eukaryota; kingdom Metazoa; phylum Chordata; class Amphibia; order Gymnophiona; family Rhinatrematidae; genus Rhinatrema; species Rhinatrema bivittatum. The sequence continues at coordinate 176,417,525 of NC_042621.1, forward strand.
ACACCAGGATCCCTAGTGGTCACAAGGACTAGCAGCCTCTACTGAATCAATGCTGCTTTGTATTGACAGGCACAAGGTGCATGAAAGTAGTACAGGTTGTTTTGCCTCCAACAGTCTCTTCTGGAATGCTCCCAGGGCTCAGCCCTGCTGCTTTTGAAGATGGTTCTTACACCACTGGGTTATCTTTCAGCTCTTTCTAGATTGATCTTTCATCACTTTGTGTTCTTTCCAGCTAGGGGATTTACTATTGTGTTATCTGTAGCTTAAAAAATATCACATTTGCTTTTTTTATATATATATATTTAGATCTAAACAGTTTTAGTGTGTTTGATATAAGTTTTTAGACTCTTTGCTTCTCTCCAATATGCCCAACTTCCTAGGCAAAGAGTTCTCTGGTTCATGCAAACTATTGACTTGCCCAAGTTTAAAATTAGCTTTGCACAAAAAAAATTGAATCTTGTTTCAGAATCAGTTTTATGCAGTTGCTAACTTCTATTTTTTTTTTTTAAATATAGTTTCTCACTTTTGCAAAACTGTAATTTTTACTCAGTGTTTGTTTATTTTTTTATTTTTCTCTCTCAGCATATTTAAATTTAAGGGGTAGTTCTGCTGCCATTCTTTCAGTAAAAATATCTCTCAATATTTTTCAAGTATTGGAATACAAACCACATTTTATTGAAGGTAAGAGAACAAGAAATTGCATGAAAAGTGGAAATAGCTCTTAAAGTAGAATTAGCTATAGCGACATTACCAGAAAATAGATAATTAGTGGTAATATCATTAGCAGACCCCCCAGTGTCCAGTGATTCCACAGCTGTCTCAAAGGCTGCGAAATCTGATATGTGTCGTGGAATTGATTAGTCCCAGTGTAATTGTGGCACACCAAGACCCTGGTTGGGGGGCAGCGGTTGGCTGGGTATATATATGTACAACTCCCCTCTACTGCTGACCCCTCTGAAGTTGATCCCCTCCTGCTGATCCCCCAATTTGTGCTGATCTAGGCCTGCAGGATGAGGAGAGCAGCAATAACTTGGGCCTGCTTCTCTGGTGCCTGAGCTGGACTATTGTGCATGATTCGAATGCCTAATTAAGACCCAAGAAATTATTATGTGTTGTATTATTAGTGTTCTGTATTTCTTGTCTACTGACCAGAGTCATGTATTTGTCTATAGAGCCCTCTGTGTCCATAGTGTTGTGCACTTGGTTGCAACGTTAATACTCGCCAAACTTGCAATCTGTTTAAGCACACAGTGATTGAATTCCAACAGTGAATGAAAAATAGAGGAAATCAAACTGCAGTCTTCAAGTTTACAACTCTGTGCTCTTGCCACTGTCCTATGGTGCTGGTTAGGCTAGTCCACTTCAAAAATGGTTTTAGTTTTTATAGCATCATGGTATATTAAGCTAGGCAGGTAAGACCATTTATTCCCTCTTCCTTCTTGTGAGAATCACTTCATTTTGCCCAGAGAGGTTTAACCTAAGAATGGGGTTCAAATTCATTTGCATTGTTTGCCTTAATTCTACATTTAGCAATATTGATTTCATAATTTTAACAAGATAAAATGACAGCAAGACTAACTCTTGCACAGTTTAGAGTGATAAGCAGAATGTCTAACATATCCTTCATTTTTTACGGTTTAACTTCTGAATATTTCCAACTACATTTTGGAAGAATTCTACTTGTAAACTAATACCAATGCATCCTTTTAAACTTTGTTTAGCACTGACACACTGGTCCCTACTTCAAATCCCAGCATGCCAGATTTCCTTTGGAGATATGACCTCGGTGAGGTGCTCCAAGTCACCAGGGCAATTTATCACCATGCTGCCTATAATTAGGTTTGTTAACATACAGCCCAGTGCAGTCTTGTTGACTAGGGACTTAATCATGTTACTATTGAGTTCTTGTATGCATTGCTTGGGGTGACTGTTTTACTTGTAGAATTATAGCTGCGACCTGTGTGAGGAAATTAGCTTTGGACACCAGTTTCTTTCTTCCTGGCTTTATTTTTTTTCTTCAAGTTTTCTCCCCCTACATGTGAAAATATTTAGCAAACAGTGACAATGATGGAAAACAGTAGGAAACACAATGTTCTACATTAGTATAAAACATGAAAAATGCAGCTAGGACCCTTAGTGGTACAACATGTGTTATGCTGGCTGGCAGTCCATTAGGCTTGATAGACATTTCACTTACCTAAGTCAAATATAACAGTCTAGTATTCATTAATATAAGAAGGGGGTTGTGGAATCAAGCCTACCATCTGGCTAGAACGACAGAATAATCTACAACTCATGATTAGGTCTAAGGAGTGGAATTTCACTTTAATCTTTTTCATTGCTCGAAATTTCCATCTGCACAGTACGGCACATCATTTTTCTTGAAGACAAATGTGCTGTTTTTCATGTTCCAAAATTAGATCAGAAGAAAACGATTAATCATGTCTTGGCCTGGGAAAGGAAACAAAGCTCTGATATTTCTCTCTCTCTCTCTGGTCTGGCGGATTGCAAGTTCCCTTTCTCCCTTCTACGTTGCTTTTTGTTACAACTTTCAAAGATATATGTCCTGGCCAGAAACACTGGAAACAGAAGTGCCAAATCAAAAGTGTGGGTTTAATTAGCAATATTATTTGTATTTTTTTATTTTCTACTTCGACCTCCTTTCCTCTCACTCCCTTCTCTTCAGTTTTCCTTCCTCGGTACCCCTTTGGCACAGGACGACAGATGGTGACCTGTTTGTATGTGACACCGTAACTGAATCCAAACTCAGGGAAACAAGTTGCCGAGCTGCAAATTAGTTAGACCACACAACTGTCAGGTGGCAGTCCCCTTTGACAGTTGTAGGCCATTACGGGAACATTGATGTTTTTGCAGTGTGACAAAAAGGAATCCTTTTTACAGCAGCCCTGTCTGTCAGCTGGCTCTCAAGTCATAACAAATCACTGGCACTCAGCTGAGGCTGAACATTGGGAGCGTCAGGAGGATGATAAATGACCTGCAGGGCTTTGAAGTGCCTTGGCAGTTCAGATGGGTCCGCAGTGCTGACAGAGAAATATACACAACAGCGTAACCAATAATGAGAACATTAACCATTCCTGCTTTGTGACAGGCTGACAGAAAAACCCAGCCTCACATCAATCATCATGGAGATATAACCTTGACAATTAGCTCCCTCCCTGATACTCGGAGTAACCCTTCTCCTCCTTCCCCCCCCCCCCCCTCCCTGCTTTCTTTCTGCCATTGCTTTTTATCTGATGTAATCTTATTTCTGGTAGGCTGAATGGGAAACAACAAAGAAAAACCAACAGTGAAACAGAAAAAAAAAAAAAGTTCTCTTCCTTTTCCTCCGTTTGAAAATAAAATATGCTGGGACAAAGTTTATGTAATGTACTTCCTCAGATTTCTTGTTATGAGGATAGTATACATATATTGTTCTCTATCTGGCAAAGCATTTGGCACTGCAAAACACTCCTAGCAGAAGTCTATTCATACATTTATGGTTAACACCCTTCCAATTTATCCTCTGTCTTCTGCAGTACATTCATTTTATCCTACATGAGAGTCAAGCTTCAATTTAAGCATATGTTTTCCAAAGTAATGCATCAAGGGCCTGATTCATTAAGGCATTTTTCCCATTCCAAGACTATGGGAAAATACTTGCATGTATGAGGCACGAAGTGGTCAAAAGCAAAGCATGATAAAGCACTGAAGAGAAATAACAATTCTAGGATTCTTGTGATGTTCGCTATTGTCCTGTAGTCCTTTTATGTTTCTGTCCTGGTGGCAGGACTCTGCCTAGTGGCTTTCCCATTTGTGAAACCAGTATGTAGATACCCCTTGGGGTCTCCACTAGATGTCCCTAATCCCAGCCCTTGGATAGTTACCTGCACAGGGACAAACAATTCATTACAGCATCTCTCCCAGAGTTTATCTGGAATTGGACATCCCTTGGGCACAGGTGGTGGTGGTGGTGGTGTGTGTGTTGGGGGGCTAGATTAGATAAGAGCAGGGCAGATGTTTCATTTTGAGAAGGGAAGATTGTCTTTAATGTGTGCTCTCTGCTTTAGGCACCCAGTCTGACAAAAGGAGCAGAGAGGCACATGCCTTTCCAGTTCCTGAAATAGGGCTGGAAGGAAAAGGGTTATTTTATTGAAGAAGCATTTTAAAGTTTTTCCCAAGTTCTCTGCATTTTTGTCCTGTTCCATTCCTGGCAGGCAGAATCCCATGCTCAGGGTGTATACGAGACGATAGGGATGTGCAGAGCAAAAGTTTATGTTCATAAGTCCATAAGTCGAAAGGGGGGGTCAATTTCGGTCAATATGGACATATGGAGAATTCCATAAGTTGAGTCTATGTCCATACGTGCAAATAAAAATTTAAACCCCTCACCCTCCTTAATCCCCCCCAAGACTTACCAAAACTCCCTGGTGGTACAGAAGGGAGTCAGGACGCCATTTCTGAACACCTTTGCGAGGAGCACGTGACGTCGGCGTCACGTCGGAGTGACGCCGACGTCACGTCACGTGCTCCTCGCAAAGGTGTTCAGAAATGGCGTCCTGACTCCCTGCTGTACCACCAGGGAGTTTTGGTAAGTCTTGGGGGGGGATTAAGGAGGGTGAGGGGTTTAAATTTTTATTTAGGATCAACAATCGCGATTTCCAACTTATTCAACATAGCTATGTTGAATAAGTTGGAAATCCGATTGTTTTCGCCTCATCACTTTTTTAAGTTAAAAAAAAAAAAAAAGTTGTGTTTTACATTTAAGTTCAAAACGAATGCACACCCCTACGAGACGAGACTGCAGCACTCTGTGTGAGAAGAGATCCTGATTCAAGTTCTTGCAAGTTTGTATTTTCCATTTGGGGAAAGGGAGATTTTTTCTGCCCCCCTCCTTTTCCTCTGAACTGGAGGCTTTGAGTAACTGTCTCCAGTACAGGCCTTTCCTCCTGGGAGGCCAATTGCTTTCTTTTGAAGAGGAATCATCAAGAGAGAAACATCAGGAGATCCCAAACCGGAGTCTCCACCCCAGGACACAGGATACTGCCAGGTGAAGTTCAGGATTCAATGTGGACATCAGGTACTGTGGGTTAGGATTCCCCAGCCACCTTGGGACAATCATCTTTCCTAACCATGGAGGATATCCCATTCCAAGCCTCTGCCTGAAGTGACATTTCCACAGATTTAGAGAGCATTCAAATCCTATCTCATGTAAATTTGGGAATACTGGAAGTATCTGGACACTTTGCGGTAGATTTTAAAAGAAGCGCGTGCACGCACACATAGATGCGGCAATTTTATAACATGCGTGCGCTGGCGCACACTTGTTATAAAATACATGAGTCGCGCGCACATGCGTACGTGGATTTTATAATCTGCACATGTATGTGTGGGCGGCGCGCGCAAGTTGGAGAGGATTTCTGCAAACTTTGCACAGCGATGCATTTCGGCCTTCCCCAGTTCTCTCCCCCCTACCTAACCTCCCTTCCCTTTCCCCTTTCCCCTCTCCCTTCTCCTCCCCACCCCCTAAACTCTACCTATCTAACCTTGTTTTTTTTGTTTTTATACTTACTTCAGGACCCGACCTGAAGTAAGTTGCGCACGCCAGCTGGCGCGCAAGACTCTAGGACAGCAATCGATGGAGTTGTCCCGCCCTACCCTGAACTCGCCCCCTGGCCCACCCCTGGCCCACCCCTTGCAGGAAGGTCAGCACTTATGCGCGTACCAGCCTTTACGTGCATGGCCGGGCCTTTTGGAAAATGGGCTCAGCGCGCACAAGGCCCGGACATGTGCATAAGGGCCAGATTTTATGCACGTGGCCTATTTAAAATCTACCCATTTATTATGTTTTGCATCTATTGATTCTCTTACAAGGAATTACAGTAAATTATAATTTGAACACCCCTCCAGTGAGTCCTGCCTGGTTTGTAAGTGTATCTACCCCATAGAGCTATAGTAACACACACATTTGGGAAAATACAACTGCCTGGGCCAAGAAGGTTAGCCTTCACCCCCTACAGAAAGGATCTACATGTCGGGGACTTAGGACACGGAAATGAGATGTGTGAGGACAACTCCAGTTATAAATTCTTTTATGGCCCTTCAGGATATGTTGCTTTCTTTTGAAGAGCCATATCCCAGTGGATATGGTTCTGATCCCCGGTGATGGCAACCGGCAATTTCAAAACCTTTGAAGGTGTCTTTCAGGTGCCCTGTGGTTTTGAATGCCTTTTCACCGTGGAACTGCTAGATTCAACCGATGACACACTCGTGTGGTCTTCTGCCACTTAATTATCCCAATTTCTTTGTATTAGATGGCATTGTGCCACTTTTCCACACACTTTTCAATTACTTCCTCCATCATTGTGAGGGATAACCATATGGGCAGCCTTCTTCAAGTTGTATTGAACATTCATACAGCATTTCCCCTACATGTGTATGGAGCTGACTTGGTTTGAAGGCTGCTGGAATGCAATACAATTAGTTGAACTCCTTGGGCTTCTGTCCCTCCCAATGCAGCCCTTGTGGTGAAACATGGTCTGTGTCGGAGGACCGAAACTTTCCTGTATGTTATGAATAAAATATTTTGGGAATGCTTGAAAACTACCTCTAGTGACTGTTTGATTTGATCTTGATCCTTTGCCTTCGAAATTGGTTAAAAATACCACTCTGGGCCTTGATAGCCATTTACTTACTATTGTAAATAGTAGCTTGGGGCAGGGTGGTTTTCCACCTATCTTGAAGGAAGCTAGGGTGTATACTTTGTTGAAAAAAAATTAATTGAAAAAGTGGTATTCAACCAGTTAAACCATTTTCATATAAAAACTAATGGATTTCATCTTAGACAGTCCGAGTTTCGTACAGGTCACAGCACAAAGTCAGCTTTGACTGCCCTTGTTAATGAAGTTAATCACAGCAGATAGAGGTTTAGATGTTCTCAGGGCTGGTGCTTCCATTATGTAAACTAGGTGATTGCTTAGGGGCCGATACAATAAATTTTACGGAAAGGGAGCACTGACTTTTCAGCACCCACTTTCTTAGCGCATGCATGATGCCCGCAAGGGGGGCATCATGCAATATGCAAATTAGGGGTCACGCTAGCCAGGAGGTGCTAGGGTCGCTTGCGCGACCTTAGCACCTCCTTGCTAACGCGACCCCGCGGTGGCTGCCGGTTATGAAGTCCGACGCCGGTATCTCGGCATCAGTCTTCATAACTCAGCGGTCTGCTGAGGTTTTTATTTTTTTTTTATTGAAGAAGTACTGAAAAGCATTTTTTTCTGCTTTTCTGTACTTCTTCTACATGCGCTCAGCTATTAACGCCTGCTCCAGGCAGGCGTTAATACCTGAGCGATACTTGTGCGTCTGAGACGCACGTTAAATAGGTGCTAATCCCCCTATTGCAATAGGGGGTGGATTAGTGCCTATTTAACCCACGTCCGACAGCGGGTTAAACAGTGCGCTCATACGAGCGCACTGTTTAACCCGCTGTCGGACGTGTATTGCATCGGCTCCTTAGAATGCTAAAATTTGGGGGACAGCAAAATCCTGCAAGGCATAAAGGGGTGCTGTGCCAGATCTAATACCACTAAAAAAGAGGAGCACTGTACTGGAGCTACTGCCACCAGTAAGAGGGAGTGCTGTGCTGGAGCTACCACTAATAGGTAAGTTGGAAAGGGGGTGCATGACCGAAGGTTTACCTAGGATGCCAAGTACTCTTGCACTGGCTCTGGATATTGTTATTGTTTCATTTGATATGTCAACTGCATTTGACACTGTAGACGATCAATTACTTTTGTCCCATCTTGCTGATTTAGGGGTTGATGAAGAGGTTTATTCATAGTTTAATTCATATTTGTTGGTTCGCTCCTATAGGGTGAGCTGGGGTAATAATTTGTCAGACTATATATCAATAAAATGCGATGTGCCATAGGGGTCTATTTTAGCTTCACTACTTTTTAATTTATATTTAGACCTGCTAGCTATGCTAATTCAGAGCAAAGGCTATGACCTCTTTGCTGATGACATTGAGATTATAATATATAGTAATCACATCTCCTCAGAGGAATTGGACCAATTTAACTCTTAGATGCTGTAGCTTTTTGGCTGAAGGAACAGAAACTTAAATTGAATCCAAATAAATCAGAAGCATTTTGGATAGCTAGGAAGGACAAGTCCTTGATTAAGAATCCTTGCATGGCTGGTACCAATATTGTTCCATCAGATACTATTTTGGGACTTGGAATAAAAAATAATTCTCACCTCAACTTCTCAAGCTAGTAGTCATATATAATTTGATGAGACCTTTCTTATAAGTACAGGATATGCGTATATTGATTCACAGTATGGTTTTATCACAGTTTGACTATTGCAATGTTTTGTATCAAGGCCGGCCTATTTATTCTTTAAAGCATTTACAAGTATTGTAAAATGCAGCTGCTAAATATTGGGTAGGAGGTGGATCCTTGGGATGAGGTGGGATTGACGCAAGCCATAGGTGAGGGCCTAAGGGTCCCCACCATCAGCAGGCGGAGTGGGCTGAAGCTGGAGGCCACTGGAGCTTCACCTATACCAGTCCAAGTTCCCCTTGGGTTGAGCCTTCGTGTGCCGGGGCTGGCAGGATTTCGGCGGGCCTCAAGGTTAAGTACAGGAAGGAGATGGTTCAGCCCAGAGACAGCAGCCAGCAGGTGGCATGGTCCTAAGAAATCAAGCACCAAGGGACAAGAAGGAACTGAAGGTTCCTGAGCAAAGGAAGGCTGAAGCCTTAATAGTCTGTGTCCAGAGAATAAGGACAGAGAGGCGTCACTGTCAAGCTTGAATGGAAGCTGGCAGCACTTGGAAGATGTAGCAAGCAACATGGAACTCTGGACTCAAGAAAGTCTGAGGCGAAGTCATTTGTAGCAATGGTCAAGGTACGGAGAAGGCAGGCATGGTCAGACGTAGCGATGGTCAAGGTACAGAGAAGGCAGGCGTGGTCAGACGTAGCAATGGTCAAGGCACAGAGAAGGCAGGCATGGTCAGGGGTAGCAGAAGGCAGGCACGGAGAAGGCAGGCATGGTCAGGGGTAGCAGAAGGCAGGCACGGAGAAGGCAGGCGAGGTCAGGCATAGCAGAGATCAGGCTTGGAGAAGGCAGGCAAAGTCAGACGTAGCAGAGGTCAGAACCAGGTAGTCGATCCAGTAGACAGACGAGACAAACACAAGGAGCAGGCACCAGGAATCACAGGAACAAGACAAGCGCAAGGCAACTAGACCTCGGAAACTGGAACAGGAGACCAAGGCGACCTGTTGCAAAAGCAATGCTGAGGAGTGCTGCCTGAGCTTTTATATGTTGAGGGAACTGATGTCAACATCCGGGTCCGTGGCCAGGTTCCTGCCGCGGGCCCTTCAAAGGTTTCACTGGTGCGTGCATGCGTGCCTAGAGAGGGGTGCAGCACTGCCCGCGGCGTCTCTCCGCGAACCCCGTGGGGAGGCCCAACGGATGGAGGCATCCTGGCTGGAGGTCCCGGGAAGCAGAGCAGAGCTGGAGGTGATAGTGGAAGTCCGAGGTCGGGACTGGCAGCCCACCGCCACCAGCGATGAGGAGCTGGAGCCTGAAGCTTGTGTAGAGAGGTGAGAGGGCCTCACCGTGGGGCTGCTGCGGGCAGTGAGTGTAACAGTACCCCCTTTTACGCCCCCCTCCTCGAGGTTCGGGTTTGCCCGGATGGGCACGATGGAAACTCGAGAGGAGGGTCTTGTCCAAGATGTTGCGAGCAGCTCCTACGAATTTTCCTCAGGTCCATAACCCTCCCAAGAAAAGAGGTACTCCCATCGGCGGCCTCTATGGCAGACGTCCAGTACTTTATGGACCTTATACATTGTATCAGTCTCTGCCACGAACGCAGGTGGCTCAGGGACCTTCCGAGTAGGCCAGGACAACACTACCGGCTTAAGCAATGAAACGTGAATGGTATTATGTATACCCAAGGAAGGAGGCAACCGAATCTGATAAATCACAGGTCTGATGCGTTGGGTAATTGGGAATGGTCCAATTAATCTTGGAGTAAGTCTCTGCAAAGGAATTCAGAGTCTAATATACTTGGTACTCAACCAAACTTTCTGGCCAGGAAGGAATTCAGGAGCTGCGTGGCAAAGACTGTCAGCAGTTTTCTTGGCCTGGGAAGCGGTCTGGCGCAGGTGAAGATTCATCTGTTCCCATAATGTCTTAAGGGTATCCACAGTGGCCTGTGCCACAGGAGACGGCATGGAGAGAGGTATGGGTAATGGTGGTCGAGGCTGTTTCCCATAGACTATAGAGAATGGTGATGTCCCAGTAGCTGTGGCGATGTGTGAGTAAATGGAAAACTTTGCCCAGGATAAGAGGTCCGACCAGTTATCTTGTTGGTCATTGATATAGGCCTGCAGGAATGCCTTCAGGGAGTGGTTCATCCATTCAGCTTGCCTGTTGGCTTGGGAGTGATAGGCGGTCGTGAGGCTGATGTTAATACCGAACTTTCGGCAAAGGGAGCGCCAATATCTGGCGACGAATTGAGGACACAATATCCACTGGTAGGCCATGCAGTCTGAAAATATGATGATGAAAGAGACGTGCTAGCCCTGGTGCAGATGTTAGGCCCAGAAGAGGTACAAAATGGGCCATTTTTGAGAAATGGTCTATGGTGACCCATATCATGGTATTACCCTTAGAAGGGAGCAGATCCACGATGAGTCCATGGTTCCTCAGATGCTGGAAGTGGTTGTAAAAGTCCCCAAGGTTGCCCAACCAGGGGGTTTTGTTATGCACACACATTACAGGTTTTGACTTATGCCAAGGTAGGCCACCAGAAAAACCTCTGTGCCACGGTTCACGCACGTCCTGGGTGGCCAGCTAATTTGGAATCATGTGCCCAGCGAAGAACTCTTTCCTAGAGTTGTTGGGGCATCACGGTTTTCCCAGTAGGAACTGGATGCGTAGCAGACAAGGAAATACAAGCTGGGTCGATGATGTAAGTTGGCTCTTCGGGGATGACTTCAGGTTCAAAAGACCGGGATAAGGAATCTGCTCGGAGATTCTTATTCACAGGGCGGTAGCGGAGCTTGAAATTGAACCTTGAGAAAAATAAGGCCCATCGAGCTTGACGGGCATTGAGGCGCTGGGTGTGACTTAGATGTTCTAATTGTTTTGGTCAGTGAACACCGTGAATTTATGCTGTGCACCCTTGTGCCACGGGCGCCACTCTTCAAGAGCAAATTTAATGGCGAACAGTTTGCGGTCCCCAATATTGTAGTTTTGCTCTGCCGATGAAAATTTTCGAGAAAAGAATGAGCATGGAACTGTGATACCAGAAGCAGTGCGCTGACTGAGAACAGCTCCAGCCCCAATGGCGGAAGCGTCCACCTCGACTAAAAATGGACGAGTCGGGTCAGGGTGACGTAAGCAGGATCCCTTTTGGAAGGCTTCTTTCAAACAATGGAAAGTGGTAACAGCCTCGGGTGGCCAATTCCGTGTATTTTGGCCCTACTAGGTCAAGGCTGCCAGAGGAGCAGCCAGTGTGGAGTAATGCAGGATAAAGTGGCGATAATAATTAAGGAATCCCAAGAAGCGCTAGAGCGCTTTAAGCCACTGGTTGTGGCCAATCCCGGATTGCCCTCAATTTATCTGGGTCAATGGAGAAGCCTTGAGGAGAGATTATGTAGCCAAGGAACGGTAAACTGGACCTCTCAAACAAACACTTATCCAGTTTTGCAAACAAGTGATTTTCTCGTAGGCATTGTAGTACCATTCGTACGTCGGCTCAGTGTTGAGGTCCTTCGAGAATATGAGGACATCATCCAGTTAGATCACGACCTTGACATATAGCAGATCCCTGAAAATGTCATTCATCATCTGCTGGAATACAGCTGGTGTGTGGGGAAGGCCAAAAGGCATCACCAAGTATTCATAGTGGCCATCTCTTGTATTAAAGGTGGTTTTCCAGATGTCATCAGGGAGGATTCTCACCAAGTTATACGCCCCTCATAAATCCAGCTTCGTGAAGATGGTAGCACCTTGGAGATGATCAAATAGTTCAGAAATCAATGACAAGGGATATTTGTCATTACGGGTGATAGCATTTAGACAGCGGTAATTGATGCACAGTCTGAGTGATCCATCTTTCTTGGTCACAAAGAAGAATCCCGCTCCGGTGGGTGACATGGATGGACGGATAAACCCTTTTGCCAGATTCTCCCGAATATATTCGGTCATGGCCTTTTTCTCAGGTAACGACAGAGGATAGGTGCGTCCACAAGGAGGCGTGGTTCTAGGAAGAAGGTTGATTGGACAATCGAACCGACAAAGAGGCAGGAGGAGATTGGCCTTTTGTTTAGAAAATACATCCTCATAGGCGGCGTATGGAAGTGGTATGCCAGAAGAGGTGGTTACCAAAGGAATTGTCGAAGAGGGTTAACCTCTGAAGACAGGATTGGTGACAGGCTGGACCCAACTTTACTAGTTGTAGTGAAGTCCAATTAAATTGAGGGGAATGTTTCTGTAACCAAGGAAGTCCAAGCACAATGGGATGGATTGACTTATCCAACACCAGTAACTCGAGTTCCTCAAGGTGTAAGGCCCCTGTACGTAACTGGAGAGGCTCAGTGGTCAAAGAGATATGGCCAGGAAGTGGCTCTCCGTAGATAGAGGCAATACACAAGGAAGGGTTAAGTGAACAGGTTTTAATACCCAGGAGTTCCACAAGATCTTTGAAGATAAAATTACCTCTTGCTCTGGAGTCTACCAGAGCAAGAACCGGAAAGGACTGGGAGTCCCAAATTAGTTTGACTGGAATTGAGAGTTGGGGGGCCAGAGAAGTTGCACCCAAGATCAGGGCCCCTACTGAACTTGGGCCCTGGAGTTTCCCGGATGGATGGGACAATTTTATAGATGGTGGCCTGGGCCTGTCAGAGACATGTTACAGTAATATACCTTCCCAACCCATCTACACCCAACCCAATCCTCCCTTCAACCTCTAAACCCACACCTAACCTTCAATATAACCTACATTCTATCATCAATATCTTCACATCACAAAGTGATAACCATACCTCATCATACCTAACCTGCTTTCACAATGCTCCTCAAATATATAGATTCCTAATTCACTAAGTTAGCTCCTTCCAAATGCCCTTCCAAATAACTATGCCTTGATCTTCTTGAAAAAAGCTAAATAATTGTTTCTATGCAGAGCAGGAGGAGCTGTTGGGGCTGCTGGCAAAAAAGGACAGGAGAGAGAAAGTGAAGAAGGAAAAAATGAGAGATAGAGAGGAGAAAGACAGAAGAAGGAGGACAGAAGGTGTTGAGGAAGGGGAAGAGGAGGAGTGGGAGAACTGGCAAGGGTAGAAAAATAGGAGGCATGAGAGGCTAAAGCAAAGAAGAGGTCAGAACCAGAAGAGTAAAGCAAGGAGGCAACAATGGCCTTGCTTTTTTAGGACCAGGATTGACCTATTGGGCTTGCCAGAAGAAGAGGTAATCTGCATGTACCATTGCACTTACAGGCCATTTGGGCCCTATATGAGGAGATTAAATCCGACATTGATCCTCAGATAGTTGAGTCTCATGCTCTACTAAGGCTTAACAAACTTTGGAATTTGTTACATTTTCTAGCCTCTGGGTTTTTTCTAGGGATGTGCAGCCAAAATGTTTTCATTGCATTCGTGATACGTATTCGTGGATGGTTGATTCTGTTTCATGCGGAAATATGGAGAATTCCATACTTTGTCGATCTGTCAATACGTTTCCCGGTTCCCATTAAAGTCAACGGGGAAAGGATTTCCTAAATAAAAATTTAAACCCCCCCACCCTCCTGACCCCCCCAAGACTTACCAAAACTCCCTGGTGGTCCAGCGGGGAGTCCAGAAGCCATCCCTGCACTCGTTTGCCGGTTCATTATGGTGCCGATAGCCTGTGTCACAGGGGCTACCGGTGCCATCGGTCAGCCCCTGTCACATGGTCACCGGCGCCATCTTGTGCTCCTATCATGTGACAGGGGCTGACCAATGGCACCGGTAGCCCCTGTGACATAGTATGGGCAAAGGCTATCGGCGCCATTTTGAGTCCTGGCATCGGAAGGCCGGCGTGCAGAAGGTCGCTCCGGGACCCCCGTTGGACCCACAGGGACTTTTGGCCAGCTTGGGGGGGCCTCCTGACCCCCACAAGACTTGCCAAAAGTCCAGCGGGGGTCCGGGAGTGACCTTCTGCACACCGGCCGTTCGATGCCAATACTCAAAATGGCGCCGATCGCCTTTGCCCTCACTATGTCACACATAGTGAGGGCAAAGGCGATCGGCGCCATTTTGAGACTCAAAATCGCCGTCCGATGCCAATACTCAAAATGGCGCCGATCGCCTTTGCCCTCACTATGTCACAACACTGCAGTAATGTTCCACACAGAAACCAACATTAAGTTTCTCTTTCTGTCAGATTACCACTACCAACATGACAGACCTTAAAAAAGCCCTGAAGGGCAATCAGTGCAGAAGCAGAGTCATTATGGATTACTTCTCCTGCAAGGGGTACCAGAGTGTCAAAGAAAGTTCCATTTTACTTGCTTTCTTACTTTACCTTAGCTAACTCTACTTTCCTTTCCATACTTCCTTCCTCTGCTGACTACTTCAGGTACACTCACATGAGAAATATGAATCTCTTACTTTAGTCTTCAGCAAAGGCCTTTACTATAACATGGTAGGCCTTTACAGCAAACACTTTGCAGTGTCTGACAAGGCACATCAAAGGAATGTGCTCTTGGGGAACTATCTCCAGACTTGCCCTTGAGCTAAAACCAATTTTCTCACAGTTCTCTTTGGAAAAGAAAGACAGCAAAATACATTTTATAACTGGCAAAAAAATACAACTTTTATTTATACACATCCCTTCATACACATTTATCTACATCACTAAAATGGATTTTCCAAAGGCTCATAGATAAGGCCGGTTTGTAAAACATTGTACCCTTCACAATATCTAAGGTACAAAGTTGGAAAAGTCTCAAAGGGCCATCCCACAAGTTCAGAGAGAATGGTATGATTGTCCATAAATGAGGCAATTTTGAAATCCTGCAGGGTTGATTTTCAAAAGATTTACCTAAGATCAGGTTTTAGCTGAGTAAATATACCCAGTTACATATTTGGCCCTTTTATCTCATTAAATTCATGTAGGTAAAATTGCAAGCTGCACAAATTCAGGCAGAAAAAAAAGGTACTGGAATGGGAATGTTCCTGAGATGGACTTTCAAATTTATCCAGTTACAGCCATATTAAGCACTAACCAGCTAAATTTAGCTGAATAACCCAAGCCACATAAATGTCAGGTCTAAATTTAGCTGGATACTCAGCCACGCAACTAGCTAGGTAAATGTTGCAGAATATCTATGGAAAGATAGTCAAGCAAATTTATTCAGTTATTTTACTCGCTCAGTAATATTTATCTCTTAGAGCTTCTCACCTTAAGTAGTGTTTAATGTGCATGCTAACATTTCTAATGTGTGAACATTAAAAAATGCATAGCAAAAATTTATTGCATACTCCCTAATGATATATTATGTTGCATATATCACAGTACTATCTTACTTAAAGCAGCAGTGCTACCTTTATATTTTATAGTTTATTTTGGAGACTGAACAATTACATGTATTTATTACTCTCTGTTTTCTGATAGCTACATGGTTGCTCATGTGGCCACCTCCTATATTGGTTATAGGGATGGGAAGGGTGTGAGTCCCATTTAAGGAGTCCTGCAGATGTTGAAATTGACTTTTGATGGCAGAGAAAAACGGTTGCTGCCAAAAGACACTCCACACACTAGCTGGTATTTCCAATGGTTTGCATTTATTGTTGAGGTGGAATAGTTGTAGATATTTACAACAGACAATATAAAACAACCACCCAACGCCTGTTGTAAATTCAATGTAAATACCCTATACAGGCCACCCACTTGTCTTTACCTAGCTCACTAATAAAACCCTTTATCAGAATGAGTCACCCTTTAGAGAAAGTACAAACTTTCATTTATTCCATAAATTTTTTTTATCCCATAAAGACTTCAATAGGTAATATACATTGCTCCCTCAACCAATAAAATCATTCAGACAACATTCCTTAATTGCTCATTCAAACACAGCAATTTTTACAATTGCAATTTCCTTGTGAAAAATGTTCCCATTACATTTTCCTTGTGAAAAATTGATAAGATATTCATTGCAATTGTAAAAATTGCTGTGTTTGTGTGGGGGTAGTTATGGGTATGTATTTTATAGGGTAGGTATGAATGAGGTAAAGGTATGTATGAATGGGGTAAAGTTGCAAATGGTATATGTTAGTGTGAATGAGCAATTAAGGAATGTTGTCTGAATGATTTTATTGGTTGAGGGAGCAATGTATATTACCTATTGAAATCTTTATGGGATAAAAAAAATGTATGGAATAAATAAAAGTTTGTACTTTCTCTAAAAGGGTGACTCATTCTGATAAAGGGTTATTAGTGAGCTAGGTAAAGACAAGTGGGTGGCCTGTATAGGGTATTTACTATTTACATTGATATTTACAACAGAACAAAAAATGAAGTTTATGAACAGTCACTTTCTATTCTTGCTGTCTCCCACCTCTTCAGAAATAAGGTGCTGAACTTTTACTGAGAGTTCTACATTGAATCTTCAGGACTAAAAGGGGAATCCTTTTGTTTAGGGCAAAAAAGACTATTTGTGCCAATCCCACATGGGTGGAAGTGTGCTGCTGAGTGGCGATAACTCTATCAAATCTCTGAGCTATCTCCCTTGTTCCTCAAGAGCATATACACTGGCACCTCAACTATACCAATGCTCCTTTTATGTTTTTCCATTACCTGGATGGTCCCTCAAACAGCTGTATTCACCCCAGGCTGGCAGGCCTTGCAGCAGCAGATGCCACTGAAATGCACCTGTGGCAGGACACCCCCAGGACACCATTTCTGGACTTTTATCTAGTCGTGCGCATGCCAGAAGTCACTGCCCTTAAAGGGTCCATGGAGAGAAAAGCCATAGTACTGTTGTATGATATCAGGACTCTTCGCCCTACAAAAGAGTCTCCTGGCATTCTCTCGTCACCTCAGCATGCAGGTTCTTCGCCTTGTAGTTGTCTGTAGTCTGCCTTGTCTTCATCCAAGCCTTCAGATTGCCTTGTCTTTATCTAAGCTGTCAGCCTGCTTTGTCTTCGTCCAAGCCATCAGCCTTGTTTCATGTCTGTCTTCGGCATCAGCCTTATCTAGTCTTTAGCCTTCTTCGGCTCTTCGGATCTGACTATAGTCACAGCCTCCTGGACTTGTCATAGCCTGGTTTGTGCCAAGACTCATTCACCTGCTGTCAGTGCAGACCTTAGAGCTCTGCCCATGAGGTTTCATCAATTGTGCCATGGCCAGAAGGGTTCACACTCATGTCATTTGCAACAGATTGCTGAGGCCATGAGCTCAGTGAATGCATCTCCACGACAGGTCATTGCTGCATTGGCCACCCAGATGCAGGAACTAAAAGTTAAATTAAATGGTCTCCTTAACAGGTTCATGCAACAGGCCAACAGCAACTTGATCAAGTAAATGGGTTGCTACAGACTTTATCTCAGAACTTAGATGTGATATAAGCCCAATGTCCAGCCTCAACTCCAGTACCAGTTCTGGTGAACCCTGTACTGGCACCCATCTGGTCCGTGGAATCTATGAAAGAGCTTACACCATCTTCGAGATATAGTGGTGATCCTAAGGGGTGCAGAGGGTTCCTCAATGTCAGCAAGATGCATTTTGAGTTACAGTCAACTTGTATTTTTTTTTTTATTGTGTCAAGATTACTTATATCCCCTCCCTGTTGGATGGTACCGCTCTCACCTGTGCTTCTCCCTTGTGGGAACAAGATGACTTATTTCTCAGGAACTTGGATAACTTCACACAACAATCTAGCCTGATCTTTCACCAACCTGGGTGTGTCTCATGTGCTGTCACAGAACTCTTTCGTATTCATCGGTTGGTGTGCTCAGTCAGCAAGTTGCAGTAGAATTTCACATCTTAGCTTCTGAACTCAGTTGGGGCAAAGATAGCCAAATCATCATTTTTTAGCACGGGTTATCTGTGAGAATAAAAGATGAACTAGCAGATCAGCCCTTCCTCCAACCCTTGAAGCACTTATTGCCTTGGCTATTCGAATAGATCTGAGATTTCAGGAACAAGCTTGAGAGAGGAACACCTCCCATTGGGCTACTCCAGTAGCTCCCAAGCCCCTGACTCGCTCAGAGTCTACCACAGAACCACTGAAGGTTGTTGCCTTCCAAGACCCCATGCAATTGGGTAACACCCAACTTTCAGTTGATGAAAAACAAAGGCGAAGATGGCATAATCTCTGCCTTTACTGTACCTCATGGGGGCATTTTGTCAGTCGGTGCCCCAAGAGACCACAAAACTCTGAAGACACAGTCTAGTTTGGAGGGACATTCTTCACCATCCTGCTTCTTCTCCACAATTGATGGTACCAGTGTCCTTCACCTTCGGGGAATTCTCTGGGTGCTCCACTTTGGACCACCTTGCCTGAAGTACCAGATTTCCCACTCCTGTATACATCCTGTTCCAGCTTATGTTATGAGATGACCAGGAGTCCTAGTGTCTTACAATTCTACTGACCATTCTAAATCTTTGAAGTCCTTTATCGTGGAGATAGAAGCCACTGCCAAGACAGTAGGGGCTGTCCTCACTCAACATGCTGATCCTGGAACTTACAAGTCAAGTTTCTGTCCATTTGAAAGATCCTTGTCTTTAGAACAGGATCAGTGACATGATGTCTCTTCCAGTTCAGTACAGAGACCAAAGAATCCCTGGATGTCATGCCAAAACCCCTAAGTTCCCAGATGGTAAAGATGTACCTTCTATGTCTCCCCAAAAGCTGAAGATAAGAGGCTTGGGGACGGTGTTACGATCCCCCCTGTTGCTGCACTACAGGAGGTATCTCACCCTTCCACTGGAGGCTGCTTCGAAGCCAGGGCCTCGCCTGTGTACCATCCAGGATTTGCTCCAGGGCCTGGAAGGCCTAGCTGTTCCTGAGGCCTGCCTGTGGCTTGCTGGCTGGGTTTGGACTTCCTGGTTCGGCCACGCCCTTCTCCCTAGGGGCTGGCCCGCAGCTCTTCACCTCAGTTATAGGGCCTGCAAGGGGCGGTCCAGGTGAACTCCTCCCAGGGAGTTGCCCACATCAGCTGTATAAAAGGACTTTCATTCCACTTCCTGCTGACCTCCGGATTAGCCTTGCACATCGCTGTGTTCTGTCTGCTGATCCAGGTCCTCCATGGTCATCTTTGCTTCGATGGCTCCCTGTCCTGTCTATGAAGTTGCCTTGATGTCTGTTCCTGATGTTGCTTGATGTCTGTTCCTGATCCAGTGCCTGATCCAGTTCCCGATGTTCCTTCCTGCTTTAGGCTGCCAGGAGTGCAGCAAACCTGCTTTAGGCTGCCAGGAGTGCAGCAACCTGCCCTACCTTGACTGCCAGGAGTGCAGTAACCCACCGCTTCCTCTTCCCTGCGCTTGTCCGCTCCTGTGTTTGTAGGACAGGGTGGTCCATGACCAGTCCAGCCATGCTGGCTGTGTAGGGCACACTGAGAGACAGTGCCTGTGTCTTGCTTCAGCCCTTGCCTTTGATGTCTTGCTTCAGTCTTGCCTTCGATGTCTTGCTTCAGCCCTGTCTTGGATGTCTTGCTTCAGCCCCCGTCTGATGTCTTCAGTGTTCTAAGGACTCTGTCTGCCCTCGTCCTCTGTCCGGCCTGCCGCCCTATGCCGTACCCAGCGGCAGGTCCGAAAGGGCTTGGAACAGTCGGAGGACCGTTCATCAATCAACATAGCCTTGTTGGTTGCCATGGGCGTGCAGGTCCGGCTGAGGGTCAGACTCTGCTTCTTACCCCCTGCTTCAGTACCCGCCTGGCTCATCATGCCTGCATCGGCTCACCTCCCACGGTGCGGCTTGGGGCTCCCTAAGTCTTGCCGTGGCCCAAGGGCTCACCACCTGCTTAGAAGTGACCACGCTCCTCGCACTCGTAACAACAGACGGGACTTAAAGGAGGGGGTACTTTTGCATTTCGCCACTCACAGGATGGTCCTATGAGCAGCTGCACTTACCCCAGGGGTCTTGTTGTGGGGAACGCTACTGAAATGCACATGCAGCAGGATGCCAGCAGGATGCCACCAGGACACTGCCTCCGAACCTATATCTAGGTGCATGCGAGTACGAAGTCACTGCAGTGGGAAAAGCCGTGGCACCCTTGGATGATGTCAGGACTCTTTGCATTACAAAAGGGCCTTTCTGACATTCTCTCGTTGCCTCAGCAAGGAGGTCTTTCGCCTTGTAGTTGTCTGCAGCCTGCTTTGACTTTGTCCAAGCCTTCAGCCTGCCTTGTCTTCATCCAAACCTTCAGCCTTGCTCCACATCTGTCTTCATCTTCAGCCTTGTCTAGTCTTTAGCCTTGTTTGACTCTTCGGATCTGACTATAGTTACAGCCTCCTGGACTTGTCATAGCCTGGCTCATGCCAAGACTCGTTCACCTGCTGTCAGGGCTCTGCCCATGAGGTGCATCAGTTGAGCTACAGCCAGAGGGGTTCACGCTCATGTTGCTTGCAACAGCTCCAATATCTTCTATTTACAATTCTCATTGAAGAATCTTCTTGGAAAGATGGGGTGATGGTGGTTGGGGGGGGGGGGGGGAGTGGTTTAGTCTCTTTCAACACTGTCAACTCCTCAGGTTTCCTTACTCTTGGTGGTTCTTTCAGGCTCAGCTTGCGAGGAGAATAAGTCTCTGGAGTCCCAATCTCATATAAACCTGTTTAAGGCATGCAGGCCTTGCACAATATCATTATATATCGAGTATTGTGCTGGCTATGACTTAAATAACAAGCTTTATACAGACATATAAAAATGCAAGCAATAATCTTTACTCACCCAGCAACTATCCATTTCTAAATTTTGCACCAAAAATTACAGGATAATTGAACAGTTATACAGGATATAGAATCATGGAAGAATCCAGGATTCAGAAGTTTCAACTTGACACCCCAGACACTTGCAAATCAAAAGAATGAAAGTGTGTCCTATTTTGGTACATTTGATCCCTTCCATGAGAAAGCATATGTGCAACATGTGTACCCATCATATTAGGTAACCAATCTATGCCATAAAAGTCCCTTATAATGTCCTGCCATGCTGTTCTCAAACCAAAAAATCATACATAACTCTGAGTCCAACTTTTCAGGTCATGTAGCACTTGGTTAAAACATCTAGAGAAAGTTGACTGAGATATTCTCCCCATTACAATTACAGTATACTGAAAAGATTCAGAGGCTAGAAAGCAGGGATATGATATCATTTGAAACAGGAAAGAAAAACAAATAAAATGTCATTCTTTTTCATTTCATTTTGAAATAGAACCCCTATTCCCCACTGCTGAAATGAGGTTAGGTGCTGAGGATGATAATTAAGCACAATTGCGGATTTTTATTAATTGGTTCAGAAGAGTTAATAATATACAAAATTGATTCATTTGCTCTGACTGGCTTTGGACTGTAAAATATGTTGTTGCAATAATAAAGAATTACTGGACAACATTTTGAAACATAACCCTTTTATTGGGCACAGAAAGGGTGAGTAGAAAGATAACATCCAAAGTTCCCCAAACAAATATTTTTTTAATTAGAACAATCGAACCTACAGCCAGTATGAAATAAAAAGACCCCAGTTAGATATGGAAATTGGGTAATTTCTGAAAAGCATTATTATCAAATGAAATACTATCTGCTATAATTCACTGAAAACATTGCTAACAATGTATTGCAAAATAAATGTAATTACTAATTAATGCATTCATAAATATCAATAAAATCACTTCCTATGCATAATAAAGATTAAACCTTTGCTATGTGCCTCTGCAGTCAGCCTACATTTATTTTGCTTGCTTTTTGGGACTTGCTTGATTAAAGCAGCTTTTATGTATGCCTTTTATAAATTGAAACCCTAAGTTTGCTGAAATATAACATGACTTGTGCATATAACAAAAGTTCCCAAGATGAAACAATGTAAAGATCTCTTGGTAGATAGAGTAAGCAAACAGAAGTCAGAGGGGATCCAGAGGCTTATCCAGAAATCACTCAGATTCCCCCAAATCTGCCAAAAAAAAATCAAAACAGTTAAAACACTACTTGATGTTATAGTGATGATGGAGATGGTGGGTCATAACAAGGGCTTATGTTTTTCCAGAAGGTTAATTCAGGAAGCTACGCTGCCCATCATGAGTGCCAAGCTGTCTGCAATGCTAGTCCCTTGCTGCTGTTACTGTTGGTGGCTGTGGCAGCGTGGAATTTTCAAAGGAGAATTTTCATCCAATAACCCTGTTACCAGCTATGCAGCAGCAGCAGCACATTAGCACTTCTAACAGCTCAGAGCTCCTATCATGCACCATGGCTTCCCAAATTTGAAATCCCCAAAAACATAAGCCCTAATCAAAACTAGGCCTGAGCTATATAGTTGCAACAATTAATAGAGATGTGAATCGGAACTGGAATCAGTTCAGATTCCGGTTCCGATTCACATGTGGGTTTTTTTTCATCAGGCCGATCGCGGTTTTGTTTATCGGCTGCGCCCGAGCCAATAAACAAAAAACCCACCCTGACCCTTTAAAACTAATACCTTAGCTTCCCCTACCCTCCCAACTCCCCCAAAACCTTTTTACAGGTACCTGGTGGTCCAGTGGGGGTCCCTGGAGCGATCTCCCGCTCCCGGGCCGTCAGCTGCCACTAATCAAAATGGCACCGATGGCCCTTTGCCCTTACCATGTGACAGGGTATCCGTGCCATTGGCCAGACCCTGTCACATGGTAGGAGCACTGAATGGCCTGCGCCATCTTGTGCTCCTACCATGTGACAGGGGCTGACCAATGGCACCGGTAGCCCCTGTGACATAGTAAGGGCAAAGGCTATCGGCGCCATTTTGATTACAGGTAGCCGATGGCCCGAGTGCAGGAGATCGCTCCCAGACCCCCGCTGGGCCACCAGGGGCTTTTGGCAAGTCTTGGGGGACCCTCCTGACCCCCACAAGACTTGCCAAAAGTCCAGCGGGGGTCCGGGAGCGACCTCCTGCATTCGGACAGTGCTCTCTTGTGAACATTTGATGACCCTTGAATGAGGAAATGCACCCAAAGATGAGATTTGTGCAGTGTTCTCTCAATCTAGCTTGATGTTACCTAGGTAGAGAGTCCATCAAGCTAGGTTGAGAGGACATTGCACAAATCTCATCTTTGGGTGAGATTCCTCACTCCGAGAGTCATCAAATGTTCACAAGAGAGCACTGTTCTATTCGTACATCTCACATTGAATGTCAAAGTGGCCCCTAACCCCCTACACTAATACCTAAACCTTATCTCGAGTTTCTAGGTGGGCCTCCCACAGAGATATAAATACCTATCTAGGGTCAGGATATCACGGCTACTTTCTCTCTCTCTCTCTCTCCAGCAGCATTAAAGCCATGCCTATCATAGGTTCTTTGCAGAACAGTAATCCTCTTTTTCAGATTTGCATTGCACCATACGATATGGTGCTATCGCATGAGAAAATGCATTTTAATAAATGAGGGAGTAAATTAGATGTGCCATAGAGCTCTGGTCTCAATGATGTGCCCTACATTTGGCTCAAATATTTAACCTCTTTCCAACAAGACCTGGTTAACTGCATAAACCAGTTGATCAGACAGACAGAATAAACTTCACAATGGCTAATAACAGGAAGAACACTCCTTCCAAAGGAAGATCCAAACACCCTAAAAGTTATCAACCAATAAATTGCCTGTCTATAATCTATAAGCTATTCACTGCAATAGACACTGATAAAATATATGATCATTACGACTCTAATATTTTCTTGGTAATAGAACAGAAAGGGAACAAAAGTGGAGCATATGTAAGCAAAGATGAGGGGATGCTGAATGCAGCCATTATAACTAACTGTATAAACAGCTGAAATCTCAATATGGCATGGATTGAATATAGGAAAGCTTTTGATAGCATCTTACACTCTTGGATAATAAAATGCTTTGAAATGTACATCTCCTGCTGAATGGCATCAAAGACCCAAATGCCCAAACAGTGATAGGTATGAAAGTGAACAAGCATCATCGGTGTACAAGGTGAATCCTGCACTGATTGAGTACATTAAGTTCACCATGAAAATGTGACAGACTACAAGCCATCTGAATTATGAAGATGGACAATTTGTCATTCCTAACATTTAGATCCAGGAAGGAATATTTTAGGAAGATTCCCTGTCACAGCTTTTGTTTTGTCTGGCACTAAATCAGGCTGAATACACTAACTCCTTGGGTTATGAAATTAGCCTTAATTGTAGAGACACCAATTCCCAATCGATGACATCTCACCTAGTATTTATAAATGATTTGAAACTCTACAGCGTTGGTGATGCTCATTTAGTGAACTCGGAGTAGTGACGAGTTTCTCAGATGACATCAGGATGACATTTACCCTGGACAAATGTGTGAAGGCAATCTTCCTTACAGGAAAATTAATACAAATTGAAAACATGTCCCTAATGGAAGATTGCAATATAAAGAAACTGGGCAGGAAGGAGTATATAAATATCTAGGAGAAGAGGAAGGTAGAAAAATTCTACATAAAGTACTGAAAAAAAGATCAATAAAGAGTACTGTAGGAGACTGAAGTTGATATTGAAAAATGCCTTAACAGCACGGAAAAAGATACAAGCAATTAATCAGCTTGCAATTCCTGCACTCTCATATAACTTTGAATAGTAGACTGGCTCTATAAATATCTTAAACAATTGGATGTCAGAACAAGAAAGCTCCTCCATATCGATTAGGTAATCTATAAGAACCAATGTATGCTGAGATTGTATATCCCTAGTGCTGAAGGCGGTATGGATCTCATTGAAATTGATTACACGTATTGAGCTACCATAATAAGCCTTCAGGCATGCTGAATGGCATCAAAGACCGAAAGGCCCAAACAGTGCTAGGTATGAAAGTGAACAAGTATCATCGGTCTCTGTTCTTAAACTTGGACAATTGTTTCAGCGAATAGAAGGAATGACTGAGAGAATCCATCAGTGCACAAGTAGAAATAAGCAACAAAATTTGCAAAAACAAGAAAAAAAAAAACTCTTTAAAGAATCAGATCAGCAAACAAAGAATCTGATTTGCTAAGGCTTTTTTCCTATCCTGTGTCTAAGTGTGCATAACAGAATTTACATAAACTGGTTTCATGTGTGTTTTGATGCACACTGAGGAGAGATGATTTGCAGGGGGAAGAGTTGGGGGCAAAGTCATATTTAAAAAGTATGTATATAAGCGTATATGTTTACATTATATCCTCCAAAGAGAAGGTGTAATTTTATGTGAAGGAGTGTGTGTGCAAAAGTTTATTTTGAAAATACTCAGTAAAGTTTACAAGGTCCAAATTCAAAAGCCATTTAGACAGAAAACTCAAAAGATATTCTTCTAAATGGCAAAACTGGCACATTAAAAGACTCATACACCTAAATTCTAGCTGGAGAACTAGTTATGTGGCTAGAATTTAGGTACATAAGTTGGGGGAGTTCCATGGGTGTGTGAGAAGCATTTTGGAAAGAAGCGGAGTTAGCCGCATAAGTAAACCAGCTACTTACTTTATGTGGTTAACTCTGGTCGTGCCTTGACCTTTTCTAAAGTTAGCTGGAGGTTAAAAGGGTAATTTCAATCAGCCAGCATTGTGATAAAGTCTGCATGTGCATTGTACATGGAGAGAGCAATATTCAGCCACTGAGTGGCTCAGCTAATTAGCATGCAGCTAACTTTAAGATAGCTGGGTATGTTTAATGGCGCAACCGCTCTGCTGAATATATCCTGCTAGTGAGTTGGATAGGTTTATCTGGCTAACTAGCTGAGCTACTCAGCGGCTGAATATTGCCCCTTACGTGTACAATGTATATGCAGACTTTACCACAATACTGGCTGATTGAAATTACCCTTTTAACCTCGTTTTGCTCTAAGGGGTTATTTACTAAAGATCTTCTCCTATTTTGTGTATATGGGAAAAAAATGCTTAGTAAATAGGGCCCTTGAGGACTGAATGGACCAGAATTGTGATAAATGTGAATTGTCTTGGTCATATGTGTATACTGATTTTGCTAGAGAAATAAAAAATACTTTTATTAATAGAACACAATATAGAATATAAATTATGTTTCCTGGTTTAATATTTAGCATCCTTAACTAATGGCAGATACAGCAATTGGAATTTAAACTCTTTCTTGTAGCAGTCAGAAGGAATTTCAGAGCTCCACAAAGAAAGTGAAATTTTTTTTTTTCGTCATATTGATGATACCTGGGTCAGGTACTTTCTAGCGATTAATGCCTGCTTCAGTCATATGTTGCCAAATTTGTTATCAAGGTGTTATCATGACTACCAATTTTTCATGAAGGGGCTCTCCTCTGCTCTCCTGCACATGGGGAAACATGCTTTGCTTTCATAAAATAATTTAGCAAGAAAGACTCCTTCAGGTACATCCCTAGCCTGTTTCTGATGAGGTACTGAAAGAATGGAATGAACCAGCTCTTTCATTTAATGGATTCATTCTGTAGGTGAAATTCTAAATTAACACTGTCTGGCACAAATAATTTGAGTCATTCAACAGAGTGCCTATAGTTCTTCATAGTTTATCATTATCAACTGGTTAATACTTCTGGCTGGTCATGGTTTCCTACTTATGTAATTGTTTGATTAGGAATGAAATCTGGATATTTTCTAGTCAGAAAAAAAAATATTTTTACTGGGCTTCTGCTTCATGTATAAATCAATTTGGTTATGTTTCCAGTTTTAAATTATACTGATCATATTCCTGTGTACATCTAGTCTTGATGAATCTTACAGACACAGATCCTCCAACTGGTGTGCAAGCAGAGCAAGATGCTTTGGATAATGTCTGGATAATTGTGACTCTAGGATACATCTTTACATGATACGCAGTATGTTAAGCTGGCCTATTTACACGTGAAAAGTCATTTCAGTTGGAAGGGGTCTATTTACAAATGCAGTAAGGAAAGTACCAACATATTTATCTGCTTAGGCCTAGATTCATCAAAATGCTATAAATAAAGTGAAAATAGTACCCATTTAAAAAAAAAAAAAAAAAAAGAGAGCATGGGTAGACTAATTTCCCTGCTCCCACATGACACATTTATCACACCCATGCTATTTTTTAATATGAGAGAGAGAGAGAGAGAGCCTTTCAGAGACCACTATGTAAGTTTACTATTTATACCACTGTAAGAGGGGGCACTTTTAATTCAGGGTGAAGTTTGGGGGGTGGGGTAGGTTTGGGGGGTAGTTTTACTTACACAGAGGTACAAAAAACAAACTCGCTCCAAATGACAGAAAATCTTCAGTGATGTCAACTTTGCTATTCGTACCTTTGTGTATGTAAAATAAAACTACCCCCCAACCTACCCATTCCCCAAACCTTACCTCGAGTTAAAAGTGCCCCTCTTACAGTGGTATAAATAATAAACTTACATATTGGTCTCTATAGAGGTTATCTCTCTCTCTCACACTCTCTCTCTCTCTCTTCCTTTCCAGACATTATTCTATTGCATTTGATGTTAGAAACTGCTCATTACTCCCTCCCACCTGCAGAACCAATGTTACATTAGCGCGTGTTGCGCTATTTAATGCATGCATTAAGGCCCTAAAGTGAAATGATAAATGACCCAGTTAGTTAGGAGTTCACAGGGGATATAGACAGCATTCAGAATGTTAATTGCCTATATTCCCATTGCTTCTCATATTTGGAAACATTTACCAACAAGTCTGAGCAGAAACCCAGCCATCCTGTAATCTCAGCTCAAAGGAAACTGCAATTCTTTTTAAAGCAGTACTATTTACATTCCTCAGAATATCAATTTGCCCTAATCTGCCCTGTGTTTGCCATACTCTTAGGCCCACTTTCTGTATTGATCAAAGCACATTTGTTCTTAAATATTTAGAAAAACAAACTTTTATTTTCAGTTTAGTAATTGAAATATGTCAGCCTTGGAAAATGAGTATCACTTGTATCTTTGTATTTTGCATGTTAGAGGAAATGCATTTCTGTTTTTATTTCTCTATTGTTACACTGAATGCAAAGTATGGTTTCTTGTAGTTTCAATTTCAGTTTTTGTCTATATATTAATATTTCTAATTTGTAGTCACTTATTCTGTATTTGGTCTATCTGTGTTTTTGCATGTGTGACCAAGGTGAGGGATTTTGCTGGCATATATAGGAATCTATTGCAGTCCACCTTGCTCTGTTTTCCCAATTGGAGGTGTGGTGGTGTTCTAGAGTCCAGTATAATATTTTAAGTTCTGCATTTTCATAGGCAGAATTGTTGGTTGTTGTTAGTGTTGGTATGAAAGGTTTGCTACAAAAGTGCTGTACAAAGCTGGAGCAGATACTGCACAGGATGCCAAATACGAACGAATAGTGCAAAAATTGGAGTTTAATAAGGCATTTTAGGCAAACTGTGCTCTGAGCTGCAAAGCATTTACTGCCTCATTTCACTATGCATGAATCTCATCTGCTTCGTTTGCATACTATCTGAAATACTATCATTCATTGAGGAAAATCCCTGCTTATTATGGTAAAAATGCTTATTACAGTAAAAAAACCCCAACATTCTATGCCTTAGCAAACCACAGTATAATATAAATTGTCAACACTCAAAGTGAGAAAGGAGAAACCAACACACTAACAATCACTTTGATATATTAAATATTTGATTACTTAAACTTGTATCAAAAAAGAATAAAGTGATTAGAGGAATATTTCATTTTTGGCTTCAGTTCATACTTGCACAATGATGATGCCTTAGTTTAATCATCACATCCTCTTTATCACAATGTCCAACTGAGTTTTTTTCTTTTTTTATTACTTTTTTGGTGCAGATAAAATTACTTAATTGGCAGAGCTACAGCGTACAATCCACTGTGTGTTACAAGCAGAAACCAATATGCTTTGAAATATTTCTTCACCAGGGTAACTTGTTAAGCAACATCTGCAATGCATGAGCAGTAATATTACAGTTCAATACTGGCGTTGTCCAAGCACAATATTTATACATTAGCGTGACCTAAAAAACAGCCAGTGGAGCCACTAGCTACAACACAATGTTACTGAACCACTAAATCACAGAATATCAATCTAATGCCTCATTGAGGCCTGCGGTATAGAAGTTTGAAGAGTATAAAGTCAAAATTGCTTCTTAAAATTTAAACAGGCCTCCCAGTTATCTCTTTGTGACATTGGTGAGACCAGTTACAAAATAGTCCATTTAATCTATATCACCTATCTTGCATCCTCAGCAGTTATACTATAATGGAGGAAATTTTGTCTCAACCATCCCACTCCTGCAAACACCCTACCACCTTCTTATAACACAGCCATTATATATTTTGGTTAGTATAATTTTATTTTTTATTTAACGTTTTTCTATACCGAACTTCATGACAAGATTCATATCAGACCGGTTTACATGGAACTTAGGGACTAACTAAAACATAACCATATAACAGGAAGGCCGAGGCGTAGTTACATATAACAGGGAGATAGAACTTGGGGGCTAGAGTAGCCTGGAAATAAAAGGACAGTAATAATCTAGAGGTTGAGAACATATATCTATACTGTGGCTGGACCGGGCATCTAGCCAATTGGGCTGAGTCTGATAGAGAGTAATATAAGGCAGGAGTGGCCAACTCTAGTCCCCAAGAGACAAAAAACAGGTCTGTTTTTCAGGATATCCACAATGAATATGCATAGACAGATTTGCATACAGTGTAGACAATGCATGCAAATGTATCTCATGCATATCCATTGTAGATATCAAGAAAACCATGGCCTGTTTGGGTTTAGGAAGGTTTACAACACAGAGCTTTTAACTGTGCCCCTTTTGGACTCCTTGCTTATTAAGTTGGAGAATGGGCGGATTGGGGTGTTAGTTCAACTGGATATCCCTAGTGCCTTTGATAAAGTGAGGCATGATACTCTTATTACCCATTTAAAATCTATTGAGATTTCAGGGAAAGTGCTACTTTAGTTTATTTCATTTTTGTGGGGCAGATACCAATTTGTGCAGATTAACGATCAATAATCCTCCTGGCAGGACTTATCTACTGGCCTCCTCCTTATGTCCTTTTTAACTTATACCTTGCACCTTTAGGGGCAGTTCTTCAGAATTTGGTGTACTTTATTTTTTGTGCGCAGATGATATCCAGTTGTACATCCCAAGCAAAGTGAATGGCACCGTCCATGTCAATGGTATCTCGATGAAACTGATCTAGCAAATTTCAGACCAATATCGAACCTACCCTTCATAGCCAATATCCTCGAAAAAATTGCAAAACTCCAACTCGTCAAACACTTGGGCTCCCACAATATTCTCTTCCCCACACAACATGGCTTCAGAACCTCCCTCAGCATTGAAACACTGTTACTCTCCCTCTCAGACACAATCCTCAAAGGACTCGACTGCAACACCTCCTATTTACTCATCCTCCTCGACATATCAGCCGCATTTGATACTGTCAACCACAAAACATTAATACACAGACTACAGGAAATCAGACTACAAGACACAACGCTCAGCTGGTTTGAATCCTATCTATCAAACAGGTCATACAAGGTCAAATTCAATGACATCGAATCCAAGCCAATCCCCCTACCTCACGGCGTTCCACAAGGCTCTTCCCTATCCTCCACTTTATTCAACATCTATATGATCCCACTATGCAAACTCCTCAAGGAAGCAGGTCTATTGCATTACGTTTATGCCAATGATGTACAAATCTTGCTCCCAATCAAAGACTTCATCGAACACACCTTAGAACGATGGAACACACATCTCTCATCAATAAAGTACCTACTATCACAACTATCCTTTACTCTCAATCACGCAAAAACTGAAATCTTATACATATCCAGCAAACCCCCCCCCCCTACCACCCTCCACCGACCCCTCCACACAGCGTCCTACAAACCACACACTCTCTACAGTCAAAAACCTTGGCATCTTTCTCGACAACCAACTGAACTTCAAGAAGCACATCAACAACCTACTAAAAGACGGATTCTACAAACTCCAAATCCTGAAAGCTCAAACCACTGCTATACCCCCAAGACTTCTGAACAGTTCTACAGGCTCTTCTCTTCTCTAAACTCGACTACTGCAATGCCCTACTACTAGGCCTTCCAGCCTCTACCCTCAAACCCATTCAACTACTCCAGAACGCTGCAGCCAGAGGACTCACAAACAGCAAGAAATCAGACCACATCACACCCATCCTCAAAGACCTACACTGGCTTCCAATCCCTCAGTGAATACAGTACAAAACTCTAACCATCATCCACAAAATCATCCACAACAACCAAACCAATTGGCTGCCCACCCCCCTTCTCCTCCATACTCCCACACGGAATCTTCGCTCCTCAAACTCTGGCCCCCTAAAAACACCGCCCCCTAAAGCCACTCACTGGATATCAACAAGGGAACGAACATTTTCCTATGCTGGCCCCATCCTATGGCGCAAACTCCCCACAGAACTAAGAACAGATCCATCCACCCAATCTTTCCAAAAAAAATCTTAAAACATGGTTATTCCGCAAAGTCTTTCTAACATGTAACACGAACCAACCCAAAAGCAAACCCTAACCATGCTCTCAGAGCAACCCCCCTCCCCACCACCACACCAATAAATACACCCCTATTACACCAAAGCCAACCGCTCTCGTTATATTACTATTTATGCTATATATTTATGCTGTCTATTTATGCTGTCTACTTACACTGTCTATTTAACTATTTATGCTATCTATTTATCTATGCTACCCATACCTATTATCCTCTCTGTTACAAAATATACCTAATGATAATTAATGTTACTTTGTTACCCTGATATTTATTACTATTTATGCAATATATTTTGTTTGCTATACCATTACTATTTATGATATCTTTTGGCACTGTTATACTACAACTATTTATGCTATCTTTCTGGCACTGTCTTTCTACCCATGCTGCTACTATAACTTTCCTTGACAATTCTCTAAGCATCTACTGTACTTGTCATAAAATATTTGTAAACCGATGTGATATGTAAATCGAACACCGGTATATAAAAACAAATAAGTAAATAAAAAAAGTATGTTACGTACAATTGTGCTTGAGGTAAAAATGTGGCTGGCAGCTAATGGGTTCATCTTAAACATTTCAAAGACTAGACTTCTCTGGGTTGGAAAAAGCCTCCATTCAATTGAGTTAGCCCCAGTAAATCTTGAAGGTGCAGTTTTATTTATTTTGTCAGAAGTAAAAAGCCTGTGAGTACTACTAGATTCTCAATTTACAATGAAACCATACAGTAAGCATCTGGCTAAAGTAGTCTTTTATAAACTGAAAATGCGTAAATCATTAACATTTTTAATTCCAGAAAATATGTTTCAGACAGTGCTCCGAGCCCTAGTATTGGATCATTTAGATTATTGTGGATTATTTGCATTGGGCTATCTCATAGGTTAATACACGTATTACAGTTGATTCAACACGCGGTGGCACGTTTGTTATTGGGTTTAGAAAAAACAGACCATATTAGTGCCACCTATTAGAGAATATAAGCATAAAAAAAACCAGAGCCAGTGTGTTCTCTTATATAACCCTACATTATGGAATGTCCTACTATTGAATCTAAGTTGGGAGACTGATGTCAAAATGTATCGAAAGTGCACCAAAACTTTGCTTTTCCAGGAGATATTTGGAGAATGCTAGTATTTATGTAGTGCTGGGTTTTTTAAATTATTGCTTAATGTTCTATTTGTTTAATTTTAAATGATTTTATGAACATAAGAACATAAAACTTGCCATACTGGGTCAGACCAAAGGTCCATCAAGCCCAGTATCCTGTTTCCAACAGTGACCAATCCAAATCACAAGTACCTGGCAGGATTCCAAGAGACAGATAGAGTACAAGCTGATTATCCCAAGAATAAGTTGTTATTTAAATAATTTTATGTGTGTTATTCATATACGCTACACTGGACACAATTTTGTGTGGAAGGTCATGGCAAATAAGATTTTTAAATAAATAAATATGCAGCCTGTTATAAAATTAGTCTCCATTTATATAACTATGGGGGTCATTTATCAAACCACAATATTTTACTACAGGAGGAGCAAAATATCATAGGGAGGGGGGTGTTGCCATGATATTTTGTCCCTCCCTAGGAAAATATGCTGCAGTTTTGCAGAGATATTTTTTATTGCAGAAAAACCAGTGATAAAAATTATTGCTGTGAAACATCAAAAAGTATGTAATGGCTGCCCACGTCTCCTGGGGCAGTCATTGTATTAAAGGGCCAAGCGGCCCAAAAATAATCACTTCCTAAAGTGCCCCCCCCTCTCCGTGGGTCTTGGCAGACCCCCACCCAACTCCTGCCACCTATTGAGGTGGTCCCATAGTAAAATAATAAAAATAAATCTTTTTAATGATGTGATGATGCCATGTCCCTTTCTCAAACTCCCTTTTGAATACAATAACTCTGTTATTGCACGCATTATGGAATTATTGCATGCACGAACGCCGTAACGCGTGCGCTAATGGCCTATTGCAAAATGCGTATGCAAATAAAAAAATTCACATTCAAGTGGGAGGCGTTAGGGCGGGGGTAATTGTAAAATAGGGGGTGGTAGTGCAGTGCACGATATGTATCACACATTATCACAGGTCAGTAACACAGCTATTAACGCCACCTTTTTTCTGAATGTTATGGTCA
The DNA here is from genome assembly GCF_901001135.1 of Rhinatrema bivittatum. NCBI lineage: Eukaryota > Metazoa > Chordata > Amphibia > Gymnophiona > Rhinatrematidae > Rhinatrema > Rhinatrema bivittatum. Next base: position 176,451,370 of record NC_042621.1, read on the forward strand.
GATCGCAGGTGGTATCGAGGTCTGCGGTATTATCGCAGTCAGTATCGCGCATGATAAGCAATGCAAGTAATACACACACACCTACAAAACATTCCTGGACCAATAAAAATGGCTCTTGTTAGAAAGGGCAAGCTTCCTGACAGCTTTGGTGAGTGACAAGTTTACTTGTACATATATTCTTCATGCCTTGCCAGCCTTGCCGCACGTGAAGACTCGTGGAAGATGAACAACCAGAACAGGACCCAAGGCCATTTCCAAAACATCCCAGAGAAGTACCAGCAGCACAGGCAGTCTGCTGCCGCGGGCTCTGGACCCTGCCCAGCGACAGCCACGTGCCAGCTAAGGGCTGGAAGATACAGGGAGCATATCTTTCCTCCACGAACATCCTTGCTGGGCATGCCTGAGGACGTTGTGCTTAGCAGGTATCATCTCAGCTCTCGGGCAATCCTGGAATTATATGAAGACATCCGAGGGGATCTGGATCCGGTCACAGCAAGGTCCCGCGCTGTCGCTGGCCTCACTTAACTGTTGGCCTCCCTCCATTTCACGGCAAACAGCTCCTTCCAAACTAAAGTAGGGATGGTGAGGGGAATGTCCCAAAGCACATTCTCACGCTGTCTTGACCAGGTCATTGCAGCTGTAACTGACCGCATTAATTGATACATAAAATTCCCTCATGACAAGCAGAACTTGGTGGACTTGAAGAGAGGATTCTATGCCTTCGCACACTTTCCCAATATCATTGGAGCTATCGACTGCACTCACATGGCCATCGTTCCACCCTGTTAGAGGGAGGAAACGTACCGCAACAGAAAGCTCTTCCACTCCATCAACGTGCAAATAGTCTGCTATGCTCGAATGCACATCCTGGATGTGGTGGCCAGGTACCCTGGAGCTGCACACGATTCCTTTACACTTAAGCAATAGGCCTCTTTGACAATTTTGAGGCTGGCCTATACGATGACGCTTAGCTTGTAGCTAAGACACCCTTTTCTTTCTCATTTCCATCAATGCATATGGGTATGTGGCTAATGGCACCCAAATGGGGGGAGAGCTGTGTGGGAGGACACGATCAGTGGCATAACACCTGACTTCTGCAGTTCTATATGCAGGTCATTGTCCAAGGGCATGCCTTTCTCCACCTATGTTTCAGCAGTCTGACAAATTAGTGCGGGAAAACAAGGCACAGGACCTAAAGTCTGAATCCACTATATACATAGCATGTGTTTATTACCTAAAAGGCCCCATTCCTATCCTCCCCTTGGGAGCTGTTACAATGAGTCATGTGCATCTGAACCGTGCACTGTGCACACTGCTGGCAGAGCACCTTCACCTGTGGGCTGTTACTGATCCGTCAGGACCATTGTCGTCTTCACTTTCTGTACAGTCTCACACACCTGAACCATGAACAGTCTGCAGTGCATGTTGCACTGCTGCTGTATTCCCTGTGTGTGGGCTGACTACTGGTTTTCAATGCAGGACAGACTGGAGTGCAGGTATGGAAAATCACTGGCACTGCATGAAGAACCCCATTTGCTGGTAGCACAGATTGCTGTCCTCTTACGTATGTCTTGAAGGTTGGCAGGCAGCGACACACCAGTACCGTTTGCTGGGTTGTGAGGCCCTGTCATACAATACTTCCAATTGTTACATCAGATGCTGTAATAATGAACAGATCAGCTCCTTTTACCTACAGCTTGCCTGCACATCTAGTGGCCAACAACAATACTTAAATGCTTTCGGGCAACACTCATCAGGTTTGACAGCTCAGCAAAAGTACTGGCTAGCTTATACAGTCTTACTGGATGTTGTGGTTAGCCAGTCACATCTGCCAATAACAATGCAAACATTCAAGCCTTTCTTCTGTCATTGCTGCAGGAGACTCAGGTACGGTTGCAGGCTCTGGTTTCTCACCCCCATACACATGCCAAACATGACGGCAGAGATGGGATACAACTTCGGCCTTCTGAAAGGTTGCTTTCGCTGTTTGGACAAGACGGGCGGAGCTTTAATGTATGCCGCACCCAAAGTAGCAAAGATTGTCTTGCTGTGCTGCGTTTTCCATAATGTGGCTGTTCACCACAGACTACCAATTGACATACGTCCACATCTGCCACCGGATCCCCCATGTCTCCCTGCTGGAGGCCAGGAGAATACAGTGAGTGGCAGCCAGATTCAGCAAAACCTTATACGGACACACTTTGCCATTTAGGGTTCATGTTCCTAGTCCCCTTTCAGGGGAGGGGCGCCTGAGGCCTGTCAGCTGCTGCTCTACTCGCTAACCCTTTTCTTTGTATCACTTCTTGGCTGAGTAGGTCACCATGTACCATGCAAACACATATGGATGATCCTGACTTGTCTTAGCAATGGAGCTTTACAGTGTACTAGAAATAAAGTTGTCGCTGTAAACATTACATGATAGACATGTGGCCGCCACCATGTGTTCTACCTGTTACTGACAGAAAATGAGTGACTTTTGGTATGAGACTTGGTGGCCTAGCTAGCATGGTGTGTCCTGAGAGCCATCAACAGTGGCCCTCATTATCACCCTCAAATGTGGATGCCACCATGTCATAAGTGTGCTCATGGACCACATGCTCCTGGACCCTGAAGAGTGACAGCTGTAGTAATACAGTAAATGTTAAATAACACTGAAGCTGCAACATGCATGGCAAAGTACGAAGGGCACACTTAAAAGTAGTACTGCCAGATAGCTATTAATACACCCTCATTTGGAAGTGCTTACAGGTGTGCAGTTGAACTAGTACCTCTATAATGGGTGTGCTTTATGTCATAAGGGCATTCCCAGAATAATCTGTCACCAATGGTAGATCAGTTAAAGAGTGAGATAACACTAGGATTTTGAACTGCATATCAGTTTGCAGCATATGTACATCTAGCCATTGTCTAACTCCCATGCCTACAGGTATAGAGAGTGTTTATGTTGTTTCCATTGTCATGAAATAGCAGCATGTACATACTTCTCATTCAGGACAGATGGCCACAATATTGCACACATCCCACAGCTTTGGGATCACACCTTCCATTACAGCCTGGTTGAAAGGGACTGTGCTATCTGGGAGCGTTTTTTCTATATGCACAGCTCCTTCAAAGTTTGCATTTACCTTTCTCATTGCATGCACCCCTACATGCATGCACTGTAGTACATTTCCCCAATGTATCAGAATAGATGTGCCAAAGTTGAGGGTCTTGGCTGTCATGATGTTATGTCGATGGTGTCACCTTCTTGGGAAAAGCTATGGGAAGATGCACTTGCAGGTGAGTGAATCTGCTGCAACCCAGCCTAATCTGTGACATCCATTTTTATCTGGGGCATCCATTTTTATTGGAGTGGTTTACAGGCCTCCAAACCAAAAGGAAGAGCTGGACAGAGATCTGGTTGAAGACATCCAAAAGATAGCAAAGAAGGGAGAAGTGGTGATCATTGGAGACTTTAATATGCCAGATGTAGACTGGAGAATCCCATCTGCAGAATCTAATAATAGTAGAGAAATAGTGGATGCCCTACAATTAGCTTTGTTCATCAAATGGTAATGGAACCCACGAGAAAGGAGCTATAGTCAACTTAGTGCTCACTAATGGAGATAATGTCTCTGATGTCCAGGTGGGCACCCACCTCAGCAGCAGTGATCATCAAACGGTATGGTTTAATATCACAAAAAGGATATGGAAAAGAAGCACAAAGACCCGAGTTTTGCAGTTCAAAAACACGGACTTTGATGAAATGGGGAAATACCTGGAAGAAGAACTAAAAGTCTGGGAGAACGAGAGAGGTGTGGATCAACAGTGGACCAATCTAAAAGGAGCAGTTACCAAGGCAACTAATCTATATGTTAGAAAAGTAAAGAAGAGCAAAAGAAAAATGAAACCTATCTGGTTCTCAAAGGAGGTGGCTGACAAAATAAAGGCCAAAATAACAGCGTTCAAGAAATATAAAAGATCCCAAAAGGAGGAGCACAAAGAAGAATATCTGGTAGAACTGAGGGAGACAAAGAAATTAATCAAGATGGCAAAAAGTCAAGCGGAAGAGAGGATTTCCAAGGACGTAAAGAGAGGTGACAAAACATTTTTCAGATATATCAGTGAAAAGAGAAAAGTTCAAAGTGGTATAGTGAAATTGAAAGGTAGAAAGGATCAATGTGTGGAGAGAGATGAAGAAATGGCAGAAATATTAAATGAATACTTCAGTTCTGTGTTCACTAAAGAGGACCCTGGAGAAGGACCGTCGCTAGTTAACAAGAAACTGGAAGGGAGTGGAATAGATGTAACTCCATTTACAGTAGAAAATGTATGGGACGAGCTGGGGAAACTGAAAGTGGACAAAGCCATGGGGCCTGATGAGGTTCATCCCAGGATACTGAGGGAGCTCAGAGATGTGCTTGCGGGTCTGCTGTGTGACCTGTTCAATAGATCCCTAGAAACGGGAGTGGTACCGAGTGATTGGAGAAGAATGGTGGTGGTCCCGCTTCACAAGAGTGGGAACAGAGAAGAGGCTGGTAACTACAGACCGGTTAGCCTCACTTCGGTGGTGGGAAAAGTAATGGAGTCACTGTTGAAAGAGAGAATAGTGAACTATCTACAGTCGGGAGAATTGCTGGACCAGAGGCAGCATGGATTCACCAGGGGAAGATCCTGTCAGACAAATCTGATTGACTTTTTTGACTGGGTAACCAAGGAATTGGATCAAGGAAGAGCGCTCGATGTCATCTACTTGGATTTCAGCAAAGCTTTTGATATGGTCCTGCATAGGAGACTGGTGAATAAAATGAGAAGCTTAGGAGTGAGTGCCGAGGTGGTGGCCTGGACTGCAAACTGGTTGACAGACAGAAGACAATGTGTGATGGTAAATGGAACTCTCTCTGAAGAGAGAGCGGTTTTAAGCGGTGTACCACAAGGATCGGTGTTGGGACCGGTCCTGTTCAATATCTTTGTGAGCGACATTGCGGACAGGATAGAAGGTAAGGTTTGTCTTTTTGCGGATGACACTAAGATCTGCAACAGAGTGGACACGCTGGAAGGAGTGGAGAGAATGAGACGGGATTTAAAGAAGCTGGAAGAGTGGTCGAAGATATGGCAGCTGAGATTCAATGCCAAGAAGTGCAGAGTCATGCATATGGGGAGTGGAAATCTGAATGAACTGTATTCGATGGGGGGAGAAAGGCTGATATGCATGGAGCAGGAGAGAGACCTTGGGGTGATGGTGTCTAATGATCTGAAGTCGGCGAAGCAATGTGACAAGGTGACAGCTAAAGCCAGAAGAATGCTGGGCTGCATAGAGAGAGGAATATCGAGTAAGAAAAGGGAAGTGATTATCTCCTTGTACAGGTCCTTGGTGAGGCCTCACCTGGAGTACTGTGTTCAGTTCTGGAGACCGTATCTCCAAAGAGACAGAGACAAGATGGAGGCGGTCCAGAGAAGGGTGACCAAAAAGGTGGAGGGTCTTCATAGAATGATTTATGAGGAGAGATTGAAGAATCTAAATATGTACACCCTGGAGGAAAGGAGGAGCAGAGGTGATATGATACAGACTTTCAGATACTTGAAAGGTTTTAATGATCCAAAGACAATGACAAACCTTTTCCGCCCGAAAAATATCAACAGAACCAGGGGTCACGATTTGAAGCTCCAGGGAGGAAGATTCAGAACCAATGTCAGGAAGTATTTCTTCATGGAGAGGGTGGTGGATGCCTGGAATACCCTTCCAGAGGAAGTGGTGAAGACCAGAACTGTGAAGGACTTCAAAGGGGCATGGGATAAACACTGTGGATCTATAAAGTCTAGAGGATGTGAATGAAGAGTGGGTGGCTCGCGGGAATGATGGCTAATACCTGGAGATAATACCCTTATTCAATCATCACACACACAGTTAATGCGACTACAACATTGCTCTAAGCTTCAACGGCAAGAGGAAATGTGGAAAAAAGGATTTGCATTCACAAAAAAGCAGGGAGTAGCTTGCTTGTTACGGCGGTTACTACCCCAAACCAAATAAGCCTGATACTTCACTTTCAATGCATATCCAGCATAGCTCTCTGCTTCAACTGCAGGGGAGAAAGACCGATACTTTACTCATATCCAGTATAGCTCTCTGCTTCAACGGCAGGGGAGAAAGACAGATATTTCACGCATATCCAGCATATCCAGCATAGCTATAATTATGTTATAATGCTAGAGTTATTCTCCTGAGGTTGGCTTCAACCCCCTTCTCTCTGTTATATCTCTCTACTTTGATTATCTGTCTCTTCATTTCCAATTCCAAGTTATTCACCCTTGTTATAATGTAACTTTTACCTTCTGCTCCTAATCTGTCTCCTCTTTTGAGGTTTGACTAGTTACTGTTAATGTACTATCGTTCTATGTAAACCGAGTTGATTTGATCTGTATCAAGAAAATCGGTATATAAAATCCCTAAATAAATAAATAAATAGCTCTCTGCTTCAACGGCTGGGGAGAAAGACCGATACTTCACGCATATCCAGCATAGCTCTCTGCTTCAATGGCAGGGGGAATGAAGAAAAGTGGTTCTATATACAGACAACATCCAACAAGGACTGAATAACATAGTCTGGGTAAACAAATAAGCATGGGTGTGGCTTGCTTATTGCGGCGGTTACTACCCCTAACTAATTAAGCTAGATATTTCACTTAGATGTAGTTCCAACACTGCTCTCTACATTCATAGTGGGGGAGAAGGGAAATAGAACCAAAAGGTTAATAAGAGCCAAGAGAAACAGATAAGTATGAGAAAAAAAAAGTGCGAACCTTGCTGGGCAGACTGGATGGGCCGTTTGGTTTTCTTCTGCCGTCATTTCTATGTTTCTATGTTTCTATACATGTTACCGTGCCAGTATAGTTTAGAACTACTGTTACTGCAGCCATATCTTTCCTCATCAACCATTGACATCATACGGTAACCATATGTGTGACATACCTTTAACTGGCATGTCACACATAGGGTTACTGTCATCTGCAGATGGCTGGTTGCTGGAAGGTAATAGTGGGTAATGCGTCACAGATAGTCATGTGTTGCAGCAGTATACACATATGTTTGTTCTCTCCACATAAGCACAATGCTCAGTGTTAACATACACCTACTACTGTTAACAGTGCAGGTGTTATTTCTGAGGCCCTGTAAAGCACATAGCCTCAGCACTCCTGTGCAAAACACTTAGCATAAATCACGGCTGACTTTTCCATGCTTTCATGCTTTTGTGGCATTGCTGATGCACATGCGTGTCAATACGTCTGTGTAGTGCTGAACAGCTGCTCTGCTGTAGGCTCACCAGTAACTCCCGTTACACACTAGTACTTTAATTAGTGAGGTGCCCTGCTATGGTCCAACACAATCCATGCAGTCCTATGTGTATTGCATTCTCTGGTGACATTGTGTGGTCAGGTGGACAGGTTATGAGCGTACAGACAGCTTCCATTGTAACCGCCACTCCGAACTTATTGTCTAGGGCTACTGCTCCCACAGATGTGATGTGATTGCCATGATTAATGATGTCCTTTACGTGTAGGCATCTTGACAAGCAGGTTTTTTGTGCCACCGAATCCATTCAGGAGCCCATGTCATAATCTTGCAGTAAGTAGGGGTGATATATGCCAGTCACAGAAGTGTTTCCTTTGAGCAGCTATACATAATGTTTGTGGAGGAAGGAGTCACACCAACTCATTACATGTTACAGGAAGCTGACACCTGCTTTTGCTTTACTGGCAACCATTGCTCGAACATAGGCCTTTCTAATGTGTACGTGCAGGGACATCAGCATGTAGTCCCTACTGCTAACATAAGTGAGTGTGGCACTCAGTGGCAGACATTTTGTGTGGGGCTTGCTTACTCACTATGTGACAGTGGTATAGCTTTCCCAGCTTGGTGCCTTGCACCTCAATTCCAATACAGCTTATCAGGCAGTGTGTGTTTAAAAAGATTGAGCACGATCATCTTTTGCAGAACTTTCATTCAGTGCTTGTCCTTGGAGAAGGTGTGCATGTGACAGGCCTGCATATGGACAGGTGTAGGAATGGTCTTACAACTTTGGCTCATTTTCCACAATTCCACTCACTGTTTAAATGTACTGTTCGTTGAGGGGCAGAGTTATGCAGGTGGGCATGGTGACACATTCAATATGCTGGATAACTTGAATGTTATACTGGACATTTGGCTGTTTCTCTCACCTTGGACTCACTCACAAAGCAATGTCTTTACTGGAAGTAACTGGAGTAGGGCACACAATGCCATGTTTAGGAGTTGGGATGGCTACCCACAATGACGCCTAGCACAGACCCTTGGAAAGTCATGGAGGGTGGTTGTGCAGCTAAATATTATGCCCATTGAATGTGGTAATGCTGTGCTGCATGGAACAGCCACTGTAAAGGAGTAGGTTCTGCTTGGACTTTAGGCATGATTCACATAAGTGCTTACCATCATCCAGCTAAACATGCTGCAGGTACATAGATTTTCCAGTGCATGGCTTTCTGTGTGTGGTGGTGGTGGTGGTGGTGGGGGGGGGGGGGGTTGTTAGCTCCTGGCAGCTGTGATTCCTCTCACAGGCATTTGGAACATCCTATTACTGAATGGAATCTTTCAGATAGTGTTGTCTGTTTGCATCTCTCAGTATGTAATATCAAGTAGACGTGCATCCGTTGTGGTTCGGGGGGACATGAACCACGAAACTGATTTTCCCCGAGCTTTGGGGAAAATTTGTTTTTCGGGTTAGTGCGGGGGGAGGGGTACATTTATTTAAAAAACCGAAAAAAACCATCCCAACCCTTCAATTTTACTTTCTTACACCACCCACCATCCCGATCCCTCCCCTAGACTTGCCAAAAGTCCCTGGTGGTCCAGCGGGGGTCCGAAGCGATCTCCTGCACTCGGGTCGTTGGTTGCCAGTATTCAAAATGGCGCTGATAGCCTTGCCCTTATGATGTCACAGGGGCTCCTACCATGTGACAGGGGCTGACCAATGGCACCAGTAGCCCCTGTGACATCATAAGGGCAAGGCTATCGGCGCCATTTTGAGTCATAGCAGGCCCGACAGCAGGACAGCATGGAGGGAGAGATCACTCACGGGACCCTGCTGGCCCACCAGGAACTTTTAGTAAGTCTTGGGGAGGGATCAGGATGATGGGGGGGGGGGTTATAAGAAAGTAAATGTGAAGGGTTGGTTTGGGGTTTTTTCCAATTCGTGGGGTTTTTTTTTAATTCGTTTTTCCGGTTTCAGGTTTGGGTTCCAGTTTTGTTTTTGGCGAAAAACGATCCGTGGGAAAATGAGTTTTTCCACAAAGCGCCCAAACCCGACCCGAGCCAGAAAAACGAAGCTCATCTCTAATATCAAGCATTGTTGGCTAAGAGGTAGGCACAACAACCCACCTTTTTTATCACTCTGTGCTGTGTACATGCAGGAAGGGTAAGCTTGCTGTCTATTGCCCATATGAAACACAGTACCTTTTCTGTGCTAACCTACATGTGTTCCACTTATACCTACCTACAAAGGTATGGGTCACAGTTTCTTTAACACTGAAGGAGCTTCACGTGTTCAATATCCAAACGTTGTGTTCCACTACGCTGTGTACTTGGTGAACCATGCAACACTGTCTCAGCTGCTGTATGACAAATAGGGAGGAGGAATAAGTGAGTACTGTGTGGTACACCATCTGCACAGGTGCAGAGCAGAGGATGACGAGGTGTGCTGCTGGTGCTGTGCACCAGGCAGACTTCTGCAGACTGGCTGCCATGTCTGTACTGTCCTGCCTTGGGGTAATTATATTACATGTAAGTTTAGGCTCTCCATTCACATTGCGTCCAGATCCCAAAGGCAGCCCAGTACCGGGGTGTCACCCAGAGTGTGTAAGGCAGCCTGGTCCCATCAGCTGCAACACCCTTCTAGGGCCTCTGCTGATTGCTCAGGCCCATTGTACAGCATATGAGCCTGGGCATAATCCCTACTTTTGAGCCAGCAGATGAGAGTGTGTACCAAGATTAAGTAAGCACCAGTAAGGATGTGGAAGAATGTAAAATCACACCATATATAAATTGGTAAGAAGGCATGGGGTGTGTAGTGAAAGGTTCCGAGGTCTGGCGATTCTTATAGGCAATGTTGCTAGCAAGTTGTGTAGAAATTCCATGCACAGATTTAGTAAGTACTATTGGCAGTATATTGAGTATTTGTATGTATTTTAACAATTCCTTGGTTTCCCCCCACAGGACGGTGTTTTGCTGTGCCTTCATCGTCAGGCAGTATGCATGCTGCTACGTGTAATTACACAATCAAAAGACACATAGCAGCATGCATGCATACTTCCTACTCAATTTACTGCCATTAGTACTTACTAATTCTGTGCATGAAATTTCTACACACCTTGCTAGCAATATTGCCTGTAACATTCTCCAGACCTCAGAACCTTTCAATACACATGCCAACTTTTAGGGTTTACAGTGTAAGCTACGAATGTATGTGGTCACATACCCTTGCACTCTTGAATGAAGTAAGTGGACAAAAAATTTAAAGGTTGGGTCCGGAACACTCTAACCTCACCCTTTATACCACCCAGCCTCTACATGCACACTATATCAGGTGTTGGCCTTTAAGGTACAGAGCAGGTCACATACAGGCCCATGTAAGGAGAACTTAGCAAACAGTACGGTATGTGAAAAAGGCAACAAGAGGCAATAGTGAAGGGCCACAGTAAGGGACTTCTTATTTACCTCTGGATGTCTTGTTAACCAGCATACACGGAGTGCTCATTGTAATGCCATAGCCATCATGGTCTTGCTTGCTCCATAAACGCACATTTTTAATATGGCAGGGCACAGGAGCGTGCAAGGTCATGTTGAGGGCAAACCTTTAACCATTGCTAGCATAAACGCTAAAACCACACAATTAAACACTACCACCAGAAAGTTCATCTTTCCAAACAGTGAGCAATTTATTAACAAACACATGGGGGCGGATTTTAAAAGGCGCGCGAATAGCCTACTTTTGTTTGCGCTCCAGGCGCAAACAAAAGTACGCTGGATTTTAGTAGATACGCGCGGAGCCGCGCGTATCTGCTAAAAACCTGGATCGGCGCACGCAAGGCTATGGATTTTGTATAGCCGGCGCGCGCCGAGCCGCGCAGCCTACCCCCGTTCCCTCCGAGGCCGCTCCGAAATCGGAGCGGCCTCGGAGGGAACTTTCCTTTGCCCTCCCCTCACCTTCCCCTCCCTTCCCCTACCTAACCCACCCACCCGGCCCTGTCTAACCCCCCCCCTTACCTTTGTCGGGGGATTTACGCCTCCCTCCGGGAGGCGTAAATCCCCGCGCGCCAGCGGGCCTCCTGCGCGCCGGCCGCAACCTGGGGGCGGGTACTGAGGGCGCGGCCACGCCCCCGGACCGCCCCGGGCCGTAGCCACGCCCCCGTACCCGCCCCCAAAACGCTGCCGACACGCCCCTGAAATGCCGCGACGACCGGGCCCGCCCCCGACACGCCCCCCTTGGAGAACCCCGGGACTTACGCAAGTCCCGGGGCTCTGCGCGCGCCGGGAGGCCTATGTAAAATAGGCTTCCCGGCGCGCAGGGCCCTGTTCGCGTAAATCCGCCCGGTTTTGGGCGGATTTACGCGAGCAGGGCTCTTAAAATCCGCCCCATGTTGTGTAGGATGGTTAGTGTTTTGAATTCAATTCTTTTTTTCTACGGGAAGCCAGTGTAGACTGTTTAGCACAGGGGTGATGTGGTCATGTTTTCTTTTGCCGGTAAGGATTCTGGCTGCGGCGTTCTGCAGTAATTGTAGTGGTCTTAATGTCGTTTTAGGTAGCCCTGTCAGGAGTGAGTGACAGTAGTTGAAGCTGGTGAATATTAATGATTGTAAGACGGCTCTGAAATCTTGGTGGTACAGTAGTGGTTTTAGTTGTTTGAGGATTTGAAGTTTGTGGAAGCCTTCTTTGATTTTCGTTGAGATGTGTTTTTTGTAGTTGAGTTCAGAGTCTATCAATATTCCGAAGTCTTTCAAGTTGTCTTTTAGTTGGATGCATATGTTGTCGATTTGTATGGAGTGGTTAATATTTAATTCTGAGTTTTTTCTTTCTATTAATATGCACTTGGTTTTGCTCATGTTTAGACAGAGCTTCATGTGGTTTAGCATGTTTCTTATTGATTCGAGGTAGGAGGCTGCGAGTATCATTGTGTCTTCGATGGTGGTTTTTATTGGTATGAGTAGATGGATATCGTCAGCATACATGTAGTATGTGATGCCTAGGCCTGAGATGAGCTAGCAGAGTGGAAGTAGGTAAATATTAAAGAGAGTGGCCGAGAGTGCAGACCCTTGAGGTACTCCGGTTTCAAGGGGTATGGCTTCAGATGAGTGGTTGTTGAGGTTAACTTTGAAGTATCTTTTCTTGAGGAAGGATGTAAACCAGTCAAGAGTTTTGCCGGAGAGCCCGATGTTGGCAAATGTGGATATTAGACTTTTGTAGTCCACAGTGTCAAATGCGGCAGAGAGGTCTAGTAGTATGAGTGTATGACTTAGATTGTTGTCAAATCCTCTTAGTATATTGTTTGTTAGGTTGAGTAGCAGGGTTTCAGTGCTGTGGTGTTTCCTGAAACCGTGTTGGGCAGGATGTTAAATGCTGTTGGTTTCGAGATGGTCATTGAGTTGCTTCAAGGCTGCTTTCTCCATCATTTTAGCAAGAAGTGGTAGATTTGAGATTGTTTAGTTGTTTAGATCATCTGGATTGAGGTTCTTTTTTTTATTATAGGTTTGATTGTTGCAGTTTTAAATTCATCTGGTAGCTTACCTTCATCGAGGGATTTATTTATGATTGCCGCGATGGTTGGAGTGACGGTATGAGCTATTTCCTTGAGATCACTTGTTGGTATTGTGTCTAGTTCATGGCGGGCTGGGTTGATTTTTCTTAGAAGTTTCTCAGTTTCATATGTTGAGATTGGATCGAATTCAGACCATGGTATTATGTTTTTGAAGGATAGTTGTTCATCTGTGATCGTGGATTTATTGATGTTTCTCGTTATATTATTTTGTTTTTGAAGAACATGGCAAAGTCTTGGCTTAAACGTTTTGTTTGTGGGATGGGATTGTTGTTGTTTTCTGATATGAGGTTGTTTTTACTATGTTGAATAGGGATCTGGAGTTGTTAGTTGAGTTTTTGATTTTTTTGACTATAGTAGTCAAGTTTGGTGTCATTAATCATTTTTTTATATGTTGCGAGTTGCGTGCGATACCTTTCCAGTATCACGGAACATTTGTTTTTTTGCCATTCCTTTTCTTTTTTCCTAAGGTTGGCTTTTGTGTCTCTTAATTGTTTGTTGAACCATGGGTTGTTTTTTTCTCTTTTGTTCTTTATCTGTTTTGTTCTTTCTGGGTTTATGTTGTTGGCTGTATCTGCTGTAAGTTGGAACCAGGAATGTATGGCTTTGTTTATGTTGGAGAGATCCAGATTCATTAGTTGTTTTCCGAGTTCTTGTTGAAGGATGTCGGATTGGAAGAGTGGTCGATATTTGAAGGAGAATGCTTCATTTGTTTTAGCCGTGTTGTTAATTTTTGCTTGTGTCTTGCAGTGTAGGAGGTAGTGATCAGACCATGGGACTGGCTTATATGATATTGATGTATCTGAAAAGAGGTGATTTGTGAAAATCAGGTCCAGTGTGTGTCCGGCGTTATGTGTAGGGTTGTTCACTTGTTGCTTGAGATTTAGAGTTGATAGCACATCTAGCATGATTTGGCAGTTTTGAGATCGTGGGGTGGAGTCTATGTGGAGGTTGAAGTCTCCACGTATAATTGTAGGTTTTTTCATACTGATGTTTGTTATTAAGAATTCTAGAAGGGGGGATATTTCATTGTCCAAATGTTTTGGGGGGCAGTATGCTAAGCAAATTTGCAGATTTTCTGAGTCGAAGAGGGTTACTTCGTATTGTTGTGAGAGTGAGTGTGGGATTGGTTTCATTGTGAAATGTTTTTTTATGATTAATAGTAATCCTCCTCCTCTGCGGGATTTCCGTGGAATTGAGAAGAGGTCGTATGCATTGTTATTTAGTTGGTTTGTTATTACGTGGTCGGTGGTTTTGAACCAGGTCTCTGTAATGGCAATGAAGTCAGGGTTTTTTTCCTGTATAATATCTGATTTTAGCATAAATTATTTGGTTAAGGACTGGGCATTTATGAGGAAGAAATCTATATAAAAAACATGTTTTATCTCACTTTCTTCCTCATAAATGCCCAGTCCTTAACCAAATAATTTATGCTAAAATCAGATATTATACAGGAAAAAAACCCTGACTTCATTGCCATTACAGAGACCTGGTTCAAAACCACCGACCACGTAATAACAAACCAACTAAATAACAATGCATACGACCTCTTCTCAATTCCACGGAAATCCCGCAGAGGAGGAGGATTACTATTAATCATAAAAAAACATTTCACAATGAAACCAATCCCACACTCACTCTCACAACAATACGAAGTAACCCTCTTCGACTCAGAAAATCTGCAAATTTGCTTAGCATACTGCCCCCCAAAACATTTGGACAATGAAATATCCCCCCTTCTAGAATTCTTAATAACAAACATCAGTATGAAAAAACCTACAATTATACGTGGAGACTTCAACCTCCACATAGACTCCACCCCACGATCTCAAAACTGCCAAATCATGCTAGATGTGCTATCAACTCTAAATCTCAAGCAACAAGTGAACAACCCTACACATAACGCCGGACACACACTGGACCTGTGTTGACTGTCGATTGTGTTCTGTGTGGTTTGCTTTCAGCTCTCAGCATTGTGTTTTTATTTGAGTGCTGGGGTGGTGGAAAGGATTTGCTTCTGGTGAGTTTGAAGCTTAAGATTGGAGTTATTGTTAACTTGGGGGAGTTATCAAGTCACGTATCTGGCTGGCTTGTATTTCTTATTGTTCTTATCGGCCTAATAGACTAAGGCCAATTCTGTAAGAAGTTGTTGCACTGGAGGTGAACCCTTGGCCTAGTGTAGGATTGGTACAGCCCTCTGGTCGGACCCAGAGAGCGCCTGCCTGCCACCAGGAGGTGGAGCACACAAGGAGACAGAGGCTAACTGGAGCTTCACCAATAACAGTCCGGGGTTTCTGCAGGTTGAGCCCTTGGGTACCCGGACTGCCTGGACTTAGGTGGGCCTCTGGTGGTCTCCCAGAGAGATAGCGAAGGGGTGTGCCCACCACGAGCAAGGGTGCATGGCTGATGCAGAATGGATAGACTAGGCCCGAACTGGAAGCTCCGGAGACCTCAGGGAGGTAGCAGTTCAGAGAAGTTTCTCCAGGCAAGACAGGCAGCGCCTGCGGGTCTATTCAAGTGGAAGCCACAGTTAGTTTCCAAGCAGGTTGGTCTGGTAGTCACAGTAGGCCTGAAGAGAGTGTCCAAGTGAAGGGCAAGGATCAGAGCCAGAGTATCAGTCCAGGAATAGTCAGCCAAAGCAAGGGTCAATACCAGGGTCAGTTCCAGATGGCAGACAGGAGAATGGTCAAGCAGGCAGAGACCAGTTCCAGGCAGCAGACAGAAGAATGGTCAGGCAGGCAGAGGTCAGTACCAAAGGTCAGTCCGATGAGGTACTACCTGAGAAGGCTACAGGAAAACACAGAGACACAGAGAATGAGGAGATGCTGGAACAGGAGATGCTGGCACAGGAGGCAAACTAGAGAACCAACGGTGTTGACACGATTGCCAAGGTAGGGATCAAGGGACTGAGCCCTGTCTTAAATACAGGACTCAGGTGATGTCATCAAGGCGCGCCGTAGAGGAGTTTCCTGCGCTTGGCCCTTTAAATGGCTGGGAGTTCCGCGCATGCTCGCTTAGGGGCAGACACGACGCCAGCGTGGACGTCGAGCCTCAGTGTGAGGAGCCGGGAGAGGTAGAGGGCCTTGAAGGCCCAGGAGAAGCCACAGGATGCCACGGATGCTGGGAGCTAGTGGCAGTGGTGAGGCCAGCACTTGTGGAGGGCTGCGCGAGGTGAGTAGGTCCGGCTGCGGTGCCAACGCGGCCGGAGCACGCAACAGATGTGTGGGAGAATGGGTGATCCATGTTGAGCGTCCACTCTCCCAATGTGTCCAGCCACCTCTCTTGGGTGCATAATCCCATATTTAAATGAGGGATTGCGCTAAAAGAAGGTGCTAGGGATGATTCGTGACCCTAGTGCCTCCTTGGTCCAGGAGAGTTTGCTCTCTCAGTGAGTTCAGGAAACCAACGCTCAATTTTACGAGCATCAGTTTTCCAAACCCGCTGACTGCAAATGGTTAGGCAAATGGTTAGGCAAATGGACACTGTTAAAATTGAGCATCTGTTCTCCTAATTGGACCGGCCAGCACATTGTTTTTTAACATATTTTTTAAATACTTTTGGTTCCTCCAACTTAATATTGCTAGGATATTAAGTCGGAGGGTGTACAGAAAAGCAGTATTTTCTACTTTTCTGTATACTTTTTCTCCTATACTTTTTCTCCTATATTGCAGAAAGACTAAATGAATTCTTTGCCTCTGTGTTTACTAATGAGGATGTTGGGGAGATACCAGTTCCGGAGATGGTTTTCAGGGGTGATGACTCAGACGAACTGAACAAAATCACTGTGAACCTGGAAGATGTAGTAGGCCAGATTGACAAACTAAAGAGTAGCAAATCACCTGGACCAGAAGGTATGCATCCTAGGGTTCTGAAGGAACTCAAAAATGAAATTTCTGATCTATTAGTTAAAATTTGTAACCTATCATTAAAATCATCCATTGTACCTGAAGACTGGAGGGTGGCCAATGTAACCCCAATATTTAAAAAAGGCTCCAGGGGCGATCTGGGTAATTATAGATCAGTGAGCCTGACTTCAGTGCTGGGAAAAATAGTGGAAACTATTCTCAAGATCAAAATTGTAGAGCATATAGAAAGACATGATTTAATGGGACACAGTCAACATGGATTTACCCAAGGGAAGTCTTGCCTAACAAATCTGCTTCATTTTTTTGAAGGGGTTAAATAAACATGTGGATAAAGGTGAACCGGTAAATGTAGTGTATTTGGATTTTCAGAAGGCGTTTGACAAAGTCCCTCATGAGAAGCTTCTACGAAAACTAAAAAGTCATGGGATAGGAGGCGATGTCCTTTCGTGGATTACAAACTGGTTAAAAGACAGGAAACAGAGAGTAGGATTAAATGGTCAATATTCTCAGTGGAAAAGGGTAAACAGTGGAGTACCTCAGGGATCTGTATTGGGACCGGTGCTTTTCAATATATATATAAATGATCTGGAAAGGAATACGACGAGTGAGGTTATCAAATTTGCGGATGATACAAAATTATTCAGAGTAGTTAAATCACAGGCAGACTGTGATACATTACAGGAGGACCTTGCAAGACTGGAAGCTTGGGCATCCAAATGGCAGATGAAATTTAATGTGGACAAGTGCAAGGTGATGCACATAGGGAAAAATAACCCTTGCTGTAGTTACACGATGTTAGGTTCCATGTTAGGAGCTACCACCCAGGAAAAAGATCTAGGCATCATAGTGGATAATACTTTAAAATCGTCGGCTCAGAGTGCTGCAGCAGTCAAAAAAGCAAATAGAATGTTAGGAATTATTAGGAATGGAATGGTTAATAGAACGGAAAATGTCATAATGCCTCTGTATCGCTCCATGGTGAGACCGCACCTTGAATACTGTGTACAATTCTGGTCGCCGCATCTCAAAAAAGATATAGTTGCGATGGAGAAGGTACAGAGAAGGGCAACCAAAATGATAAAGGGGATGGAACAGCTCCCCTATGAGGAAAGGCTGAAGAGGTTAGGGCTGTTCAGCTTGGAGAAGAGACGGCTGAGGGGGGATATGATAGAGGTCTTTAAGATCATGAGAGGTCTTGAATGAGTAGATGTGACTCGGTTATTTACACTTTCGAATAATAGAAGGACTAGGGGGCATTCCATGAAGTTAGCAAGTAACACATTTAAGACTAATCGGAGAAAATTCTTTTTCACTCAACGCACAATAAAGCTCTGGAATTTGTTGCCAGAGAAGGTAGTTAGTGCAGTTAGTGTAGCTGGGTTCAAAAAAGGTTTGGATAAGTTCTTGGAGGAGAAGTCCATTAATGGCTATTAATCAATTATACTTAGGGAATAGCCACTGCTATTAATTGCATCAGTAGCATGGGTTCTTCTTAGTGTTTGGGTAATTGCCAGGTTCTTGTGGCCTGGTTTTTGGCCTCTGTTGGAAACAGGATGCTGGGCTTGATGGACCCTTGGTCTGTCCCAGCATGGCAATTTCTTATGTTCTTATGTTCTTATGATCAGGAAAGTTAGCACTCATTCCTTCCAGACTGCAGATGCCCCTCTCTTCCACTCCTTTCCACTGTCCTGGATGTTAGTAATTTAGTCCTCTTTACTGCTGTTCTGCTTGATCTTAGCTGCTGTTTGCTGTTGTACCACATGTTTAGTTCTTTTGCCACTACCCCTGAGGCTAAGCTACAGACACCAAAAGACATTATAGCACACCCAAGAATGCAAGTAACTTACATCTCTATTTAGATCCCTATAGTAAATTCCAATCACTGTATCTCATGACAGTCTGAAGTCTGAGAGACTGAAGTACCATTACACTCACATTGTCTTCTGAATGGAATTTTTCATCTCACTAACAGTCTGGGTTTTCAGAAAACCAGACTGCAGGCTTTCCTACAACATTCCTTGTTAGCTTTGGCAACTTTCTGTCTTTATTAGCTCATTTGACTTATATACCTCTGAAATGAAAATAACAACTTCCTCTTTAATAAATTTCCAAGCAAATGAAAAAACTGGATTTGCTATGACTACCACTTAGGAATAAAATATATCCTTCATCTTTAAATAGCAAAGAGGACGCTTGTGTACTTTTTAAGATTATGGGGCATTTCCATAGAAAGGATTTAAGAGAAAGCATTACAGCTAAACAAAATAAACAATGTACATCCACATGCCCTGATAATCTCAAGAAGAGAATTATAGGAGCTGAATGAATGGGAACAGAGTAGGTAGTTTCCAGTCTGGTTGCATTGAGAAGGGACTATTCTCCTTGGTGATGAAAAGAAAAGAACAATATGTAGTTCCCTTTCTTCAGTGGCATTTCAAACACTTCATTATTGGTGAGGATCAGGAACTTGGCAGCAGCTGGTACTAGTTTTAGGAAAGCATGAGGCAATTCTTGTCCAGTCTCTACCAGCAAGCATTACTAGCAATATGCAAGCAGAAAAAGAAAGACTAAATAAGTTTAAGATCATAAACTCTTCTCATATGAAGTAGCAATGCTATTTATATAAGGGATGGTATACAGTAATTTTCAGTAAATCTCATGCTTGCATTTTAAAATGCACTGTATCTTAGAATTTGACTCAGTCAAAATTGTTTTGGCTTCTTGAAGGTAGATGGAGCTAAATAGCTAATAGTCTAAAAATAGATATTTCATAGATATTCATTAAAAAAAAAAAAAAAGATAAAATATATTTGCCCATGAAAAGATAATCAGGAGGAAGAGTCACCGTAGATGCTCCATTAGCGCTCTCCAGTCTTTCCACAGACAAGAATGCAAACATCTATCCACTCAGATATCTATTTGCCTTCTGAAGCCCTCAGATCTGAAAATATTTATTTCCGATTGAGAATGGCATGTCTGGGCCAAAGTGTTGGCACACAAGTGCAGCTCCCATTATGTCCTAAGGAAGTGATTTTGACACATTTAAACCTTTATTGCACTTGTTGAAATAGGAAATCCAGCTAAAACAAACCCACTTGTTTTACACTGTCACATAACACATCTAAAAAAATGTTTAACAACCTTACTGTTTTTTTTAAACACTGGCTTTGATTTCCCTTGCACTAGTTTCCTTTACAGAGCCACCTTTGCTTTTCCCTCCAGAGTCTGCAGCATTCACAAGTGAAAACCTGGTTGTTTAATCAACTAAGGAAATGTTTCAAGGTTTTCTTGGAAGTAACAGCATTTGATATAGTGTAATATCAGTGTGGCTATTATAGATTGGGGTTATGAGGGCTGTGGACTGGTGGGTTTTCATTTTATTTTGTGATTTTATTTGGTTTTAAATATGTTTAGGTATAATTTTGGGTAGGTTTTATAGCAGATTTGATTTATTATGATAATTGTACTTATTTTGGTTAATGGATGTTGTAGCTGATTTGACAGAGTCTATTTTATGCATTTTGTGTTTTTATTGATGTTGTAATCCTCTTCACTGGAGTCTTTGGACTTTGGGAGGTGGAACAGAAATATGCAATTAAATTATATTAGATTAAATGTACATTAAAATTTGTTTTGGCATACCCTCGCAGCTAGAATCTTGTTTACAGCAGGCTCTTCATCACTCTCAGAATAATGTAATACATGTTTTCTCATATTCATTTCTGGCTTACTCACATTTATTCATTCATACTTCAGACCATAACACATTCACTATATGAACTTCCTACATGCATGCAAACCATATATATCTCCTTTAGTTATTCACACATACACCATACATAATCATACTCCATACAGCTATTTTCAAGATTGCAGAGAGATCAAAACACAGAAAAACTATACTTATAGTGCTCAGCAACATTAACAAGCATAACTTGCCCACACTGAGTACTCATAGGCTATTTCAGAAGTATTTCAGAGATAAATTTCTCCCTTATAACGTTGAGATTAGCTCAAAAGTTACTCCTCTTTAACGGGCAAAAGCTTCATGTGTATTTCACAATAAGATATGTGTTCCTGGGGATTTCTTTAAGTCAGGAAGAAAACTATATACCCAAGTATAGCAGGTGAAAATACTTGGGTTGTTTCTCTTTGAAAATTTGCTAAAATTAAATTGGTACAAAAGTAGCTAGGTGACAAAGAAAATTGCTTACATAATTCATACACTTCTCTGTCATATATCATACTGAACACTCAACTTACAAATCTATACTTAGAGAGTCCAGTACATAAGCATCCCAACACAAATCAATTCACATAGGCCGTGCTATACAAAAACATATGAGACAGCCCCTTTCAGTAGATCTTACAATCTAATGAAGACATTAGACAAACATACAGAACAATAGGAGTGTGCAGAGGGATGCCATACGTTGCATTCGGGATTCGTATTCGTCGGGGAGCAGATACGTTGCATTCGGCAAGGGGGGCCCCCCGATACGTTTATACGTTAATTCTTATTCATTTCCCG
Organism: Rhinatrema bivittatum; assembly: GCF_901001135.1. Taxonomy (NCBI): domain Eukaryota; kingdom Metazoa; phylum Chordata; class Amphibia; order Gymnophiona; family Rhinatrematidae; genus Rhinatrema; species Rhinatrema bivittatum. Next base: position 176,472,591 of record NC_042621.1, read on the forward strand.
TCTAAAATTAAATTAACTACAACCCCCCACCCTCCTGACCCCCCCCCCCCCCAAGACTTGCCAAAAGTCCCTGGTGGTCCAGCGGGAGTCCGGGAGCGATCTCCTGCACTTGGGCCATCGGCTGCCAGTAATCAAAATGGCGCCGATAGCCTTTGCCCTTACTATATCACAGGGGCTACCGGTGCCATTAGTCAGCCCCTGTCACGTGGTAGGAGCACAAGATGGTGCCAGCCATCCATTGCTCCTACCATGTGACAGGGGCTGACCAATGGCACCGGTCGCTCCTGTGACATAGTAAGGGCACGCCCACGGGTCGCGTCTCGCCCACGTGCCGAGACGCGACCCGTGGGCGGTTCCGGAGGGCGCGGCCATGCCCCCGGACCGCCCTGGGCCGAAACCACGCCCCTGGCCCCGCCCCCGAAATGCCGCACCCCGCCCCCAAAACTCTGCGTCGATCGGCCCCGCCCCCGACACGCCCCGACACGCCCCCGACAAAAAACCCCGGGACTTACGCGAGTCCGGGGCTCTGTGCGTGCTGGCAGGCCTATGGAAAATAGGCGCGCCGGCGCGCAAGGCCCTGCTCACGTAAATCCGGGCGGATTTACGCGAGCAGGGCTTTTAAAATCTGCCCATTAATGTAAGACTTACTAAAAGCCCTGGTGGTCCAGCGGGGTCCCGCAAGCAATCTCTTCCTCCGGGCCCTCAGGCTGTCGGGCCTGCTACGAATCAAAATGGCGCCGATGGCCCTTTGCCCTTACGATGTCACAGGCGCTACTGGTGCCATTGGTCAGTCCCTGTCACATGGTAGGAGCAATGGATGGCCGGCGCTATCTTGTGCTCCTACCATGTGACAGGGGCTGACCAATGGTACCGGTAGCCCCTGTGACATAGTAAGGGCAAAGGCTATCAGCACCATTTTGAATACTGGCAGCCAACGGCCCGAGTGCAGGAAATCGCTCCAGGACCCCCGCTGGACCACCAGGGACTTTTGGCAAGTCTTGGGGGGGACTTGCCAAAAGTCCCTGGTGGTCCAGTGGGGGACTCCTGACCTCCCCAAGACTTGCCAAAAGTCCCTGTTGGTCCAGCGGGGGTCCTGGAGCGATTTCCTGCAATAGGGCCATTGGCTACCAGTATTCAAAATGGAATTAAGGAGCAGACTAGGATTGAACTTCCCTTTCCTCTACCCTAACCTCCCTTCCCCTTCCCCTCTCCTACCCGCCCCCTGTCCCTATCCTAGGTACTCCTATTTTTTTTTATTTACCTTTTGCTCCTCCAAAGGAGCAGTAGCAAGTTGCGCGTGCTGGCAGGGTGCCGGCGTGCGATCCTCCAGCACAGCAGCAAATGACCGCTGTACCGGCTGCCCCACCCCACCCCCGGACCACCCCTCCTCACCCCCCCGGACTGCCCCTTTGCCAAGGCCCGGCTCTTATGCACATAACCCCTGTTTTTTATGCACACGGGCCATTTAAAATCAGGCCGTGTAAGTAGAAGACTGCCAACAGGTGCCAGACAGTTCAGAGATGGAGCAATGAAGGCAATAATAACAACAAAAGCAGGAAGATCAGGAAAGCATTCTCAGGAGCCCTAGAATGGTGTTCAAATAAAATAATCTTTAGTCCAACTTAAATAAAAGAATCCAAGTCATAATGCCAAAAATACAGAACAGCATCAAAAATATAATAGCAATGAAGATGATTGTTAATTTGTCCATCTTAGGTATTATTTTCCTTCTCACTTCTTTTGTACTATTATCCATGGAGAAAAAACTGCTCCCTTTGCAATCTGGGAAAACTGGAATGGGGCTCTAGCATGAAGTCAATCAGCAAATAGAAGAAAACCCCCAAGCACAAAAACTGCAGGACAATTGACACTATGTACAAAAACATCCAACTTCAATTGGTCCAAGTTTTAACTTTTCTTCAAACTGGAAAACTGTATCATTATCTCAATAAATGTAGCCCTTTCAGTCTTTGTATCAAAGCTTCTTACCCTTGCTTCTTCAGGTCACTCAGGCAACCAGATTCTTGCCTCACATCCTTACTCTTGCTCCAAATCCTCAGGGATACCAGGGTTATGCTCTTCCTTTCACACTGGTCAAATCAAAGTCCAAAAAAATCTATTAATCCAAAAATTCCTTGAATATCAAAATTAGCCAATTGATGAGCAGAAGGCCCATCCAAAAAGTGCTCAGCACTCTCCCTTCTGAGACACTGTGGAAATTCCCAAAACTTCTCTCTCCTTCTTATAGATTATGAGAGGATCCAAAGCGATCCCAAAAGTATTTGAAATCCTGGAGGGAATATCAACAACAAGGGCAATATTAGTGATGGCTTGGATCCCCATCACACATAGATTGCATGAAGAGGGAAATTTCATAGTCATTTATATTGGTTAATAGTGATTTATGTTTATAAATTGACTGTCTAAAAACTGCCCACCCTCAATGTGGCCAAAAGTATGTGCATTGATTCATGCTTCTAGATGCATTTAGAAGTGGCATTGCCACATTTAGAGGAGGCATTGCTGGGGGTGTGTTTAGGTTGGGGGGGGGGGGAAATAACACACTCACCCCTGGATTCATCAAAGTGCTTTGTTTATTTGGCAAATAACGCACACAATAGACAAAAGGGGCATGTCTATTAAAATTGTCCACCTGCCACATCGCACAGCTAAATAACTCATGCGGCAGTGCATCATCGCACGCAGCGGTGCGTCATTGCTGAACTCATTGCATCAGCACGTAGCATGTTATTTTTCACCAGTATAAAAGCTGACTTCCTGCACTTCCTTCTTTGAGGATGTTGTCGAGCGAGCGTTGAAGTGAGACGAGAAGTGGTTAGTTTCGGTAGAGGAGAGTTGGAGTAGTTCTTTGCGATAGCTGAGTGAGTTGTTTTGTTTTCTGTAGTCATCTGTTTTCTTTTACCTTTGACTTTTGTGATATTTGTTGGCGTGAACGTTTGTCTTTTTGTGTGGAGTTGGTGAGGAGGAGAAGAGGAGTGGAGGAGTGTGAGGAGGAGTGGAGGGTGTGAGGAAGGGTGGAAGAGTGTGAGGAGGAGAGGAGGAGTGTGAGGAGGAGAGGAGGAGTGTGAGGAAGAAAGGAGGAGGAGTGTGTGTGTGTGTGTGTGTGAGTGGTGAGGAGTGTGTGTGTGTGCTGAGAGGATGGAGCGTGACAGGCCTGGGAAGAGAGGCGAGAAGAGGCGTGAGGACAGTAGTGGGAGGAGGGGACAGAGGGAGTAGGAAGATGAGGGCAGGAGTGCCAGGGGAAGGAGGAGTAGGAATAGGAGTGGGGACAGGGGGACAAGTAGAGAGAGGCAGGATGGAAGGAACAGGAGGGTGTGGGTGGGGGAAGGGGTTAGGCAGGAAAGAGTGGCGGGAGGAGTAGGGCAGCATAGGGATAGAAAGGGTAGAGGGGAAGGGAGTTGGTAGGCCAGGGTGAGTTGGGGGGGGAGAGGAAAGAAGGGGAGAGGAGAATGGGCAGAGAGTGAGGGAAGGTAGGACAACTCTCTGAGAGAGGAAGTGGCACCCCCTTCAGGCAGCCAGGCGGCACCACGGCAGCGAAGAGGGCCATAAAGTTTAGTATGGCAGAGAATAAGCTTCTCATCGCTTGTATCCTGCAGCATTATGCCATGTTGTTTGGGAACTGTGCAGCAAAGACCTCTAAGGTAGCAAAGGGCTAAATATGATGAAACATTGCCCAGGCCATCAGCCGCCACAGTGGAGTACAAAGAAGCGGGGAGCATGTCGCCCATCAGTACCAGGTCGTGAAACCCCAGCTGAAGATGAAGATAGCATTGAGATCCAAGTATCAACGGCAGACTGGAGGAGGGGCTCCTTGTCCAATGGTAGTGACGGAGATGGAGCAGTGACTCATAGAAAGGCTGGGACCAGACATTTTCGAGCGCCTGGATGAGCAGCTGGACACCACGCGAGCTGCAGCCAGTAAGTAAACCTCGCCCATAAATGGGCATACAACAACAGGTGTACACATAATTTGGCATAAGATGCTCACTTTGCAAATAAGCAAAACACACTAGCAACAGCAGACTCTAACTTGGGCTCCTGGAGCAGCAGTAGCCTCTTCCTTCAGGCTGACTCCTTTCCTTCTCCTGTGCTGCGGAAGTGGACACTGCCTGTTTCTTACTCCTTTTTGGTGCATGGGCAGGAAATTGTGATGTCGATTGGCCAAGGTCAACAGCATGGGGCGGGCAAGTGGCTGGAAACAGGAAACAGGCTGTGCAGGAGCAGGTAGTGTCAAGAGGAAGTAAAGTTAAGTGTTAAAAAGGTCCGGAGATGGTAGAAACCACTGTCGAATTCCTCCTTTTTCAGCCACACATGACCAATGGCGCTCCTTTCTTCTTCCCGGGTCCAGGCAAACTGCTTTTGCTGCAGCACCCGGGGATTTCCGGTACTGACCCAGAGACCCGGTAATTCTTTTAGAATTCTGGAGTCTTCAGGCCAAATCTGGAGTGTTCCCAGGTATGCAAATAAGCAAAGTGTACCTCTGATGCCAAATAAATAAACCATACTTGCTGGCTTATGTACTTATGTCTTCTTACGGTGGACCTTCACTATTGTCTCTTGTTGCCTCCTTCACATACCATACTGTTTGCTAACTCCTGCTTCCATGTGCCTGTCAGTGACTGGCTCTGTACCTTCATGGTCAACGCATTATGTGGTGTGCATGTACAGCTTGGGTGATGTAAAGGGGGAACTTGGAGTCTTCACGAGCCAACATTTATTTTCTGAAACCCTTACTTCTGCCATCTCCAGATGACTGTCAGCTTATGTGTGACATGGCAGTTTAAGGTATGTAAACCCTTGTATGATGTGAACGTTTTATGAGGATAGATGTGGCTGTGGTAAGAATGGTTATAAACTATACTGTCATGGTGACATGTCAGAAATCAGAGGAAATTACAAGTGAAGACTGGACAGTTGCAGATTCACAATCTTGCCTTCACTCACCTCCAAGTGCATCCTTCCGTAGGTTTCCCAAGAAGGGGACGCTACCTACATGACATCATGACAGGCAAGATCCTCATCAATTGTGATACATTTCCTAGCTTGCTGTAGTATGGTGAATGCATGTAGGGGTGCATGCATTGAGAAAGCAGAATGCTACCTTTGAAGGAGCTGTGCACATACATAGTAAAAATAAAAAAGCAAAGTCACTTTTAGCCAGGCTGTAATGGAAGGTGTGATCCCAAAATAGTGTGATGTGTGCAGTATTGTGGCCACCTGTCCTGAATGTGAAGTATGTACATGCAGCCATTTCATGACATCTCCCTAAATGTAATGGAAGCAGACATGGCAGTTACACAATGGCTACATGCACATATGCTGCAAAGTCACATGCTATTATAAATCCTATTGTTACCTCACTCTTTATGTGATCAGGCACTGGTGTGATGTTGGTCTGGGAATGGCCTTATGACTGTAAGCACACCCATTACAGAAGTATTACTTCACCCTGCACACCTTTAAGCACTTCCGAATGAGGGTCTAATATTTATCTCCCAGTGCAACACGTTTCAACAATTTTTATTAGCAAAAGTAACAGCAGAATCCTGAGGGACTTGGACTCTTAGTCCTACTCGAGGCACATCAATACAGAGAACAAATTTTGTTTATAGGAACAGAACACACAACTGCATAGATAGCAATACCCACCCCCTCCCCTCCACCTTAGTCCCCCCCAGTCTGACATTCATGGATCAGTGTCAGTGTCCCTCGTGCTGTGATGCATTCAGTCATTCAGGACAAAGCTCCTGGCTCGTGGTGATAAAGATTGGATGTAGTTATTCCAAATGAGTAAGAATTTCTGTCGTAAGTGTGGAGAACTCCTGGAGACCATTTTGTCCATTTGCAGCATGTGGTGGAGGCCATTCCTTCATTGCCAGAAAGAGGGAGCGGCCGCCACTGTCCAATGCGAAAGTATAAGCTGCCTGCCAACCATGCTTGCCTTTTTTATGAAGAGGCGCTACCCATGATCCTTGATGGATATATTGGAGAAAGAATCGAATAACAGCCACATGGGTGTAATTGACAGTGGGGCCTTGAGTATCGTAGTTAGGTAGGCTACAATTCTAGTCCAAAACTGCTTTGTCACAGGACATGCCCAGAACAAATGAGAAAGAGACCCCTTATTGGCATGGCATTTAACACAACAAGCAGAATCTGAGAGCCTAGACATGTAACGAACCTGTGGGGAAACAAAGGCCTGACAAATGAGTTTATATTGCATCTACCTAAAGTACATATTAATGGAGGTGGACGATATCTGGCCAAAACCAGCTTGAATGACCTCTGGGGTCACTGTTAATATCCCGTCCTTGTTCCATTGGTCTGCTTTAATTGTACAGGCTTCAGAAATCCCCAGCCTCCCCAAACCCTTGTAGTAAGCTGACAAGGAGGGACACCTGGGTGCCTCCAACAGTACAAAGCATTTAGTTTATTGAAAACGCTGGGGGAGCATGAGGCCCTCGGCAACGAAAGTACATAATGCCGTACTTGCAGATAGGGGAAGACTTGCGACAGGGTCAGCACGTATAGATCTACCAATTCCTGAAACGGAAGAATTTTCCCCTCCCCATCCAAAAGGTGCCCCAGCTGACAGAGACCCTTTCCCTCCCAAACGCAAAATGCTCCCTCTCCCAGTACAATATTTAAATGTGCCCTTCTTACTTAGCCATGCACGTTGCACCTTCAGTGTTATTTCTGATTTACAGCAATTGTATAGTTTACCCTCCAGAGTCCAGGCCCATTTGGGGCACCTGCACACTTATGCCACTATGGCATCCACATGTGAGTGGGACAATGAGGTCCACTGCTGAAAGCTCACAGGACACACCATGCTGCCTAGGCCACCAAGGGTTACACCACACGTGCCATGTTTACTGTTTCTATCAGGCAAAACCCATGGTGGTGGCCACATATCTATCATGAATTGTGTACAGTGAAAACTTTATTTCAAGTACACTGTAATGGTGCATTGGCAAAACAAATCCTGAGCAGCCATATGTCTTTTATGCTATACGGTGACCCACACAGCCAAGAACTAAGAAAAAGAAAAGGGATAACGATGACAGTAACAGCTAACAGGCTTCAGGCGTACCATCCCTGGAAGGGGAATTCGTACGTGAGGCCTATCAGGTAAAGTGTGTTTGTATAAGGTTCTGCCAAATCTGGCTGCTACTCTGTGTGGTCTCCTGGGCTCATGCAGGGAGACATGGGGGATCCCGTGGGAAATTGGGGCGTAGGTCCATTGGTAGTCCATGGCGTACAGCCACATTATGGAAAATGCAGCACAACAACACAATCTTTGCAACTTTGGGTGAGGCATACATTAAAGCTCCATCTGTCTTGTCCAAACAGTGAAAGCGACTTTTCAGAAGGCCGAAAGTGTGTTCTATGACACAGCGGGTAGCACATAAGGCCTCATTGTATCTCGTCTCTGCCAGTATGTTTGGCATGTGTATAGGGGTGAGAAGCCAGGTCCTGCAACCATACCCTGAGTCTCCTGTGGCAATGACAGAAGAAAGGCATGACTGATAGCATTCTCATTTGCTCATGTGAGTGGTTAACCACGGCATCCAGTTAAGACTGTATAAGGTTGCCTGTATCTTTGCTGAGCCTTAAAACCTGATTAGCATTGCCTAACAGTATTTAAATTTGTTGTTGGTTGCTGTATGTGCAAGCAACCTGTTGCCAAAAGGAGCTCATCTGATCATGACTACAGCATTTGATGTGACTATTGGAAGTATTGTATGACAGGCCCTTGCAACCCAGCAAAGGCTACTGGTGTGTAGCTGCCTGCCAACCTTGAACATATACGTAAGAGGTGACACATCTGTGCTATCACCAAATGCCATAACTCATGCTGTGCAGGCAAATTTCTGTGGTGACTGAGCAGTCTGTCCTGCATAGAAACTCATTAATGAGCCCACATACAGGGAATACTGCAGGCCAGCAATATGCACTGCAGACTGCTTGTGGTACAGGTGTGTGAGGCTGTACAGAAACTGTGTGTGACTATTTTCCTGACACCTCAGTAATGGCCTACATGTGATGTGATGTGCTGTGCCGGCAGTGTAGACAGTGCACGGTTCTGATTCACCTGACATATTGTTACAGCTCCCAAGGAGAGGATTGGAATGTGGCCTTTTAGGTTATAAAGACGTGCTATGTTATAGTAGCTCCTCACTCACCAACCTTTAGGTTCTGTGTGTTGTTTGCACGCACTACTTTGGTAGGCATGGGAAACATGGGCCGAAAAAGGCATGCCCTTGGCAAATGACCTGTGGTCACACAAGGCAGCTGTGATGCCATCAATCTTGTTCTCCACCACAACCCCCCTCCCATTTGGGTGTCATTAGCCACATACCCATAGGCAGAGATGGAATTGAGAAAGAAAAGTGTGACTTACCTATAAGCCAAGCGTCATCAAACAGGCCGGCCTCAAAATTGTCAAAGATGCCTGATTGCCTAATTATAAAGGAATCGTGCGCAGCTCCTGGGTACCTAGCTACTATGTCCAGGATGCACATTCCAGCATCGCAGACCACTTGCATGTTGAGTGAGTGGAAGAGGTTTCTATTGCGGTACGTCTCCTCCCTCTGATGGGGTGGAACGATGGCCACGTGAGTGCAGTCGATAGCTCCAACAACATTGGGAAAGTGTGCAAAGGCATAGAAACCTCTCTTCAAGTCCATCAAATCCTGCCTGTTGTGAGGAAATTTAATGTATCAATTAATGCGGTCAGTGACTGCTTCGATGACCTGGTCCAGACAGCATGAGAATGTGCTTTGGGACATTCAACCCCATGATCCCTATTGTGGTTTGAAAGGAGCCACTTGCCAAGAAATGGAGGGCAGCCAAGAGTTTGGTGAGGCCGGGGATGGCATGGGACCTTGCGGAGACTGGATCCAGATCCCCTTGGGTGTCTTTTTAAAATTTATTACCCAAGAGCTGAGACGAAACCTGCTAACCACAAAGTCCTCAGGCATGCCCAACAAGGATACTTATTATTCCATCCTCCTCAACCAGCTGTCGGGCATTGGAATAACAGGAACTGCATTTACATGGTTCAAAACATTCCTCAGTAACAGACGTTACAAGGTCAGAATCAACAATAAAGAATCCCCCCGCTACAACTCCTCACTAGGAGTTGCTCAAGGCTCCTCCCTATCCCCCACTCTGTTCAACATATACCTTCTTCCACTATGCCAGTTGCTAACCAACCTTAAACTAAAACACTTCCTATTCGCCGACGACGTGCAAATCCTGATCCCCATCAAAGAATCCATTACCAAAACACTCGAGCACTGGGAGAATTGCCTCCGAGAGATTAACCGTCTCCTCGCAAGTTTAAACCTAATACTAAACTCAGCTAAGACTGAACTCCTCCTCATCTCCCCTGAAAACAGTAATACCATACAAAGTGCACCATCTAATATGTTCGTCACCCAAGCAAGAGACCTAGGAGTATTAATTGACAACCGCCTCAACTTAAAATCTTTCATCAACCACACTACCAAGGACTGCTTTTACAAACTGCAGGTACGAAAAGAATTAAACCACTCCTTCAATTTCAAGACTTCAGAACTGTCCTCCAAGCTGTAATTTTCTCCAAGATAGACTATTGTAACTCTATCTTGCTAGGTCTCCCTTCCTCCTCTATCAAACCTCTTCAGATGCTCCAAAATGCGACAGCCAGAATCCTGACAAACACTAGAAGAAGAGACCACATCTCTCCCATCCTAAAGAATTTGCACTGGCTGCCAATACATTTCAGAATTCTTCACAAGTCCATCACCATCATCCACAAATCCATCCATAACCAAGCCCCTCTTAATCTTCAAATCCCACTCAGACCACATACCTCATCCAGACCCATCAGAGAAGCTTACAGAGGATCACTGCATGTCCCCCAAACTAAATCTTCACATCATCTAGCATTCAGAGACCGGGCCTTCTCTACAGCGGGACCATCTATATGGAATGCCATTCCCCCTGATCTCAGACAGGAACCATGCTTACTAACATTTAGAAAAAGGCTTAAGACTTGGTTGTTTAAACAAGCCTTTCCCGAACCTAACTGAAGCACCACAACAACTATTGAGAGACCCTCAGCACTATGTAAATAATTGCTCATCCTACTGTTAAGTTACTCTAGCTTTGTCTTCTTCTTCCCCCAGTTCTAGCACCCTTGTTTTATTGTAACTTTTTTGCTCCTCTTCACTTGTTAAATGTTCAAGCCGTTTCACACCCCTTGTTAACTGTGAACCAGCATGATGTGATTGTATCATGAATGCCGGTATAGAAAAGCTCTAAATAAATAAATAAATAAATAAATAAGGATGTTTGTGGAGGATATGCTCCCTGTATCTCCTGCGCTGTGGCCACCCATGTATCAGCCGCTGGGTCGGGACCTGAGGCTGCAGCAGTGGAGCCTCTGCCAGCACTGCTGGTACTTCCCTCAGATGTCTTGGAAGTGGCCTTGGCTGTTGTTCAGCTTGTTCTTCTTCCATGTGTTGTCATCTGCGGCGAGCCTGGTGAGGCATGAAGTATGCATGTACAAGTACACTTGACACTCACAAAATGCTTTTAGGAAGGTTGACTTGGTAAAAACAGTCATTTTTATTGGTCCAGGAATGCTTGGGAGGTGTGTCTGTATTGTTTGAAGTTTTTATCGAATGCGATATGTGCCACGATAATTCCGCGGGCCACGATACCACCTGCAATAAACACTTTTCTGACTGTTCCCCCAAGAAAAAAGGTGTGCTATTACCAGCCTTAGTGACCCATACCTATTGCACGTGGCACTACCACCCGCTACTTTATATTTATCTCGCCCCAACTCCTCCCACTTGAATATAAATTTTTTCATTTTCATATGCATGCGATAATGGCCTATCACAATTTGATGAATGACCCGGATAGATTGCATTTTCAAATCTATGCACTTTGGGCCCAGTATGCAGTTATCTAAGTTATCCAGATATAACTTATCCAGATAAGTTAGAAGAGGTATTTAGCAGCACAGCTATGCTGCTGAATATAAATGGATAAGTTCTAGTTAGCTGGATAAGTTAACTGGATAATTTGCCTCGTCTCGATCTGCCCATTGCCTGCCCCGAGGATATCCAGTTATCTACATAGCTGGATAAATACCGTATTTTTCGCACTATAAGACGCACCTGACCATAGGACGCACCTAGGATTTGGAGGAGGAAAATTAAGAAAAAATTCTGTCCCCATAATGAGCTCTATCCGGAGCTCCCCCTGGTGGCTGTCCATGGGATATTTTTTTGGTTTTGTTTTTTTATAGTAAGGCAGAGAACATCCACACAGGTACTTGCTGGTTTTCTCTCCCTCACAATCATACATAGGCTCTTTCACACTCACTAGTTCTCTCCCCCACTCAACTCACTGGCTCTCCCTCACGTATGCACATACCCACAGACAATCACTCTCTCCCTCATACGCACAGCTCTCTCACACCAGTTATTTTAAACTTTCATGACTGCTCCAAAGTTCTTACTCTGGACTGCAAGAGAAGTCCTCCGACGACAGAGCCCGAGCTCCCCGCCGGTCCCGGGGTGCATCTCACTGTAAGAGAAGTCTTCCGACGACAGAGCCCGAGCTCCCCGCGGGTCCCGGGGTGCATCTTACTGCAAGATCGGCGTGGGCAGGTCAGTCATCATCTGTTTGAACCGCATGGGCTACGGAGGCCCTTCCAGTTCAAACAGCTCCCTGCCGGTCTGCTGTTCCCAGGGTGCATCCCACTGCGAAGGCCGGCGCGGCACAGGTCAAACGCCAGCTGTCCGAACTGGAGGGGCCTCTGGAGCCCACGCAATTCAAACAGCTGATGTCTGACCTGCGCCGCGCCGACCCTCGCAGCAAGATGCACCCCGGGAACAGCAGACCGGCAGGGAGCTCAAGTTCCGCCGGCAGAATACGACACACCCGCGTCACCATGCTGATTGGGAGGAGTTCGGAGGGGGCGGGGAATGGCGCGCGAGAGGGAGAAACACTACATTCGCTCCATAAGACGCACCCACATTTTCCCCCCATTTTTTGGGGGAAAAAAGTGCGTCTTATGGAGCGAAAAATACGGTATTTATCCGGTTAAGTGGTGGCTGCTGAGCATAGCCGGATATTCAGTGGCTGCCACTTATCTGGATAAGTCCCTATTTATCCAGCTAAGTAGTGCTAAATATCCGCCACATTATTTTCTATGAAAAACGAATCCACAAAACCATCCATTGTTAATGTCAAGGGTACTGTGTACCCATAGGAAGTTCCAAAGCAATATTATGCTTTACTTTTGCTATGAAAACTGGTGCAAAGTCTGTGGGTGAAAAGTAACTGCGGATTTAGTTCCAATGTGGACAATTTAAAAATTGCATTCAGACAGGGGACATTTTGCTCCCAAATGATTCATTTTATATACCCTGCAGTTTTTATTTCTTTCATCTGTCTGGCATTGATAAAATGCTTAGAGTCACATCATGAAAGCTCCTCACAAGGGCAGCACTATAGAGGAATTTGAAATGTCTATGTGAAATTCTGTGAAAGCCTGCCAATAAAAGAAGCCCAGAACGTGTGAAATGACTTTCTACTCATTTGCTTTATGCAAGATGGTTTTGTTTTTCATGGCCATGTGTGTGAATATGCAAATGATGCTTCTGTTTTATTAAAATTTCAGGAAACATGGAACTTGAGGTTGCAGTTTCCTTGGTGCAATACTAGATTTGAAAGATCCTACTTTGATTTAATATATTGCTTATGGCTCCTTCAAGAAGTGGAAAAAAAAACACAGCTGGAATCAGTCAGTTCTCTGTGTCCAGATGTGTTAATCTGACATCTGCCAGATTAATTTGTACAAGACTTTGTGCATTCATTTGTCCCAAAACTATGGAACAAGTTACCACTATCCTTTCCATTTGAATCATGTTACCTTACCTTCAGGAAGCAAGTCAAGGCTTCACTATTTTACCAGACCTTATCCTAGATTCCTTGATAGAGACTTCCCTTCCTACAATGATTACCAGAATTCTGGATCATGAGATAACATTGTTAACTCCCACAAGGCTTTCTTATCTAATGAGTCTTCTGCATCTACATTTAAACTTAAGCATCTGCACTCTCTACCTTTTTCTACCCTTACTCTCTAATTTATTAAGCAGATCAATGATTTATCATCAAATGATCACTTTAAATTAGGGATTCTGATTATGGGGGTTTATAAAATCCAAATTTAGGGGTTCATTTCTTGGGCAATTAGGGGGTTTTGGCAGCTACCAAAAATAGGTGATTGGTGTTTTCATGGCACAAATAAAGGTTTTTGGTGCATTTTTAGGTGGATTCAATTGAATAAAGTATAAATATGCTTATCTTAAAATCTTTATCTGCTGTGTTGTGCAGTGTGCGTATGTCTCTGGAAGGGGTGGCAGGGTATGTATTGCATCCGTCGCTGCTCGACGCCCTCACTCCGCCCTGTGGTGACTCCCTCTGGGTCTGATGGATGGTTAGCTGCCGCGGCTTCTTCTTGCCGTCTCCCTCCGGCGTCCCCAGACTGGCACAACGCTCCGGATACGCCATTTTGCCTGATGACGTAGGGCACGTGCGCGCCCTCCGATTGATGTACCAGCAAGGGCGTGAACCTCGGGGGCGTCCCCCGAGATGACGTCATCCGCTTCCAATATAAAAGGTCTCAGTATTCGCTAACAAATAGAGTTAGCAAGGAGAAAGTCTTCGCTTCTAGCGGGGATTTGTCCAAGCTACTCTGCTTCCTCGGACTTACCAGGGATACCCGCTCCTCGGGGGCCTCGCTCTCTTTTCTCTATTTCAGATTGCAGATAGGAACCGGTATTCGCTCCTCGAGGGCCCATGTTCCTGAAAACTCTGAAGATTCTCTACTGCCTGGAAGCTATCGCAGAGTTACCCTAGAGAGCGAGTTACCCTCGCTCTCTAGGAGCTTTCCCTGGAACCAGGTACTCGCTCCTCGAGGGCCTAACCCTTTCCAGCTACTGAGCTTCCTTGAGACCTTATGTGAGTTTTGTCATCCAGTTCTGGTTATGAACACAGCATAACCTGTGTACTCACTATCTCTAGTTTCTCTACAGCTCAGTTACCCTGGGATCGCTGTTCCAGTATCTGAGGGACTTCAGCCTTGCTGGGCATATCAGCTCACTACTGCCACCTCTGGTGGATCTACTACCTGTCTAATAAAAGAACTATCTGTGTCTGTCTCCATACCTAAGCCTAGCCGGTGGTCCCTCTCAGGATATCCTCCTGGAGGCACAGTCATCTGCCATCGGCCCAAGGATCCACCTATCTACCCTTCTCTACAGCTGAGTGCCCTCTCCAAGCACTCTGCTGGTAACAGATTGCTACTCCTTCTCCATCAGGAGTCTTCAGTAACAGATTCATAACAGATTACTATCTCCGCAGTCTAACCGCTAACAGATTGTTATCTACTCCCTCTACAGGAGCTGAGCATATCAGATTGCTAACTCCTCCTTCCTCAGGAGCAGTTCCATACAGATTGCTAACTCCGCCCATGGAGCATAACAGTTTGCTAACTCCTCCTTCACAGGAGCTGTATTCATAACAGTTTGCTAACTCCTCCTTCACAGGAGCTGTATTCATAACAGATTGCTAACTTCTCCTCCAACAGGAGTATCCAGCAACAGATCTACAACAGATTTACTACAGATTGCTAACTCCTCCCTTCTTGAGGAGTCAGTTCATAACAGTATGTGACTTCAGGACTGGTGGAGGGCTGTGTGTGTGGCTATGAAAGTAGCAGTGTGTGTGCATGTATGTGTATGTATGTGTGTGTGTGTATATCTGAGTGCATCCTTTTCCATTGCACTCCCCTCCCTTTCACTCCCCTCTTCACTCCTCCCCTCCACCTCACCCCTCTCCTCCCGATTATTTTTACCCCATCCATACTGCTGGTGCTTCTTGTCCAGCTGGCAGGGCTTGGGCTCCCTGCTGGCCCAATGCTTCCATGTTGCTCTTCTTGGGCTGGCAGGGCTTGGACTCCCTGCTGACCCACTCTTATGATGTTGTCTGGCTGCTGCTCACAGCAGCTGGATGATGTCATCGAAGGGTTTCACAGTATGCCTATTGTTTTTTTTCAGTTAAAATCTAAAAACCCAATTTCACCATTGGGGTGTTTTATTGGGGGGTTTCAGTTTTAACTGAAAAATCAGAAGCCCTACTTATAATTTACTTTTGTACTTTTATTCATATCCGTTTACGTTCCCACCTTCATGGTCAGTGCTTCTGTGCTGATTGTAAATAGTGACGCAATGGTAATTGCAGCTCCAATTATACTTTTGATTGTAATCTGCCTCAAGGCTATCTTAGGAAAAAAGTGGAATATCAAATGTTTATAAATAAATATAGAATATGATGGCAGATTAGGACCATAAGGACCATCTAGTCTGCCTAATTTCATTCTGGTGCAGTGCCATAAACCCTAGCAGAGCTTTGGCTTTTCCATTTATCTCTACACAAACTGGAATCCTCTGCGATTATCCTAGGCTTTCATAAATTCTGTCACTTTTGCTGTTTCCACTCCAGTCTACTTCACACATTGCCCAACTAGATTTTTTTATGCCTGGGCTACTCATGAGAGAGAAGAGAAATCTTTGGGTTTCTATGAGAAGGTAGACTTTTTCATCCTCTTCACTTGTATAAAGCTGAAGATAATCACGACATCCATACCATATGCCCAGTCTATTCCCAAGCTCCTAGTGCCTCACCTTTCCCTAAGTGGACTGTTTGTTCTTTATTGTTCCATTTACATGTGTCAGCTTATGTTATGCTAAGAGTGGTAAAGCAGAGAAAGAAGCTTCCCAGGTCTGAAGGCTTGTTTGTAAAGGGGATGGTCCTTCTTGCTCTTGGTCATAAAAAATATAAGGACAAGGCAAAGTATATAACGATGATTAGAAGGAATTTTGTATGACTTTTTGTTGGTTTGTTTCACATACATATGATGCAGTCCTAACCTCTATGGAACAGTCACTGTAAAATTATTATAAATGTTATATTGTTTTCAATTATTGCGTTTTATTTTTATTTTATATATTTTTCTTATTAATGCCTATAGATTAGGGCTGCACAATTCCTACTGAATATATTTAAATGCAGTGTAATAAGTGACACGTGGACTAACATTTTTTTATTTCTTGCCCTTAGTTTAAACTCACATCATGGTGTGAGCATGCTTGTTTTGCTTTCTTTGCCCATTTCCAGATGGCGGTGACAATAAGAGACTGCATACCAAAAAGGGAGGAGATTCATGCATATTGTAATGACAATTATGTATTATGCAATTTGGAATGGGGATATTCTAAAATGGCACTTAAAGGGGTTATTTTTTTGTTTCCCAAGACATGCAAGGCCTCTAAACCCCATTTTGTAGCAAGATGAAATTATTTTTATTTGCTGATTTTGGTGAATATTATAACTTTCTGCTGGGAATTTTTCAATTTGGTTAAACTGAACTCCTAAAAAGAATAGTTAGATAAAATAGATTCACCGTGCTTTCCATAATATTCAATGGAACCCTCACAGGCAATGAATTGTATGACATCACTATAAGAATGATTTAAATTAAACAGTTTGAAGTAACATTTAATTATGGAGTTAAAATATATAACCAATGAGCAGAATGTTTTCAAAACCCATGGATGTTCCAAACGTTTCTCAGCAAATTATAGGGATTAATATTCAGACAATTTGTCCAGCTAAATTCCAAATTTACTGGGAGATGCATTAAGCCACACGAGAGCTCTAATGTATTAAAAGGTGTCCCCAACATCCCTTGTTAAAAATAGTAAATAGGTATTCACGCAATGATAACCTCCTCCTAACTCCCCAACCTTGTCAAAAGCAATGAAAGAGTATCCTCTCACACCCTCTTTCAGTACAAATATGTCCTGGCAGATCTTCCTCTTTCTCCCCTCCCCCCCCCCCATGATAAAAAAATAATTGGAGAAAAGAGCACTCCTAACTCTTTGCCCCCCTAGATCTCCCAAGTGGTAGAAAACCTCATTGGGATCTAATGGAGAACCCTCCTTCACCCTCCCATCCCCTGAAACTATCCTCCCACACCCCCTAACCTTCAAAATCAACATAGGATCCAATGTTGGGGCTCAGGGTGCCCCTAGCCCTGGGCCCGGTTGGCGACATTTTCCAAAATGAATGGAGCAAGCTCTGGGCACCATACCTCAGCCACATGGTTGTGGTCCGATGTCCAGACCTTGCCCCAGATATGTGACTGTGCCAAGGTCAGGTCGGTGGAATTTTAGGGGTCATCCTGGGACCCAACACTGGACCCTAGGATGTTTTTGGAGGTTAGGGGGTGTGGGAGAGGGGTTCATGGGTGGGGATTAGGGAAGGTTCTCCATGGGGGAGCACTGAGAGGAGAGGAACACCTTGCTGTTGGCTGCTTGGGGAAATTTTAAAACTTAAAAGTATTGGGAGAAGTAAAACTATTGGGGTATATTATTTAGTGTGTTTGTGTGTCTGTATTAGGGATGTGAATCATTTTTTGACGATTTAAAATATCGTCCGATATATTTTAAATCGTCAAAAATCGTTAGGGCCACGATACAATACCAATTCCCCCGATTTATCGTTAAAAAATCGTAAATCGGGGGAAGGGGGAGGGCAGGAACTTACTTACTTGCCCTAAACCAATGGCAGGAAAACCGGCACACTAAAACCCCCTAAAACCCACCCCCGACCCTTTAAATTAAATCCCCCACCCTCCCGAATCCCCCCCAAATGCCTTAAATTACCTGGGGGTCCAGCGGCGGTCCGGAATGGGCTCCTGCAATTGAATTGTGTTGTCTTCAGCCGGCGCCATTTTGCAAAATGGCGGCCGCAAAATGGCGGCGGCCATAGACCAACACGATTCGACTGCAGGAGGTCGTTCCGGACCCCCACTGGACTTTTGGCAAGTCTTGTGGGGGTCAGGAGGCCCCCCCCAAGCTGGCCAAAAGTCCCTGGGGGTCCAGCGGGGGTCCGGGAGCGATCTCCTGCCGCGAATCATTTTCCGTACGGAAAATGGCGCCGGCAGGAGATCGACTGCAGGAGGTCGTTCAGCGGCGGTCCGGAACCCCCGCTGAACGACCTCCTGCAGTCGATCTCCTGCCGGCGCCATTTTCCGTACGGAAAACGATTCGCGGCAGGAGATCGCTCCCGGGGGGGGCCCGGCCAAGCGCGTAACCCCTGGTACATGCAGAAGTGCCGGGCCATCGGATAAGGGAGGGCCGGGGGCATGGTCTGGGTGGGGAGGGGCAGGGCGAGGGCAGACCGGGACAGTGCCATTAGACGCTGTCCCAGGGAAGCGCAAGCCAACAGCCAGCCAGTGTGTGGAAGTTACTTCAACTCGGAAGTTGAAGTAAGTTTTAAAACAAAAAGACCCCAAGAGTTAGGGGGGTTAGAAATCGGGGAGGAGAGGAGAAAAGGTAGAAAGGTTAGGTAAGGGTATAGGGAAGTTTCCTGAGAGAGAACTGGGGAAGGCCTACTCGTGTCGCCGCACATTGCTTTTTGAAATTTAACCCCCCCACCCCATGAATGAGATTCCAGACTCTTCCTCATATATGCACATAGATTTTAAAATCTGGTGCGCATGTGGATGTGGGAACCATATTTTATAACATGTGCACGCCGACACGTGCATGTTATAAAATAGCTGTGTCCATGTGCACGTGCCGAGAACCACGCACACATGGATGCACGCATGGAGTTTTTAAAATCTACCCCATAGTGAATACACTAATACATTTAAAGAACCCTAATTTTATGCAGTCCTGCTCCCATAGCAACCTAAAACTAGGAATGGAACAAATTTAAGATGAAGGCAGCAGTCCAGCAGCAAGAAGGGGGCTTCCCAGTCTTCTGCATCGAGTATCACGTGTATGATTTTTTACCCGACGGTGAGATGTTATACATGTGCATCCGATGCAAGGAGCTCCTGTCTCTCAGAGAATGAGTCTGATCTCTGGAGGCTAGAGTGGCAGACTTGGAGGAGGTGAGGCAGACAGAGAGGTATATAGATGAGACCTTCAGGGACATCATAGCGAAGTCCCAACTCCAGTCTGACAGCCCTGGTACTGCGTTGGAGGAGGAAGGTCTCATGATCGGAATGCATCAACCTGGTGCAGCCGGAAATGATCCTATAACAAGGACCTGCTCTCCAGGTGGTGCATTGTCCTCTTGCACTG
Source organism: Rhinatrema bivittatum (assembly GCF_901001135.1). Classification (NCBI taxonomy): domain Eukaryota; kingdom Metazoa; phylum Chordata; class Amphibia; order Gymnophiona; family Rhinatrematidae; genus Rhinatrema; species Rhinatrema bivittatum. Next base: position 176,491,844 of record NC_042621.1, read on the forward strand.
AGGATGTGACTCCCAGGGCTAATGCCCAGGAGGGAAGGGTTAGGTCAGCCATCATAGTTGGTGATTCGATTATTAGGAATGTAGACAGCTGGGTGGCTGGTGGGCAATCTCCTGGTAACATGTTTACCTGGTGTGAAGGTGGCGGACCTCATGCATCACCTAGATAGGATTTTAGACAGTGCTGGAGGAGCTGGCTGTCATGGTACATGTGGGTATCAACGACATAGGAAAATGTGGGAGGGAGGCTCTGGAAGCCAAATTTAGGCTCTTAGGTAGAAAGCTGAAATCCAGAACCTCTAGAGTAGTGTTCTATGAAATGCTCCCTGTTCCATATGCAGGTCCACAGAGGCAGGCAGAGCTCTGGAGTTTCGATTCATGGATGAGACAATGGTGCAAGGAAGAGGGATTCCGATTTGTAAGGAACTGGGGAACCTTTTAGGGAAAGGGGGGGTCTTTTCCAAAGGTATGGACTCCACCTTAACCAGGGTGGAACCAAGCTGCTGGCACTAACCTTTAAAAAGGAGATAGAGCAGCTTTTAAACTAATTCAAAGGGGAAAGCTGACAGTTGTTCAGCAGCGCATAGTTCAAAGGGAGGTATCTTCGAAGGATACTAATAAAGCATTAGAGTTAGGGCATTCCAACAGAGAGGTTCCATTAATAAGAAAAATAGTCCAAGTGCCTATAATTAAAAATTCACCTGAGCTAAAAGATTCTAATTTATCCCTGTCAAGTGAAAAGCAGAATGTTAATACAAACAAAAACCCCAGTTTGAAATATTTGTGTGTTAATGCCAGAATTCTAAGAAGATGGGAGAATTAGAATGTATAGAAGTAAATGATGACATAGACTTAATTGGCATCTCAGAGAGATGGTGGAAAGAGAATAACCAATGGGATAGTGCTATACCAGAGTACAAATTATATCGCAATGAGAGAGAGAAGCATCTTGGTGGTGGGGTGGCGCTTTATGTCTGGGATGGCATAAAGTCCAACAGGATAAAGATCCTGCATGAGAATAAATGTACAATTGAACCTTTATGGGTAGAAATCCCTTGTGTGTTGGGGAAGAGTATGGTGATAGAAGTATACTAATTTCCACCTGGCCAAGATGGTGAGATCGACAGTGAAATGCTTAGAGAAATTAGGGAGCTAACCAAATTGATAGTGCAGAAATAATGGGAGACTTCAATTACCCCAATATTGACTGGGTAAGAGAAATAGGACATGCTAGAGGGATAAAGTTCCTGGATGGAATAAATTAAAGTTTTATGGAGCAATTGGTTAAGGAACCGATGAGAGAGGGAACAATTTTAGATCTAAATTTCAGTGGAGCAGAGGATTTGGTGAGAGAGGTAACAGTTGTAGGGCCACTTGGCAATAGTGATCATAATATGATCAAATTTGAATTAATGACTGGAAGGGGGACAGCAAGTAAATACACAGCTGTAGCACTAAACTTTCAAAAGGGAAACTTTGATAAAATGAGAAAAATAGTTTAAAAAAATGTAAAGGTGCAGCTACAAAGGTAAAAAGTGTGCAACAGGCATGGACATTGCTAAAAATACCATCCTAGAAGCACACGCCATATGTATTCCTCGCATTAAGAAAGGTGAAAGGAAGGTCAAGCGATTGCCATCATGGCTAAATGGTGAGGTAAAAGATACTATTTTAGCCAAAAGATCTTCATTCAAAAACTGGAAGAAGGATCCATCAGAAGACATTGATAAGATAGGCTGAGAGAATTTGAAAACAAGTTGGCCGTGGAGGCAAAAACTAACAATAAAACCTTTTAAAAATATATCCAAAGCAGAACGCCTGTGAGGGAGTCGATTGGACCATTAGATGATTGAGGGGTCAAAGGAGCACTTAAGGAAGATAAGACCATAACACCAAATCATGGTGAAACTGGAAGATGATGTAGGCCAGATTGAAAAATTGAAGAGTTGTAAATCACCTGGACCAGATGGCATACACTCTAGGGTACTGAAGGAACTAAAAAATGAAATTTCAGACCTATTTCATTTAATTTATATCCTATCATTAAAATTGTCCCTTGTATCTGAAGACTGGAAGATGACCAATGTAACCCCGATATTTAAAAAGGGCTCCAAGACTGATCTGGAAAACTATAGACCTGTGAGCCTGACTTCAGTGCCTGGAAAAATCGTGGAAACTGTTATATTTATTTATTTAAAATTTTTTATATACCATTGTAACAAATGGATTTGAACAAAACGGTTTACAATTATTTCAAAATAAAAATAAAGAAATTAAAATAAGAAATTAGAATAACTAAAACTTCAAATAATGATGACAGTAAAAAATAATAAAATAAAATAATAAAGTCAGAATAAAAATGCATTGGTATCAATATAATATAAAAATCTTTGCATATTTTAGTTAATATTTACTTTACTAAAAAAGAAACAGATAGAAAAAACAATACTTATATCTAATAAAGAAAAATATTAGAACAGATTATCTTGCCTCTTGTTCCATAGCTTTGAATGCTTCCTTAAACAAGTGTGTTTTAAGTGATTTTTAAAAAACATTACTACTAGCAATTTGCGTTCCAAAGTACAGGTCCCGCGACTGAGAAGGTCCTTTCTTGGGTGATGTTCAATCTTGCTTGCCTTACTGTTGGCACATCTAGAAGATTTTTGTTAGAGCATCTAAGTTCTCGCGAAGGGTTGTAGATTCTTAAGACTGAAAAAAGCCATATAGAATTAGGGTTATTTAGTAAGAAGTGGATTATTGTTAATATTTTGTACCGTATCCGGTATTTGACAGGCAACCAATGCAGATTAACTAGAATGGGGGAAATGTGATGTTTTAAAGGTGTAGCTGTGAGGATGCGAGCTGCGCTGTTCTGTATCAATTGTAATGGTTTGATTGATGTTTCTGGTAGGCCTAAATATAGGCCATTACAGTAGTCTATGCCAGAAAATATCAGTTACTGGAGGACCGAACGAAAGTCTTGAATAGATAATAGTGGTTTTATTTTTTATTTATGCATTTCCAAAATTATAACAATCAATTATTCATAATGTATACAAACAATTGCAATATTCCTAATGGTAATTAAACTTTTACAAATAGGATCAATTATCTGTGACTAATAAAAGGAAATCCAGGTAGAGCTAATTATAAACTGAGCGATTTCAAAGTAAATTGTAAATTTAACTGTAGGCAGGATTTATATAACCCCCTCATACGCAATCAGAGACAACAGCTTAATACACTTTAGCTCTTAAACCACTTCTGTGTTCACTGGGGGATAGGATTCCAAATATACCTGGAGTTAGCAAACCTCATAAAACACATACTTGTGTTCCATATAACTCACTTCACATCTGCATGGAAATTTTAGCAGGAATCTGGCTCCTCTAGCATTTACTTCTACTCTCAATTTCAAAAACTCCTTCCTTCTAATTTGTGTTATTCTTGCTAGGTCAGGGTAGATCCATATTTGTTGACCATGAAACTTTTGTGATCTATATCTTAGAAATAATCACAACACATTGGGGTAGATTTTATAAATCTGCGCCTGTGCGTACTTTTGTTCGCGCACCAGGCGCAAACAAGAGTACGCGGGATTTTAATAGATACACGCTTAGCCGCACGTATCCATTAAAATCCGGGGTTGGCGCGCACAAGGCTGCCCAAAATCGGCAGCCTGCGCGTGCCGAGCCGCGCAGCCTGCCTCCGTTCCCTCCAAGGCACACCGAAATTGGAGCGGCCTCGGAGGGAACTTTCCTTCCGCCTCCCCCCACCTTCCCCCACCTTCCCCTACCTAACCCACCCCCCAGCCCTATCTAATCCCCCCTACCTGAGGTAGGGGGGATTAGATAGGGCTGGCTGCTGGCGCACGATTCCCAGGCCCATTTCGGAGGCCTCGGCCACACCCCCGAAATGCCCCCAGGCCGGAACCATGCCCACGGCCCCATCCCCAAATGATGCGCCGCCGCAACATACCCCCCGACACGCCCCCCCCAGGAAAGCCCCGGGACTTATGCGCGTCCCGGGGCTTGCACGCATCGCCGAGCCTAATCAATATAGGCTCGGCGCGCACAGGGGGTACTTCGACCAGGTTTTTGGGGGGTACGTGCGTATCTGACACGCGTACCCCTTTGAAAATCTGGCCCATTATCTCTCTCTGTTGGAAATAAGAAAGTAACTATGAGAGTTGTTCTAGATTGTATATCTGTATCTAATGAGGCCTCTAGAGCCCCTGTCAAATTCATACTACTCTCAGACTGTTGAATTCTCTCTTGGCTTTTTGTTCTAGATTTTATAGGTAGATAATATACTTTTGCTAAAGCAGGTAGAGCTTTCTGGGGAATATTCAATACATATTGTAAATATTCTTTAAACATATCCATCGCTGATATTGGTTTCTGAACCGGAAAGTTCAAAACCCTCAAATTTACATATTTCAGTGAATTTTCCATGAATTCTAGCTTCTTTTCATTTCCTATCTCAGATTTAACCAAATTTTTTTGAACCTCTTCCACCTTTTCTAATCGTTTCTCACAATTTTCCAAGTTTGTTTTACCCATTAATACAAAACTCTCTAAATTAAGAACTTTATGTTGAGAACCAATAATATTTTGAGACATATTAATAATTGCTAATTCTAAGGATTTAATTGCTGACCACAATAAGTCCATTGTAATCTCTACTGGCTTCTGAGGTAGAATTATCTCCAACTCCTGTCATGGAGTCCCTTCTCCCCCCACAACTTGATCTCCACTCCCCTCTATTCCAGGAGTAGCCTCGAGGTTCTTAGAATTTAGACGTGGTGGGGAAGGAGTTTTTGGGAGCACTGGGGCTTAGGGATATTTCTTCAGCCAGCAGTGGCACTACTCGCTCCATAGCAGCCTCTGCAGCGGCTATGTCCTCCAGTGTTACATTAGCTGCCATCCCAAAGAAGGAGGATATCTGCGGCTGAGATGTTGATGGCGAGGGTGATGATGTCAACACCTCCCTCAGCCGTACCTTTCTTTTAGTATGAGGCATCACTGTTTATAAGTATTCCAACTAAGCATTAAAGCAGAACTCCTTCTTGGTATTGTGTCTCTGTCGTTTCATTAATTAGCTCTCCTGGAGTGGAGGCAATCGGGGAGATAATTCAAAATACAGAGGCAATAGATGGGAGGATATAAAATCTGAATTTTACTCACTTGCAGTCCAGGATCTTCCTCAAGATCTCCTTTAAAGTTGTAAATTCCACGAGTTGTAAACTCAATTTAAGCAAAGCCGAGTGCCCCTCAGGCATGCGCAGCTTGGGTAGCGAACTGGCGGCAGCTATGCGCCGTGGGAGGGTCCAGTTTTAAAACCCTTCCGGTCCCTCCCAGATGACGTCAACAACCAGAAATTGCAGCTCTGGACAATCGGGGAAAGTCTCCTTCTTACCCCCGGATCTGCAAGCGGCGAAAATGGCTGGAAACAGCTACAGGTAATGTTCCTCACTCCCCCTTGCCTCTATAATAGTGGTTTTAATCATTTTAACAAATGTAATTTGAAAAATGCATTTTTGACCACTTTTGAAATGTGACAAGATAAAGAAAGTCCAGTGTAACTCTTAAGTTACGTACTTGTTTAGTAATAGGAATAGATTCATCGTCAATCATTATGTGCGAAGGTGGACAGTTAGTTGGGTTTTCGATGAAACTTAGAAGTAAAATTTTGGGGGTTTTTGCATTTAATTTTAACCGACTGTGGGCCATCCATTTCTTTATGGTTTAATATAGATTTGAACTGTAGAAAGAGTTTCAGACCAAGATGAGTTGTATGGAACGAAAAGTTGGATGTCATCTGCATATATTTTGAATTGAATGTTTAGTGCGGACAGGATGTTTCATAGAGTTATTAAGTATATGTTAAATAGAATTGGTGAAAGGGATGGTCCTTGTGGATCCCCAGTGGGGTTATAAAGTATAAAATCACAAAACATTTAGATAGACATGGTTTAATGGGATTCAGGCAACATGGATTTACCCAAGGGAAGTCTTGCCTCACAAATCTCCTACATTTTTTTGAAGGGGTGAATAAACATGTGGATAAAGGTGAACCAGTAGATGTGGTGTATTTGGCGATTCAGAAGGTATTCGACTAAGTCCTGCAAGAGAGGCTTCTAAGAAAACTAAAAAGTCATGGGATAAGAGGCGAAACAGAGTGGGATTAAATGGTCTGTTTTCACAGAGGAAAAAGGTAAATGGTGGAAAAAGGTAAACAATGGAGTGCCTTCGGGATCTGTACTTGGACTGGTGCCTTTTAATATATTTATAAATGATCTGGAAAGGGGTACAGCGAGTGATCAAATTTGCGGATGACACAAAATTATGCAGAGCTGTTAAATCTCAAAAAGATTGTGATAAATTGCAGGAGGACCTTGCGATAGTGGAAGATTGGGCTTCCAAATGGCAGAAGAAATTTAACATAGACAAGTGCAAAGTGATACATATAGGGAAAAATAACCCTTGCTATATTTACACAATGTTAGGTTCTATCTTAGGAGTTACAACCCAGGAAAGAGATTTAGGCATCATAGTGGATAATTAATTGAAATTGTCGGCTAAGTGTGCTATGGCAATCAAAAAAGCAAACAGAATGTTAGGAATTATTAAGAAGGGAATGGAAAATAAAATGATGGATGTTATAATTTATTTATTTATTTATTTATTTATTTTTATTTTTTTTCTATACCGATGTTCCTGTATACAATACATATTGCACCGGTTTACATGGTACTGAACTGTCGCCACAGGGGCGGAATACATTATAACATTATAACATGTTGACATAGAACTTAAGGGAGAACGTTCTTTGTAATTTGCCTTTGTAATGCTCCATGGTGAGACCACATTTTGAATACTGTGTGCAATTTTGGTCGCCGCATCTCAAAAAAATATATAGTTGCACTGGAGAAAGTGCAGAGAAGGGCGACCATAAAGATAAGTGGCATTGATAAGTGGCATGGAGTGACTGCCCTATGAAGTAAGGCCAAGGAAGTTAGGGCTGTTTAGTTTGGAGAAGAGACGACTGAGGGGGATAAGATAAAGCTCTACAAAATCATGAAAGGTCTTGAACAAGTTAATGTAAATTGGTCATTTCCTCTCTCAGATAATAGAAGACCAGGGGGCACTCCATGAAGTTTACAAGTAGCTCATTGAAAACAAATCGAAGAAAATTCTTGTTCACTCAGGGCCAGATTTTCAAAGGGGTACGTGTGTACCCCCCCAAAAAACCTGCCCGAAGTTTCCCCTGCACACGCAGAGCCTATGTTGAGTAGGCTCGGCGGCGCACGCAAGCCCCAGGACGCACATAAGTCCTGGGGCTTTCCTGAAGGGCGTGTCAGGGGGCTTGTCGCGGTGGTGCGTCATTTGGGGGCGGGGCCACAGGTGTGGTTCTGGCCCAGGGGCATTTCGGGGGCGTCGGCGATGCCTCCAAAATGGCTCCTGGACAGGATGGGTGGAAGGAAAGCTCCCTCTGAGGCCGCTCCGATTTCGGAGCGGCCTCAGAGGGAACGGAGGCAGGCTGCGCGGCTCGGCATGCACAGGCTGCTGATTTTGTACAGCCTTGCACGCGCCGATCCTGGATTTTAACAGATATGCACGGCTATGTGTGTATCTTTTAAAATCCCATGTACTCTTGTTTGCGCCTGGTGCGCGAACAAAAGTACGCGTGTTTGCAAATTTGTAAAATCTACCCCTCAGTGCATAGTTAAGCTGTGGAATTCATTGCCAGAGGATGTGGTTACAGCCGATGGTGTATCTGGGTTTAAAAAAGTTTTGGATAAGTTCCTAGAGGATAAATCCATAAACTGCTATTAATTATTAAGCAAAAGTAGACGGAGATTTATTTAATGTTTGGGTACTTGTTAGGCACTTGGGACTTGGATTGGCCACTGTTGGAAACAGGTTACTGGGCTTGGTGGACCCTTGGTCTGACTCAGTATGGCAATTCTTATGTTCTTATGAGGGTTTGTAGCACTTGGGGAATTCAGGATGGGGAGGTTTATTAGGACTCTATACACCAATGAGTTTTCTTTTTTATCTTTGAGGGGGTTGGATGAAAGAGGGAAGCTGCCAGGACATACTTTAATTGAAAGAGTGGGTGGAAATACTATTTTATTGTTTTTTGACAGGGTTGGGGGGCCATCGTTACGTGCATATCTACTTTCTGTTTTTATGTTTAAACGTTTTTTAAATTAAATTTTCACATCCATATTAATACAACACTGAGGAGGGTGGGATCCTGAGCCCTCCTCAGAACATAATCAAAATAGAAACAAACAGTAAACTCCCCTCCCTCCCCCCACCCCAGTTCCACACATTACAAAGTGAGCCACAATCTGCCAGGGCAATAGTTCCACCCAGGTACTACACAAAGCATCAAGATTAATCATTCACTATAAGACTGCACGCACGATGTGGGAGAGATTGAAGATTCATCTGCCATACCGTCAGAAAACATCGCCTGCAGCGCGGGGAGGTCCGGGAAGCCAGGGACTCCATGGTCATCAATCCATGAAAACAATTTCTCCAGGCCCAAAAGGACGGGATATCAGGAGACCACCAGACTGAGAGGATCACCTTTTTTCCCACAAGACAAGCTTTGCGTAAAAGCATGCGCGAGCCAGGATCTCGGATCCGAATCGGTGATATACACCCAAATAACAGCCAGACAGGCGTGATTGGAAAGGCAAAATCTATCAAATCAGCCATGTAATCTGCCACTTCATGCTAAAAGCACTGTATAGGGGGACAGATCCAGAATACATGGGACAGAGTCCCCTGAAGCATGCCCACAGCGGGGACAGCCAGCCGAGGGAGCTATAATTAATTGAAAGGCCACTTGTGGCGACACATAAGCCCGACTAAAAAATTTAATTTGTAACTCTCTATAGTACATATTGACTGAGATCCTGGTAATGCGCAGAAAGCATGTCTTTAGAATGGTCTGGGTAATAACAAAGTCACTATCCCTGTTCCAGCGGGTTTCCAGAGTTGAACACATATCCACCTGGAAACGCCTTTGTATTTGCTTATAATATGTGGACAGAGATGTGGCCTTGGCTTTCTCAAAACAAAAAATATGATCTAAGGTGTGAAACACCGAGGGATCCCTGTATAGGGAAGAGAGCGTCCGCATGTAATGTTCAATTTGAATATAAGGGAAAGTGTGTGTAACTCCTAAACCATAAATCACCTGGAATTCTTTGAAAGTGTTGCGATCCCGGGTCGGCCCCGGGACCGCCACTCACCCCCACGCTGAGCCCAGTCCGCCTCCACCTCCGTTGGGCCTGCACAGGCCTCTGACGCCGCGCTCCTGCTCCGGAGGAGCAGCCGGCGTCCTCCTGCGGCTGGCCCCGCCCCCTAGCCGCGTCGCGCGCGCTAGGCCTTCAGATTTAAGGGGGCCAGCGCGGGAGAACACTAATTCCCTGCAGATGACGTCAGACGCTGCAGGGCTATTTAAGCCCTGCAGCTGGAGCCTTTCCTTGCCTTACAACGAGGTTCCTCAGGGCTCCCTGACATCTAGTTGCTGCGTTCCTAATTTGATCTTCTCCTCCGACCCCGACTTGCTTCCTGACTCTTCCTCCGTCTTCTCCACTGGCTCTGGCATCATCATCTGATCCCTGGCTTTGACCTGTTTCTGTCCTCGACTCCGCACTTCGCCTCTCCCCTGGTTCTGGCTACTCCTCTGACTTCTGGCACCGACCCGGCTCCGTTATACGACTCCGCCTCTTGCCTCTTCCTTGGCTTACGACTCGGCTTGACTCCTGGACCCTGCCCCGGACCTTCTCGGCTCTTTGGTTCCCTTGTCCGCTGGCCCCGAAGATTCTCCTAAGTCCCAGCGGCCGGGTGCCTCCTGGAGGGGGCTCCGGCTTCCAGGGCGAATCTCCAAAAGTCCCAGCGGCCGGACTCCTACGAGCTCCTCTCGGGGGAGTACCGGTCTCCAGGGTGAAGACCTTCAAGTTACCGGGCCCAATGCCGTCCACTTCTCATCCCGCTGCCGAGCCCTTGGTCGCATAGGGCTCCACCTTGGTCCATTGTCCAGCCGTCCCCAAGTCCGTCAAGCCACCTCCCGGTCGGGACGCTTGCTGTGAACCTTCACAGTGCTCCATCTCCTGTCCTGACCGGCCCAAGGGTCCACGAAGCTAACAGAAAGAGAGTATCTCCCCAGCATGTGTTAATAAGTAACCCAGGTGAGTAATACCCCTGTCCTCCCAAACTCGGCAGTGAGAAGATTGACAGCCCGGGGTAAAGTCAGGATTCCCCGCTACCGGGAGAAAATAAGCACAAAAGGCGGGTAACTTTAAAAGCTTCGTTAGCTGCCGCCATGTCTGTCGAAGCGGGTGCACCAAAGCCGTCTGTGTAAGAACTACTTTCTGTTTTTAACTTGGCGTGTAAGGACTGCCTCAAGTGGTGGCCCTAGTGTAAGGAGGGAAGTCAGCTTTGACTGCCCCTCACACCTTTTTCTATTTTGCCCAGGTTTTTATTTTATATGGCCCTATAAGGTGATGGTGGCCCTGTGAGGTTGGGGTTGCCATTGTGCATAGAGGGCTGATGCCATGTTGTTTTGGTCACGGTGTTTAGCCAGAAGACAAAATAATGTGGCGATGAGGCTGCAATGTTTTTCATGGAAGGGTACATTATTATGGTGACAGCCTCCCCTCCCCCCCCCCAGATAGTAGGACCTCTCCAGTGGAAAGAAATCATGGCTTAGTGCATTTAGCTATTAGCCAGATAAATTGTGGGTTTTACATTTTTTCCTGCTTTGAGAGGCTTCCATTTATTTGGCTGTTTAGCTGCATAAGAATTAGTTAGATTGGTTGGGGATCTTCAAGAGGGATTCTGGGATGGAGTTAAATTAGCCTGATAACATCAGGGAAACTTCAATGTTCAATTAGCTGAATATCATGGCTTAGAATATCTCCCCTTTAATCGGATATGTTATCTGGCTAAGGGGGAGATTTACTAAGCCGCAATATTTTCCCCAGAGAGAAAAATACCAAGGGATTCACTAAACTGTGGTACTCGGTACCGGAGGTTGATTAATCCCACAGGATTTTTTCTTTGCAGTAAAATGCTTACAGGAAGAATACCACAGCAAAGGGGAACCACATCCAGGGTCCGCCATCTTTTTAAGGGGCTGAGTTGCCTCCAGACTCCCCTGTCTTTGGTAATGCTCAAACCTGTGGAGGTCTAGTAGGACCTACCTCTCCCACCACATCCTGCTGCCTCCTGAGATGGCAAAAATTGAAAAAATTAAAAATAAAGTTTCAAAGTTGCCAGTGGCCATGCTCCCTCAGTGCAAACCCTTACCCCTATAAGTTGAAAAAGTTATCCCATACCCCTGGACCTTTTTCTCCCCCCACCATGTCCTTGACTGTCTCCCCTTCCCCAGAGCAAAGGTCCAACTGAGGCTGACGCCATTTTGGAAATAGCATGGCCATGCCCAGAATCCTAGGAGGCACTGTGGGCACAACTGAACCACCAGAATTTGCCGCCTCTCAGGAAATTGGAAGCATCAGTGCAGCCTGCCACATGAGGCCACAATGATGTCCACAATTCAGGCCTGTTTAGGCCTACCACTTCCTTTATAAAGCTGCTACTGGAGGTAGACAATTCCTCCTCTCTCTCACACTCCAACAACATTCCTTACTATGCTCAGGCCTGCCACATCTAAGGTTGCCAACTGGCTCCAGATTTTCAGAACAGGTTGATCCAGTCCTGGTTTTACCCCATTGCATACTGGGACTTATCCTGATTTCCCTATTGCATTCCCCAAGAAAATCAAGACTATAAATACTTGTATACGAGTGGACTGGATCAAATTGTCCTGAAAATCTGGAGCCAGTTGGCAACTCTAGCCATATCTTTCCTCCCGTTGCTAGCACTGCTATCCTCTGAGGCTAGATTCTTCCTTCATCCTGTGCTGGCACTGCTGAACTTTGCTGACAACAGAAGTCTTTTGTTTCCTTTTAGGTACCAGTGCACTTCCCAATGTTTCTACCCCCTCTCCACATAACTCACAGTATAAAGAATTATATGCAGGGCTGAATTTATGGCACATGTGCCTGTGGGAGACTCCCCATTGAAAACCTCTATGCGAGATGAGGGAGACAAGCTTTATTTTCCAACTCTGTTCCCAATCTCACCTCAGCTCCTCCATGCTTACCTGAACTCTCCCTAGTGGTGATAGCTAGAAGTGAGCAACAGAGGTGGCAGGATGCATATCAGCCTGGGGTCTGTGATACCACTTACATTCATAGGCCCCACCTCCTTCTCTTACATGGCTTTTCCATTTTAAAAGAAAACCTGTGTGACAATATGGCAGAGCTACTATGGGGTCTGTGATTGCACCCTGAGCTTATTTACATGTAACCCTTGGTTGGGAGAACCCAGATAATTATCCCCAAAGGCACACAATATTAAAATAGATCCTATTTGCAAGAACTCTCCAAGATAGCAGTTCACTCTGAGTGGTCCAGGGCTCCCTGTAGGGGGGAAGCTTTGCTTCAAGGCTCTTTTGCTTTTACACACCAAAGTACTCTACGTCCCTCTGTAAACAACACTGATGATCTCCACATTCTATAGCAGCAATAATCAATAAGAAGAGCAGTGTGGTTTCTAACTTTACTGATAGTTGATCAGATGAATGAAAAAATGTATTTTACAGATCTAAAATAAATTGATTGTATATATTGAAATTAAAAAATGTGTGACCTTACTCTTCTGGTAAACCTTCTCACAAATCTCCCAAATTTGTACCAGATTCTTCCCACTGTGAAATGGTCAGATTAATCATCCCAATCACTTAATAGAATGAAAAGTCCCAATACTCATACCTTTTCTGAAGTCTTCACCAATACCATAGATCTCCTTCTGGCAGCACCTAGTTGGCAATCACCTCCCAAGTGTAACCAACTTGGGTCAGTAATAAAAATACTCTTGAACAATAGCTCATCATCTCCTTCTCTCTTGCAATGGATATGAATCCATTCCTCTAGATGATTCACCTGCTCCTCAGGTTTTTTCAGAAGAAAGACACCTCCTCCTCTAGATGATTTGGAAATTGAGCTCCCTGATACCAAAAGGCACTCAGTTCCAAGAGAACAAAATCAGAGAAAACATACTCAGCTAGATCAACCAAATGACAGGAAGAGTGGAAAAACTTCCTTGTCCAAACAAAAGGTCTCTGAAAATCTGAAACAAAAATAGGGTTCAAACACTCTGTTTCTACATCTTTACCCAGGTCTCTAGAGTTCTTTAAACAAGCAAAAAAGAGGGATTGGACAAGCATGGCTGCTACTGGAGTCAGACCATTCCTCAGTCAGTGCAACTCATTAAGAAAACTCAGATCTAAGAATCCACGCGTTGAGATGATGGCAGGGATTCATAAAGGTTCAAGTACACACCATCTCTGTCCTCTACATGGGGGGAGACCAAACCCCAAACTCTATTCACTAATCCCTCTGTTCCTCCCTAAAAACTTGGTTCACTTCTTTTGGTAAGGAAACTAAAAGTTCCTTACATATATCCTGCTTCTGCCAGCACCAGGGGCCCCATCTGAATGTTTAATGGGCCAAAAGGGGAAGAAAGGAGGGAGAAAAACAGGCGATTGGGGAAGCAGAAAAGAGTGGAGGGTGAGAAATCTAGAAAGGAGCATATAGAAATGGAGGGAATGAGGGACAGTAGGAGGAAAGAAAAGAGATATAGTGTAAGGGGATAGAAGCAGATTAAAATAGAAGAGACACCTTTTGGGATGAGAGAACCAAGCTGTAGCAAAAGAAGGTGGGATAAGACATTAGGTGAAAAAAAAAGAATGAAGAATACAAGATGCAGAGACTGAAAGAAGTGAAATGCAGAAAAGCAATTAGGAAAACAAAAGGAATTATCCAGATATACAATGGAAGCAAAATTTATGGATTGTTTTAGAGGGAAAAATATTTCTATACATTTTAAACAATGTAAATATATGCAAATGTCTAAAACTAAATATGCCACATAATTGTTACAGAATCTAGAAAATTATGCCACAGAACTTTTAGACCTTACCAGTGAATCTATTCCTGACCTACCATAGGAAACTTGGACCCTGGGTTATAATGTTATTTGAAATTCTACCAGTTATGCTTAGAATTGTTGCTTCTTGGCTAAGAAACTGCAGTTACCATGCTCAGCTCCTTTGCCCACTCAATCTGCACAAAAAAAAGTATCTGAGAACTGCACTACCTTCTAATTTTTATAGATTGTGGTAATGGTCGGGACAGGTGGAATGTTTTATCCTCCTTTTTCCCCCCACACTGTGCATTCTCCTTCCCTCAGCTTCCTCCATTATGTTCAAAGCATCTTCTTTCCATGAACAAATCAGTAAAGACAAGCTGACCCCCAGTGAAATGTATGTCCTCTCAAGTTCCAAGCACTCGCTTTCCGTTTCTGCAGAATGTTTAGTTACTGCATGAAAAATGAGTTATGTGGAATGAAGACATTTCCCCCTTTGACTCACACATTTGCAGAAGGTATGTCAAGGATCTGAGGCAAGGGGTATGGGCAGCCTTTCAAGAAAGTTTTTTTTTTTTTTCTTTTGCTTGCTTATTGGAAGAGCAATAAATATTAAGCCGACAGGCCCTTCTCACAGTTACAAAGCCTACCTGTAACTGAGCTGGATAATTAGCAGCCTTGAAGATGATATATGACTTTCATTACCCTTTGGGACTGGAGACCAAATGAGGACAGAGCTAATTGCCGTGCAAAGCAGTTTGGCATGAATGAGAAAAATGCAAGCACTGTCTCCTGCCAAAAAAAGGGCCCTATTGCTTCTCTGATCTCATGGCTGGTTTTTGCCGCAGGAGTTCACTCGGTGTCCATAAATCATGGTCTGCTTACAGCTGAAACTGCACTGAGTCATCAGCGTACAATAAGCTGAGTGACAGATTCCAGCCTGACTACATTAGAACTTCAAACTTTTTTTTTCCCTAACACTACTTGTACTTAACAGAAAATTAAACCCAGGCTGCTCAGACATGAATGCTCTGTGAAATGCTGGAAGTTGTTTACTTGAGGATAATTTTCAAGGCCATGGAATAATATCAGGCTCTGCTGATGGCAGCCAACAAGTTATCCCTGTTTAAAATTTCTGAAAAATGAGCAGCTTTAACATGTTTGGTGCACCATCAGTAGTAATTTTTTTTTCAGGCATACTAGGATTTTTCTTTTAATTTTTCTTCGGTTGATTAAAATGTATTGAATGCAAGTTTAATGCATTTTTAAATGCTGCTTATTTATCTTCAGCCCCAAGAGGATGAAAGTAATTTATGATGGCAAATATTTTCTTTGGGAAAAGAAGACAACAAAAATAGCAGCATGAGATTTCACATTACCTTGAATATATATTTTGAATAGTTAGAACGCATTGTATTAAATATATGTTGCTTTTTAGAAAGTAGTAATCCAAAGCTAGCCTTGCAGGAAAACTGCTTTTATTTAATTTTACAAAGGATTTAACTACCAACGGTCAATTTCCCAATTGTGCTGATTTTGCAATATGTTGCACTGTCAGATTCTAATCAATTAGCTCACATCAACTCAGTATGACACAGGTAGCAATTTTATACACAAAGCTAAGCTCTTAGATTTCCTCTAAGGGCAGTCACATAATTCATTCTTTGGAGTGCCAAATTATATTTGACATTTAATTTAAAAACTCAAGGTACCATAATGCAAAATCTCACTAAAAATAATGGTGATAAAGCCGAGGACCATTTCATTTGACATTGAAGATTTTTTTTTCCCTTTCTTATTTATGATCACAAACTTTTCCCTCAAGGATGTGATGTCCAGAACACACCAGCCACTATTATAAGCCAGTTTATGCAGGTACTCAGACATATGGGGGACAGGAATTTAAAACAAAATCTCTGTCATCTTTTAGTCTTGCATTATTTTCTACCTCTACCAAATCATGTCAACTTGTGTAGCTAGACCAAAAAGAGCACTGTAAAGTGAAGCTAAAGCTAAGATAGCTCATACCTTGCCCATTATGTCATGCAAAAGCAACCCCTGTCCCCCAAAATTTTACAGACAAATCACCTGAACCTAAGTAAAAAGTACCATGTATTTAAAATCTTGAAGAGTCAGGGATCAAAACATAGGGGATATATGTTTAAGATTATAGTTTATAGAACAGAAAAAATACACAGTTTTAAGAGGAAGACTTTGAGCTGGTCATGGTATTCTCACATCCTTCTTCTGATGTATCTTGGTATCTGAAATTCTATTCAATGTAACAAGCAGAATTGCAAATATTTCAATACAATGGGAATTAAACCAGAACTGGAGAGAGAGAGAGAGAGAGAGAGAGAGAGAGAGAGAGAGAGAGAGAGAGAGAGAGAGAGAGAGAGAGAGAGAGAGAGAGAGAGAGAGAGAGACTTACTATAGTGCCTATGCCCTAGACAGGTATTTTAATCCCTATGGGAGGGCCACCTACTAACTCGGGGTGGGGATTAGGTATCAGCGTCGGGGGTTGGGGGCCACTTTCGCATTCCACATGAGACCTACGGAAAGAACAGTGGTCTCTAGTGAAGATTTGCTGGCCGTCGGAGTGAGGAAACTCTCTCCAAGAGGAGATTTGGGCAACGTTCTCTCCACCTAGCTTGTTGTTGCCCAGGTAGAGTGTCCAGCAAGCTAGGTTGAGAGAACGTTGCCCAAATCTTTTCTTGGAGTGAGTGTCCTCACTCCGACAGCCAGCAAATCTTCACTAGAGACCACTGTTCTTTCCGTAGGTCTCATGTGGAATGCGAAAGTGGCCCCCAACCCCCGACACTGATACCTAATCCCCACCCCGAGTTAGTAGGTGGCCCTCCCATAGGGATTAAAATACCTGTCTAGGGCACAGGCACTATAGTAAGTCTCTCTCTCTCTCTCTCTCTCTCTCTCTCTCTCTCTCTCTCTCTCTCTCTCTGGGACTATTGTGGATGGTGATAATCCTTTTCTGGCCTGTAGCGCAGTCCATAACGCAAATTTGAGGGTTGTAGATAGCAGCCGTGCTAACACTGTGGCTGTTTCGCCGCACACGATAAACAGGTTCCCGCTTTACATATGCTCCGCCCCCTGAATACCAAATTACTAATTTGCAAATCGCATTAACAGCTGTTAACGCGATTTGCGAATTTATCGCACGCGGTAAAGTGCTTGGAAAATGAGGCCCTAAGTCATTTGGCAGCTCTGGAGATCATTATATAGATCAGTCATCATATTGACACAGGTAACACAGAAAACATGGAACGACATGCTCTTTTGTTAACTCTTATTCAGTGCAGGCTAAAAGTTAATCCATGCAGACTTGCTGTCCTCTAGCTTTAACGCCATCTATTTATTTATTTTTAAATTCTTATAGACCACTTAATCGATATAATCATTCTAGGTGGTTTACATAATCAACATTATTTAAAATAAATGAACAATATATTAAAAGCAGACATTAAATAATTCACATTAGGAAAAGTTACAATGAACAACAGTTCATATTTAAAATCCATTAATAACAATTAGCTAAGTAATCTTCGGGAACCCAATCTCTCATTGCTGGGAGTTGGGAGTTTACAACAGGTAATGGATCTTTCTTATTTGGATCTGTTAGGTGCTTCTTCCAAGTGACCCTGATTGGCCAATGTTGAAGACAAGATACTAGATTTAATGGACCATTGGTTTGAACCAGTTTAGAATGTCAAATGTTCTTAACATCTTAGTATTAATCTGAAGTTGCGCCAGTGTTCATTTTTAACACTGCACTATTTTTATTAGCATTGATTCATTATGAAATATCCTGAGTATGACATCATGTAAAAGTTGAAACTGAATAAACAGATAAATATTAATGTTTAGGATCATAAATGTTTAGGATATTAATGTTTGACAGCATAGGTTGCGATGGGTAACCAGAACACATCTGAACTCTATGGATGCAAAGTCTTCTATAAATAGAAAAGAGCTGTTCGATGATACAATCTGATCGTTAAGTACAATGGCCTACATTTTCAAATCCATTATTATGCATAAAATCAAGTTTTGTATATGTAAATGGCTAGAAGAAGCTATCTCGGGGAGCTGCATATAAAAGTACACATGTAATCCTGTAATACACATGGGGCAGATTTTCAAAGGGGTACGCGCGTAAGATACACATGTACCCCCCGAAAACCTGCCCCAAGCTCCCCCTGCGTGTGCCGAGCCTATGTTGAATAGGCTCGGCGGCACACGCAAGCCCCGGGATGCGCGTAAGTCCTGGGGCTTTACTGGGGGGCGTGTCGGGGCATGTTGCAGCCGACGTGTCATCGGGGGCATTCTGGGGGCGGGGCCACGGGGCGTGGTTCCTGCCTGGGGGCGGGGCCGCGGCCTCCAGACCAGCCCCCGGACCAGAACATGTCACACCGGCAGCCAGTCCGGTGCACGCAAGTTACGCCTGCCTTGGGCAAGCGTAACTTTTGGAATAAAAGTAGGGGGGGGGAGAATTAGGGCCGGGGGGCGGGTTAGGTAGAGGAAGGGAGGGGAAGGTGGGAGAAGGTGGGGGGAAGGCGGAAGGACAGTTCTCTCCGAGGCCGCTCCGATTTCGGAGCGGCCTCGGAGGGAACAGAGACAGACTGTGCGACTCGGTGCGCGCAGGCTGCCGATTTTGCGCAGCCTTGCGCGTGCCGACCCCAGATTTTAAAAGATATGCGCGGCTACCTGCGTATCTATTAAAATCCGGCTTACCCTTGATTGCGCCGGGTGCGTGAAGAAAAGTACACGCACGTGTACTTTTCTAAAATCTGCCCCTAATTTTATAGAAAATAGGGAGAGGAATTACAGGAGAAAAGGTGGAGTTGAAGTGGATTTTGATTTTAAAATGTATCCACATAAATGTGAGTTAATCTGTGCATATAGGCCAATTACCCACAAATTTTCAAATCAAACTTATGCACATAATTCACTTTGAAAATCTGGGTGAAGTCTGCACATAAGAGGTACTCAAAGACTTTACCCAAACACACAAAAATCTAGACTTAAGGACCTAAATATGTATGCCCCCCTCTGAATAAGAGGAAAGAAAAGGGGGGATTTAGCAAAGACATTAAAATGCCTTAAGATATAAAAAAATTCAAAAGTAGCAAGCATTTCTTATTGAAAGGGAAGATCTAGAATAAAAGATTCTGATGAAAGACTGCAGAGGGTAGACTGAGGAATAAAATAAGCAAGACTGGAAAAAGCAAAGGCGCCAGGTCATCTGATGCCTGCCAGTAGGAAACACCATTCAATTTGGGGGCCTGGCCAGCCCAAGAAGCTGCCACTGCTGCTTCTGATGTTCGGTACCCAACCAAGAAACCTCTGCTGTTGATATAGGAGGCCTAGCGTAAAAAGCTGCTGATGATGTTTGGCGCCCAGCCCAAGAAAATGCTACTGCCACTGATGAGGGCCAAACCCAATCTGAAAAGCCATCATTGATGTCAATGGCC
This sequence comes from Rhinatrema bivittatum, assembly GCF_901001135.1. NCBI lineage: Eukaryota > Metazoa > Chordata > Amphibia > Gymnophiona > Rhinatrematidae > Rhinatrema > Rhinatrema bivittatum. The sequence continues at coordinate 176,511,345 of NC_042621.1, forward strand.
AGGCTTGGCCTGAAGAGCCACTGACATTTTTGGGGGCCCAACCCAAGATGTGTGCTGACCTGAGAATCTGCTGCTGCCACTTAAAGGGCCCTGGCAGACATACTGTGTCCTGAAGCGCCCACAGTTGCTAGGTCCTGAACTAATGTGCTAGAAGGGAGAGAGAATACCTGAAGAGTGAAGAAGGGGTCAAAAATCCTGGGTAGGAGGGAGAGAGGAGGTGGGAAGGGCAAGAGTACCTAAAGGGAGTGGAAATAGCAGGCAGAGGTAGGGATAATGTCTGAAAGGAGGGAAAGGGGAAGAGAGTGAAAAAAAGGTAACGTAGCAAAAGGAATCCCCTCATTCTAAACAAAGACACAAATATAAAGAGCAAAATAAGAAAAACTTCAAAATAACCAGCAAATTAACAAACATGCAGTGTTATAATCTGGTAAGGTTGTGGACCCTGGATCGTAGTGAGAGCTGTCTCCTCCCACAGGGAGGAGCCCTGTGGGGACTCACCACGATAGGCGTAGCCTCAGCTGAGACGGACACAGATAGCAATGGGACTTTATTAGATTGGAACGTAGGGAAAGTACCCACCGAGTGGTAAAGAAAACACAGTCCAGAGTAGAAGGTAGCTCTGTGATGATATCCCTGGTTGTGGCCCGCAGAGCGGGGTACACTGGGGAACTCCTCCTTCAAGGATACACTTCTCAGGATAGATCCGGTAGTGGCCTGCAGTGCGGGGTATGCCGAGAATCAGCACTGTAGATGGTAAGAGAAGTGTAGGAGGGCAGAAGAGCTAGGTAGATGAAGGTAATCACTCTGAAGTGTAGAAGATGGTTGCTGAGGTGAGCACGGTAGTAGCCCAAGAACGGGGTACACCGGAGGTCCCGCTAGCAAGATGGTATCAACGTGAAGTGTACTCACAAGGCTGAACGAGGCTGAGTCCCAATCTAGAGTAGATGGATTCTCCAGGCAGGAAGGCTCTCTGAGGAGCAGATAGCCAGAATGCGACAAGGCCCCCGAGGAGCGGGTACCTATAGCATCCAAGTCCCAGAGTTCAGGAACAGTTCAGAATAGCAAATAGCGAAGCATCTCCAAGTGGAGTGGAATTCAGCAGGAAGGAAGTCCTTGCTCACTCGTAGGAAGCATAGGCTGGATAGCTTAAATACACTGGCGGGTGACGTCATGCAGAGTGTTCTGCCCCCGAGGTTCCCACCATGACATGTATAAGAGAGGGCCTGGCACACACGTACGTGCCCTAGGTAATCCCATATTCAAGATGGCGGGCGGGATCGCCCACGCCGTCCCGAAGAAACCAGGGAAGGTGGTGTTTGCAAGCGGAGGCCGCCATTCTTCCAAGAATTGCTGGTACAGGGAAAACAGAGGTGAGCAACAGTAGTCGCAGCTGTCTGCGACCGATGGGCACAACACAAAGAGATGAAAAAATGGAAAAAAAAATTCTCTTCCTCCTAAAAATTATGGCAGGGCTTAATTTTCTAAATATTTTTCCACCCCTTAGCATAGGAAAGGATTTCTTTACAGACAGGGTGGTAGATGCATATAACATCTCCTTAATGGAGTTGGTGGGGGGTAAATAATGGTATCAGAATTTTAAAAAGGATAAAGAAAGTGGGCCGGATTTTAATATCTACACCCAATTTTATAATATGCGCGCACAGCCGCACGCATGTTATAAAATCTGGGGTCGGCGCACACAAAGGGATGCACACTAGTGCACCTTGCATGCGCCGAGCCCTAGGGAAGCCCCGATGGTTTCTCCATTCCCTCCGAGGCTGCTCCGAAATTGGAGCGGCCTCGGAGGGAACTTTCCTTCGGCCCCCCCTCCTTCCCCTCTCTTCCCCTATCTAACCCGCCACCCAGCCCTACCTAAATTCCCCCCACCTTTATTTTATAAGTTTGCCTGCCTTCGGGCAGGTGTAGGTTGCGCGTGCTGGCCAATGGCCGGCCCACGATCCCAGGCACAACAGCAAATGGCCGCTGTGCCTGGAGGCTCCGACCATGCCCCCACCCCTGGACTGCCCCGCCCCACTCACGCCCTGCCCCTTTTTTCAAGCCCTGGGACATTACGCGTGTCCCAGGGCTTTACACGCACCACTGGGCCTTTTGAAAATAGCCCCGGCGCACATAACCCCCCTATGCGCGTAAATCCACCTTGATTTACGCGTGTAGGCTTTGAAAATCTGCCCTAGTATGCGACAAGCACAAATGATCCTGTGCTGGTTAAACGCGGACGTCACGTGGTCCACCGCGCCTCCGCTCCCGGACCCCCCGTTGGACCACCAGGGAGTTTTGGTAAGTCTTGCGGGGGTCAGGAGGGTGGGGGGTTTAAGTGTTTATTTAGGATCAACGATCGCGATTTCCAACTTATTCAACATTTGAATAAGTTGGAAATCGCGATCGTTGCGCCTCATCACTTTTTTAAGTTAAAAAAAAAAAAGTTGCGTTTTACATATGCGTTCAAAACGAATGCACACCCCTACCAACTAATCAGCTCTACAATTCCTATCACTTGCTTGGATATCCTGTATGCTTATCCGTGCTTTCTTGACTTCATATGCTGTTATAGTATCCACTACCTATGCATCTATTAATCTCTCTGCTTTCTGTAAAGAAATATTTAATTACTCTTGAGCCTTCCCCTTCACCCTCATCCCATGACCCCTCATTCCAGAGCCTTCTTTCTGTTGAACGAGACCTGCCTTCTATGTATCAATACCTTGGAGATAGTTAAATGCTCTATTATATCTCCCTTAGCTCTCCTTTCCTCCAGGGTATACATTTTAGATTTTTGAATATTTCCCACATACTTTAGAACAAAGACTACTGACCATTTTAGTAGCCAACCTTTGCACTGACTCTGTCTGGTTTATATCCTTTTGAAGATGCGGTGTCCAGAATTGTACACAGAATTCCAAATTGAGGTCTCATTAAAGACTTATACAGGGGCAATATTACCTCTTTTTTTGTGCTGATCATTCCTCTCCCTATACACCCAAGCATCATCATTCTGTTTTTAGCCATCACTTTATGCACCAGTTTGGAAACCTTAGGATCTTCAAATATAATCACTCCCAGATCCTCTCATTTTGTGCACACAATTTCACCCCCTATACCAGGGGCAGGCAACTCCAGTAGAGAACCACAAACAGGTCTGGGTTTCAAGATTTCCATAATGAATAAACATGAGGTATGTGTGCATGCACTGCCTACATTGTAGGCCTATATATCTCATTCATATTCATTGTGGATGTCCTGAAAACCAAACCTGTTTGTGGCACTCCAGGACTTGAGTTGCCTACCTGCCCTATAATGTACTGCTCCCTTGGGTTTTTGTAGTTCAAATGCCTGACTCTACTTTTTTTTTAGCATCGAATCTTAGCTACCAAGCTCTAGAACATCCTCAAACTTCCCTAGATACCTCCTCATGCTTTCCACATCTTCCTGGGTATCTACGCTGTTGCAGATTTTGGTATCACCTCAAAAAGATAAACCTTTCCCAATAATCCTTCCACAATGTCACATATTATAAATGTTGGAAAGAACCAGTCCAAGGACTAATCCATGCAGCACATCACTAGTAATGCCCCTCTCCTTAGAATGAACTCCATTTAACACTGTTGTCTCCCACTCAATTGGTTTCTAACCCAGTCAGTTACTTTAGGGTTCATATCAAGGGTGCTCAATTTATTTATAAGCTGCCAATGCAGATATGTGTCAAAGTATACTACATCTAATGCTCTCCTTGATCCATCTCTTGGGTGACCCAGTTAAAGAAATTGATTAGATTTGTCTGACAAGACTTGCCTTCTGGCAAAACCACACAGCCTTAGATTTTGTAAATCCATTGGATTCCAGAAACTGCACTACTCTCTGTTTTAGCAGGTGATTTCATTAATTTACTCAACACAGAGTCAGACTAAGTGGCCTGTAGCTCCCAAGCTGACTCATTACTTACACTTTTATGTAGAGGACCTATATCTACCTGCATCCAGTCCTCTGGAACTACTCCCAGCTCTAAAGAAGCATTGAAAAGATCAGCCAGTGGGACTAAGGAATGAATAAAGGGTTTTATTTGTATTTATTTTTTTAAAGATGCATAGGACAGAAGCTTTTACAGTGAGTACATTAATAAAAGGTTGCATAACAAGTGAGTACAGATTGCCCACAGGTAATAAAAAGGTCCATCTAGTTAACTAATACATCATGTGATGATATGGTCCTATCAGTCCAATAACAAATGTATTCATACATGGACAGGTCACCCAGATAGTGTTTAACATGGGAAAACCTAGCATGCAGGTCTGATGTTGGAAGTCTTACACACAAAATTTAGAAAAGGACCCCAAATTCGTGATACATTGTGATATTTATCCCAGAGATAAAAAGTGTGAATCTCCAATGAAAAAACCTTTCAAATGGTTTGTATCCAGAGTGTGTAAGTTAGAATACTGCAGACTTCCATTTTAGAGCAATGTTTCATCTTGCTGCTACCAGCAGATGAATCACTAATGGGGTACCCTGAGAGCGAGAAAAGGTGATGTCTGGAACAGGACACCCTAGTAAAATTATGGCTGGGTCAAATGGAAGGGGGACTTTAGTGATGTCATATATCCATGAAATGTCCTCTTCCAGTAATAGTATCTGAGAACAAGTCCACCACAAGTGAATCAAGGATCCTGCCTTGCCACAGCCCCTCCACCACCTATCCATTTCACAGTGTTTCATTTTATGTATGCGAATGGGGGTATGATACCAATGGTACAGTATTTTATATCCATTCTTTTTAATAGTCATACATAATGAATTACCCTTAAATAGCCGTCAAATCATGTGATCCCATTGCTTTTCCATGATGTCTTTAGTAACCCATCACATTTTAAAATTACTAATGGGGTCCCCCTCCTCTTCAAGTGTTAACTGATATATTTTTGAAATTAATCCTTTGCTCTTAACCTTCCCAAGGAATAACTCTTCGGAAGGCCTTAAAAAATGACTAAAGGCAGGCATGCCCTTGTCAGACCAGAGGTTTCCCTTGTAACTGCAGATAACTAAAAACCAGGATTGGGTAGTCTAATTTCTCTTCCAATTGCCGGTGAGAAAGAAATTCCCCCCTGTGTAATAATTGACCTGTACGATCTATTCCTTGCTCACATAGCCAAGAGAAATTGGTTCTATTCATATGTTGAGGGAAATAGCTGTTACTTCATAAGGGCATTAGCAAAGACAAATGGGTAGATATTCTTCCACGTGAGAGTAAAGAATTCCAAGCCTGCAAAATCCCAGACAGGAAGGGATAATCCCCCACTAAACTTTTTCTGCTTTAAAAATATACATCAGACCATTTTGAAATGAGACTCAATATTCTTATTTGCTGATAACATCATTTTGGAATTTGTTCAAAAAATGTGTTCATAAATTAGCATAACACTCACAACCAACAATAATTATGTAGACTGTTTCTTAAGTTTCATGCAGATGTATTGTATTTTTTTTAAAATATAAATTAATTGGTAATTAGAACAAAATCATTGGATGGACTGGTGGCTCAATGGTATTGCTGTCCATGGTTATGCAGGAGACCTGGGATTGATTCCCAAATTTGGCTTATGTTTCTCTGGCTGTCTGTTGTTACTGTGAAGATAACATTTACAGCAACTGGAGATAGAGTCTCCACACAACAGTTTATAGTTATTACCTGCGTCTTCCAATGTCTGGGGCAGGTTACATGTTAACATACATAAAATCAATGGTAATGTAAAAACATAAAATGAAACAAATAAAACATAACAGGATTATTTACAAACTGCATTTGTAGGCCACACATGGAGTCAATTACAGCAAAGATCTTAGTTCAATTAAATCTGTGTGCATACACCTGAAGTGCGGCCACAGGGATCTAAGTAGCTGAGGCAAATGCTTTGTTTAAGCCCTTCTTGAATGCCTTGCTATCCTTTATACTCTGTAGTGAAAGGGGTAGGTGGACTACAAGATTTATTCTCTTACCTCTGTATCAGGAGAGCCCATTTTTCAGTGACCACAGGGGTGGTGGATATAGGTGGGGGTAGACATGGTAGATGACAGGGTATTGCTCATGCTGACAGTACGGGGTACTCACTGTTTCCTCCACTGATCCCCACTGACCACTGACCACTGCCTCTGGCATTCCCATTCTCACACTTTAGCCACCAGCTTCACCTTCTAATGAATTAGACTGTTAAAATGGAAGCAAAACTCCCTTTCACAGAACATGACTGACATTTAAGGATCCAGATGGGAAAGGGGTATGAGCCAGTTTTCCAATTACAATCAAAAGGAGTTTATGAGCATCAACTTCTGGTTTTAATCTACTTCTTCCAAAGACCCTCTAACTTCTCTTCATGGAAATGACTATGGGGATGAAATTGCCCAGGATGGTTCTTTTTGAATTTAGATCATCCATGACATGTGTGATAAGGTTCAGGATGTGTGCCATTCATGTTATTAGGTGGAATTTATTTATTATCAGTTTTATATTCCGTCATTCAGCTTCATTATAAAGCCATCATAACGGTTTACAAACATGAGAAGATTACAAACATATTAATATGACTTAACAACGAGAGACATCCCTTACAAAGATTAACTAAAACTAGCACTATGGATTGCACGAAGGGGTGCACAAAGGGGAATACCCCTTTGTTGCGCCCCTTCGGCGTGTGACGCACGGCACGCAACGCCTGGTGGTAAGGTGCCATTTAACGGTCGCGCGCAGCCTTTGATGACGTCGGGGGGGCGTGTCTCCTGATCAGGGCTCCCTCTCTCATCCTTTCCTTCTCAGTTCCTGATGTTTTTTGTTTTTCATTTCTCATGTTGCAGGTGCCTGGAGATGGTGGGTGGCCTCCCTGTTCGTGGGCACCCGGTGGTAAGGTGCAGTTTAACGGTCGGCACTGCCTTTGATGACATCAGGGGGAGCTGCTGCCCACCCTTTATGCTGTGGTGAAAATGCCCTATTTTCCTGCATCTTTCTATCAGTTCCTTTAGGATTAAGCTGCAGTAATCTTTGGTCTCCAGCTCCAGGGCATCCCTTACTGTCAGGTGCAGTCAATGTGCAAAGCATTGATTCCCTCAGCCCCCATATTCCCTGCCTTTCTCCTATGTTATTTTGCCACTTTCTATACAAAAAAACATCAAAGGTCATGTATTTTTGGCATAGCCACCATAGTCCATCATATTCTTTACTGCTATGGGCTGAATTATGTCTGTGGTCCATCACATCAGTATGCAGCACAGCCTACCAGTACCCTGCTGGTCTGCTCCATTAGAGCTGTTGAATGCCCATGCCTCATCCAGTTGCACCAGTGTGTTGTCACGGAGAGGTAGGTATCATATTGTTTGACTGGTTCAGATGTTACTAGTAAAATAGATGAGCTGCTACTCCCCTTCACCTTGGCCAGCTGCATCTGTTATCCAAGTATGGTACTGACAGTACAGGGTGGGGATCACCTGCCCATTGAATGTTGTCCTGGAGGTGGGGGGCAAGATGGTGGCATGACTGGCCACATCTATGCTGCATGGAGTTTCCTGCTCTTTGTTTCTTTTAGTATTTTATGCTATGCCTCCTAAAAGGAAAGGCAAAGTTAGGGCTTACCCGAAGGAGCCCTCTCTGCTTCCTGGTCAGCATTTAATTACCAGCTTCATGCCAAATATATCTTTGGTAGAGGTCAATGTCTTCGTTTTTGGGATGGACAGAGGAAAGTCTGCCCCGGCTGGAGAGGAGGCGTCTATAAGCCCTCTAGATGTTCAGCTGCCTCCAGCTCAGTGTGGTCAGGACCCAGATGTTGCAGATGCCCCGGGTGAGAAAGATGTGTCGACTCTGCATCAAGGGGAGATTCTAGATCCTCCTTGATTCCTGCTAAGGTGGGGACTCTCTCTGGAGAATGTGTGATCATCTGATTCCTTGCAATATTTATGTATTTAATTTATTTAAAACTTTTTATATACCGTCTTTGTCAAATAAATTTGAACATAACGGTTTACAACAGTTGAGCATAAATAATAAAATACTAAACTTTCATAAAGTGAAAGTAAAAATAAATAAAATAAATAGTAAAGTACTGAATAAAATTACATAGTAACATATCAATATCAATATTACTAATATCTTTGTACATAAAGATATTAAAATAAAATTTAAATTAACTTTAAATTTAACAAAAGTGAAAGATAGGAAGAAAGAAAAATAAAATCATAACAGGAACACCATAATAACATAACAAAAAACTGCCTGGTCTCTTATTCATTGATTCTGAACGCTTCTCTAAAGAGGTACATTTTAGAGATTTTTTTAAATCCTTACTATTCGAGATTTAACATAATACATTCGGTAGGGCATTCCAATGCATGGGCCCTGCCACAGAGAAAGCTCTCTGACGAGTTACATTTAGTCTAGCTAATCTAACAGATGGAATGTCCAAAAGGTTCAAGTTTGAGGATTGAAGTTCTCTAGAAGGTTTATATATTCTTAAAGTAGAGCAAAGCCAAGAAGAGTCTGGATTATTTAGTGAAGAGTGAATGATAGTCAGTATTTTGTACAAAATTCGATATTTAATGGGTAGCCAGTGCAGTTTGCATAAAATCAGTAATGTGCTGTTTAAAAGGTGTACCTATAAGAATGAGAGCTGCATTATTTTGTATTAGCTGTAGCGGTTCAATTGTTGATTCTGGTAGTCCCAAGTATAAACCGTTACAGTAATCAAGACCTGAAAATACTAATGCCTGAAGAACCAAATGAAAATCTTGAGCATACAGTAATGGTTTTAGACGTTTTAATAGATGTAGTTTGTAAAAAGCATTTTTAACAGTTTTAGAGATGTGACAGGACAAAGAGAAGTTTGAATCTAACATGACTCCCAAATTACCTGCTTGTTTAGTAATTGGGATACATTCATTATCTATCAAGATATATGAAGGTGGATTGTTAATTGGGTTCTCGACAAAACTTAAAAGTACAGCTTCTGTTTTTTCGCATTTAACTTAGACGACTGTGAGCCATCCATTTCTCTATAGTTTTGATATAAATTTGTAACATAGAAATTGTTTCAGACCAGGATGATTTATATGGGTCAAAACATTGTATATCGTCCGATATATTTTAAATTGGAGTTTAATGAGAAAGAATGTGAACCTCACATTGGTGAGTCTGGAACATCTCAATCTTTTCCAGCATTTCTTGTCCCTGAAATTCTGGCGGTATTTACCTTGTAAGTCCTTTGGGACTTGATTGTATCCATGGGCTAGGCTTGCACTGCATGCTCCCCAAGGTGGATTCAGTTCCCACTTGTTTGGATCTCATGTTTCTTCCTGTGGAGCATCCAATCTCAAATTTCCTCTAGATTTTCTTCTATGAACAAATAGAGAATATTGAGAATTTTCAAGTTTCCCTTATACAATAAGAGGAATAGTTTACAGTGTAGAATTGAATTCTTGGAGAATAAATATCCAATTAAATTTGAGATTTAGACATTTTCCAAAGGTTGAGGGTGAACCTTCCAGGATGACTATCCATCATTATTTTCTTCAAAATTTGAAAATTCCCGAGTAAAATATTCCTGCATTAAATAAAGTCCACTTTATTTAATCTGGGAACATTCAATCTCAAGCCATGGACCTTGATTTGATAGCTTATTTAGAGTCTTCTAATCTTGAAGCTGCTGAAAGATACTCTGGTGGTGATTTTCTTTGCTTTATCGGACTTGAGTTTTATTATGAAGCATTACTTTAAGAGTTTGTTGTTCCCTTCAGGGTTTTCCCTGATTTTTCTCATGCCACTCAGATTAGGAGAAAGGCCTTCTTAGCTTTTTGTAAAGATGTATTGGCACTTGGAACTACCTTCATATTAAGATTTCCATGTACATGTTTGTTAAATTGGCAAATGAGAGTTATATTTTTTTGTCCCCAAACAGCTTCAGATTTTTGTTAACTCTAGAAAGCTACTAACTTCAAGCCTTCCATAAGAACATCTATTTGATAAGGATTTTATTGTAAGTCATGTAACATACTTTTATTTTGTCTTGTTTTTCCTCTTAATTTTCTTCTTATTTCCTCCTTGCTCCCTGTTATGCTCAGGCTTGTGGACCCTTGGGCCAACAAGGGGATGTTACACCTTACGGAGGATCTAGGTTCTCTCGTCGGGTGGCGAGGCAGGACAGAGGAGGAGAGCAGCTGACCCTTGGTACTGAAGACAGAAGCTACTGTGGGATCGATGGGAGGTGAGCAGATGGACGGTCTTCACCACTGGTGGTCTGCGGTCCCCCCGGGAGGAGCCTGTAGGGACCCGACTGCTGGGACTTAGGTGGACCTAGAGAGGTCAGGGTATCGGTACAAAGGCCAACTGGAGCTTCGCCCTGGAAGCCCGCGGTCCCCCAGGAGGAGCCCGTAGGGACCCGGGCCGCTGGGACTTAGGTGGGCCCTTGGAGACGGTGGTCTTGAAGGAGTCCTAAGTCAAGTGCCAGAGGGCTGACGCTCACCAGTCCGAAGTGTGTGCCAGAGAATCACGGCTTGCCAATCCGAAGTCAGGAACCAGAGATCACCGTAAACCAATCTGAAGTCAGGAACCGGGAACACCAAAACGAAACAGGAACCAGAGTCTGAGCACAGGGAACTCACCGAAGCAAGCAGACTAGACAGCGTTGGAGGACGTTGCCAAGTCGAGGAATGAGCAGAGGAAACCTCCTTAAATACTTCCTCTGCTTGGATCATTGGAAGCAGGTGAGCATCATTAAAGGGATCAGGTCCCTTTAAATTCAGTGAGGGGGCGCGGCCTCGTGCCTAAGTGGTGGCGGCCATCTTGGAGTCCATGGTGGCGGCCATCTTGAATCCCCTTCACGGGGAAGAAGCTGTGGGCCGTGCCGGGGAGACTAGGACGGCTCTCCAGCGTGGGGGCACTCCGAGGGCCTGTGCCGGGCCCGGGCTCCTCTGGACATTTGCCGCGGCGGGTCGCCGCGCCCGCAGCTGTCCGCGGGCGCGGCACACAACACTCCCTTCTCATAACATAAGATATGCCATACTGGGTCAGACAAAGGGTCCATCAAGCTCAGTATCCTGTTTCCAACAGTGGCCAATCCAAGTCACAATTACCTGGCAAGTACCTAAACATTAGATAAGTCACAAGCTACTATTGATTATTAATTACCGTAATAGCAGTTTATGGATTTTTTCCTCAAGGTACTTATCCAAACTTTTTTTAAACCCAGTTACACTAACTGCTGTAATCACATCTTCTGGCAATGAATTCCAGAGCTTAACTATGCACTGAGTGAAAAAGATTTTCTTCAATTTGTTTTAAATGAGCTACTTGTTAAAAAAAAAGCGCAGGCAGTCCAATGCAGGAAACGGATGCTTTATTGTCAAGCAAATGAAAATGACACATGCAAAACAGCTCTACTTGATATAACAGTATCAACTGTTGATTCTATAACCCCTGTCAAATTCAAAGATGTTTCTGGGTTAGGAATTTGCTGAGGGCTGTTTTTGGTTCTACATAATATATTTTTGAAATGGTAGGAGTAGATTGCTGAGGAATTTTCAATATCTCAGTTAAATATTCTTTAAACATGTCATATGGAGATATTAGACTATGTTTGGGGAAATTTATCACTCTTAAATTAAGATATTTAAAAGAGTTTTCTAGAATCTCCAACTTCTTGTCGTATAATATCTCTGCTCTTGCAAATCTTTGATGGCTCACTTCTAATTTTTCAAGCCTTTTTTCCATTCCATCAGACTGGGCTTTTATATTAGCAGTTGTTATCTCAATTTTATCAAAACGTTGGAGTCTAATGTTATTTTAGTGAGGTTCAAAACAGCAGTCTCCAAGGCTTTGATAGCTTCCCATAGCTTATCCATTGTTATTAAATCAGGATTTTCTAACTGTGGAAACAAGCTTTCCGGTACTTTGGACTTCGCATTCCCATTAACAACAGTCGCTCCCTCTCTCTCATTGATAGTGTTAATTTTTAAAAAATCTGCAGGAATCTGTAGAGGTGGAGGGGGAATAGTTGGGGCACCGGGGCTTAAAGATGTCTCGGCCAGGGAGGGAGGTGTTTGCTCATTTCCATACCCTCCAGCGGCCCGTTCCACTGGTTGAATACCTGTAGTGGGTGTGAAAAAGGCAGGTATCTGGGACTGAGAGGAATCCGGCAAGGGAGATGAGGCTATCATCTCCCTTACTCTAGCCTTCAGCTTGGTATGAGGCATTAGGTCTATAATAATTGTTACCCCAGATTACGCCAAATTCAGTCCCGTCTCAAGAGTTTTTACTTCGTAAGTAAATGGAGGCAGGGGAGTAAACTCTGTATATATACTCACAATTTGTGTAGTTCTGATTTTTCTTCTCTATTTCCAATAAAACTCTATATTGCGGGACAAAGCCGCGTGCCAAAGGGGCGCGCGGCTTCGGTGAGCGCCGGCAATGTCGATGCACCGCAGGGCGTCTGATTTTATCTGCCTCCCTGGTCCCCTCCTGACGTCACTGCCCGGAAGTCCTGCAGGGTCTCCTCGATCAAGGAAACAGCGAAGAAGAAGAAGCAAATTGGAGTGCACAGGTCCCGGCAGGAAAAGAAATCAGCAGGTAATAGCAAACAGAGTTCCTCCACCTCCACCTACCTTTACCATTTCTTTTAAATTATGGTACATGTGTTTTTTTTTATGTTATTTTGAGTATTATTATGTATGTTCAATTTGTAAACCGCTTGGGTCTACTCCCATTGTTCAAGTGGTATATAAGAGTTTTAAAATAAAATAAATAAAAAAATAAATGAGGAGGCAAAGGGCACTAAATTTTAGAAAGCTCTAGGTAGGGAGAAGCCAAAGAAATCCCTAGAGGAGGCCTGATGTCATTTCTGTATGGTAATAAAAAATCAATCCCCGCTACTGATGAGGACTAATGTATAAATTACAACAACTCTATATTCCCCACCACATCAAAATTTTTTTTTAAAGTAGGAAGAGGAAGGTTTTCATACATCAGCTGCAATATGCCACCATGGCCTTGTATGCAGAATGTTTTCAGTAGTGATCATGAACCAATCTCCCTCCTACCTGTGATTTTTGTTATTTTTTTATGACCTTTTTAGTGAAAACCAGTTTTTCATATGAAAATTCTCTTTATAAATATTGTGCTTCTATAAAAACGGCTGGTAATTTAGCCTGTCTGAGTTAACTTAAGTATTCAAACTCCACCAATAATTCATGAACGCTGCTGTTACTTCAATCAAGTTCATGACTTGTCACTTATTACAGATTTTCTTCAAATTTAAAGTTGGTCGCTCATGTTTAATGGCAAGTTCCCTCAGCAACCCATTTCTTTCAGCGTTATAAATGTGGCGACAACATTTCATTTCATGTCACTTATGTACAGATGTCTCTACAAATTTACTGCTCAGCAACCCTTTTCTTTCAGCGTTATAAATGTAACAACGACCTTTCAGTGAAAAAAGCTGAAAAGACGGCTATCCAATGCAAGTACATTTAAACCTTAGACGCCTTCTGCGTCTTTTTCCATTGCTTCTAACTTTGCCATCTGCTTATTAAATGTCATTAATATGAATTTTGCTAATGCGTTCCTGATCTACTTAGCTTGTCTTGTTCATTCTGACATGGCCTTGTTTTGACAAATCAAATTTATCTTCATCAAGGGATTTTCTAATCCTTCTCCTCACTGTCGGGTTGCTCTTCTACCACTCGAACAACATTTTATGCATACTTTTTCTTACTCGCTCCTCGTCTTTTAAACCAAGCATGTGATCCAACTTCAACCAATGAAGAGCTACATATCCAACGTGAATTCATCCATGTCCAATAGTTTCTCTCTGCTCTCAATGCGCTTTGATTGGAATGCAGGTAATGAATGTCATAATAATGAAGCCCACTCTATATCTTTGTTCAGTCCACTCGGGACTGTAGTATTTAACTTAAATATCCAGTTCTGTTCACGGAAGTTCAAGAGTTTTTTTTACATCCCCTCCTTGTACATTGTCTTCAAAGCTATCTATCACTGTCCATCAGAGATCCTCAAAGCAATGCTGTTTTTCTAGACAGTGCTCAACTATCGGGGCTTCCGTCATCCTAGTGTTTAGCCGCGATCTATGTTCAATGAGCCTAGTTCTCACTGTACGTGCTGTTCGACCCACAATTTTTCAGACAAGGGCACTGTATGATATAAACCGTGTTTTTGGATAAACAATTTGGGGCAGATTTTAAAAGGCCCGCGCGCGTAAATCCTTCCAGATTTACGCGCGCAGGGCCTTCGTGCACCGGCGCCTATTTTGTATAGGCCGCCGGTGCGCATAAAGCCCCGGGACGCGCGTAAGTCCCGGGGCTTTCGAAAAGGGGCGGGAGGGGGTGGTGTCCAGGGGCGTTCCCGAAACAACGCGGCGTTTCGGGGGTGGGCACGGGGGTGGCGCCGGCACGGGGGCGTGGTCGAGGCGTCCGGACTAGCCCCAGGAGGACGGAGCGGGGCTGCCAGCGACGCACAGCAGGCGTAACTTTCAGCAGGCGTAACTTTGCAGACAAAGGTAGGAGGGGGTTTAGATAGGGCCGGGGAGTGGGTTAGGTAGGGGAAGGGAGGGGAAGGTGGGGGGAGGGCAAAGGAAAGTTCCCTCCAAGACCGCTCCGAAATCGGAGCGGCCTCGGAGGGAACAGGCAGCGCGCGCTGGGCTCGGCGCACGCAGGTTGCACAAATGTGCACCCCCTTGCGCGCTGCCCCGGATTTTATAAAATATGCGCAGCTACGCCAATAACTACACCATAGAAGGTGTAGTTATTGGGCGTGAAAATAGACAGCGAAAAGGCTCCTTACCTTTTCGCTGTCCACGCCGTCCTCACAGAGTAGGACCTGGTGACACCTCGACTCCTCCTCTTCCAGGGCCGACTCTGCCCCGTTGTAGGTAGCGCAGGCGTGCACTACCTTTGCTAGCTATCGCAGGCTTCCGCTGATAGTGCAAGCCTGCGATAGCCTTAGAAAATAAGGCCCATAGTGTATAGAATTGCAAACATCAAAAAGTAATCAAAGTCCCCAATGTATACAGGGGTAGATTTTAAAAACTATGCCCGTGCATACTTTTGTTCGCACGACCGGCACAATCAAGACACTCTACCTGGGCAACAACAAGCTAGGTGGAGAGAACATTGTCCAAATCTCATCTTGGAGTGAGTTTCCTCACTCTGAAGGCCATCAAATCTTCACAAGAGACCACACTGTTCTGTTCGTACATCTCATGTTGAATGTGAAAGTGGCCCCCAACCCCCTACACTACCTAATCCCCACCTCGAGTTACTAGGTGGGCCTACCATAGGGATACAAATATCTGTCTAGGGAGGAGACACTATAGCATCCTCTCTCTCTCTCATCTCTCTCTCTCTCTCTCTCTCTCTCTCTCTCTCTCTCTCCTCTCCTCTCCTCTCCCTCCTCCCTCACTCCCCACAGCACACTGAAACAGGCTGTCTGGAAACATTGTGAACTGCAATAAACCTTTACCGGCCTCTAGCGCACAACATACCGCAAATGAAAGAGGTGTAGCTATTGGCCGCATTAACACTGTGGCTGTTTCGTGGCACACAATAACTCTTTCCTACTTAACATATGCTCCGCCCCAACTCCGCCCCCTGAATACAAAATTAAAAATTCACAAATCGCGTTAACGGCTGTTAGCGCGATTTGCGGAATTAACTCCTTGGAAAATGACCCCCATAGTCTAGTTAAAAAGTTGCTGCACTGTGATTTGTCCTCTATGTAGTTTCATTGCCAACTTGTTCTGCCTCATCTCTGACAAGGCTATGAAATTACACAGGCAAGAGTTTGGTTCTATTAGTTATTATTTAGTTGGGGGTTTTTTCCACTCATCAGTACACAGCCATAGACTTCAATGAACCATAGACTTGAATGGGAAACATAAAAGAATGAGACAAAAATAAATGTGTTTCATTCATGGATGGCCTTCATTTGTTTTGTGGGCAACAAGTGAAACAAAAATAGACTCATTTGTCATGTCTTACCCATTTGTTTTAAACAAATGTAAATCTCCATTGTCAAATCCCTGATTAATTGTGGTAGAAAAATATCTTGAATCAAGAATAGTGTTGAGATATTCTGTAGAATAACACTTCCTTGTCTAGTAATTGTGAATAGAAATGGCATAATTGAATGAGGGACCTTGAAAGGCTGTAGTGGGTTGAAAGAACAAATTGAATAAAAGGTTAAAAATAAGCATCCTTTGATCTGCTGGGGATAAAATTGAAGCTTTTTAACCTTCTACATAACATTGCTTTTTAAAATCAGTTGAAAATCATTTAAAATCAAATTGATTTTGTCTCTTCATTCAGATGCACTTGAGTATTTCACTTACTGCCTATACAAATAAATCTTCAGCTGCCAGGCATTTAAATTGGTTGAAAATC
Source organism: Rhinatrema bivittatum (assembly GCF_901001135.1). Lineage (NCBI taxonomy): Eukaryota > Metazoa > Chordata > Amphibia > Gymnophiona > Rhinatrematidae > Rhinatrema > Rhinatrema bivittatum. The sequence continues at coordinate 176,527,785 of NC_042621.1, forward strand.
AGCTTGTATTTTCACGTGCTCAGTGGAATGTTCTTATTTCCATTTCATTCAGAGCCAATCACCACCAGATTAACTTTCTAAGGAATATGTCAAGAAAAAGATTTCATGGGTGTTCTAGCAGAGGAATGGCTGGTAATGGAAGAAAAAGGTTATTTTTTCATCATGCAATGTGTACTTTTCAAGTATCGACAAATGGATAAAGATAGAAACTATAAAACAAAAGCAAGACATTAACAGATTGTTAGATAACTTGAAGATAAATACAACCAGGGCAGAATTAATTTGTAATTTTTTGTGAGGCTGCCAAAGGCCCCTCATACGTAGTTATATCTTAAAACACATTAACATATCCTGAAGCACACACACACACCATATCCTAAAACACATTCACATCTTGAAGTATAATCACATCAGGACACATAGCCACACCCTGATGAAAGTCACTTCCTGGCACATAAGAGTCTATGTACAAAGCTATGCTAGCTATGTCACAGGCAGACAGCTAATGGAATGTGTGGTTAAAAGTATGAGGTGGCAAAAGCACCACTTGATCTGGACTGTTGAAGTGGCAGAATGAAAACACACTGCTCTTCTCCTCATTTTGTAACCCTATTTTCCCATTCAGGTGACCTGCCATCATTGTGCTGCAACCAATTACAATGACACCAGAATGAATGCTTTATAACAAACGTGAAGTGCACTAATTCAGCATGGTATTCCTTGAGGCATACCCCATTGGGCACTTTATAACCAAAGCAAAAGACTTCCTGTGTGAATGGTTGATGCCAGTGATTAGGGATGTGCAGGGGAAAAAAAATTGTTTTTGTTTTTCGGTTCATTTTCGGGAGGCGTTTTCCCATAAATTTCAATTCGTGGATTGCTTGATTCATTTTATTTGTGTGAAAAAAATAAATCAAACAATTAAAAAAACCAAAACAAAATAACCCAAATGGCCAAAAAATGAAATTAGCCCTCTCTCCCACCTTCCCATAAAAGTGCCAGGGACAGGATCTCCCCCGGCCTCCTCTTAACTGATCCAGTGGGGATCTACCAGCTCAGACTAGGCTGAAGTCTCAGCTTAGCATAGGTCAAGGCTGCAGTAGATTGCTGTGGCCTCAGTGTAAGCAAGGCCAAGGCTTCAGCCTTGTCCTAGGCCCGACGCCTTGGCCTCGGCTGGAGCCTGGACCCTTGCCTGATGCTGTGACCTGACTTGGAGGCCGAGTCACAATGCCAGGGCCTCGGCATGGATGCAGGCCTGACACCAGAGCCTGGCTTGACACCATGTCCCAACCCGCTGGGTCCCAATGCCAAGGCCTCGGTCTAGACCACTGCTTGACTTGGAGAATGGGTAGCAATGTTGGGACCTCAGCCTAGGCCACAGCCCAACCTGGAGGTTGGGTCCTGATGCTAGGGCCTCGGCCCAGGCCAACCGCTGTGACCCAACCCAACCTCGAGGTTGGTGCCTATGCCTGACACCGGCAATTCAGCCAGGAGGCCAGATCTCGATGCCTGGGCCTTAGTCCAGGTTCGTAACCCAGGCCTGGAAGCTCCTCTTCATGTGTCCTCTTATTTCTTCTTCCTGAAACATAATGACGGCATCTGCTAGAGTCGCTCTGGAGTTAATTAACTCCGGCACATTAATCTCAGCAAAAGGTGCCATTTTGATGTACATCCATTGTATGTAAATTGTACGCAATTGACGTACATCAAAATGGTGCATCCACTGGGGTGAATGCACCAGAGTTAATTAACTATGGAACAACCCCAGTGGATGCCATCATGTTTCGGGAAGATAAAAGAAGAGGAGCTTCCAGACCTGGACACATAGCTATGCAAAAAAAATAAAAAACATTTTCTCACACTCTCTCAAATACAGAAACACAGTCTCCCTCTCCCAATGTCCCTATATCATTCTCTCATAATACAAACACCACATCCACCCCACAAATACGTTTCAGGAATTTGCACTCAATATAAAGAATGGCTTTGGAAATTTTGTATATTCTATTGAGTTCATCTTTCCAATCATGTTTTGTATTCACTGGGGCGGATTTTCAGAGCCCTGCTCGCGTAAATCCGCCCAAAACCGGGCGGATTTACGCGAGCAGGGCCCTGCGCGCCGGGAAGCCTATTTTACATAGGCCTCCCGCGCGCGCAGAGCCCCGGGACTCGCGTAAGTCCCGGGTTCTCCGAGGGGGGCGTGTCGGGGGGTGTCGGGGGCGGGCCCGGTCGTCGCGGCGTTTCGGGGGCGTGTCGGCAGCGTTTTGGGGGCGGGTATGGGGGCATGGCTACGGCCCGGGGCGGCCCGGGAGCGTGGCCGCCCCTCCAGACCCGCCCCCAGGTCGCGTCCCGGCGCGCAGGAGGCCCGCTGACGCGCGGGGATTTACGCCTCCCTCTGGGAGGCGTAAATCCCCCGACAAAGGTAAGGGGGGGGTTTGGACAGGGCCGGGCGGGTGGGTTAGGTAGGGGAAGGAGGGGAAGGTGAGGGGAGGGCAAAGGAAAGTTCCCTCCGAGCCGCTCCGATTTCGGAGCGGCCTTGGAGGGAACAGGGGTAGGCTGCGCGGCTCGGCGCGCGCCGGCTATACGAAATTTATAGCCTTGCGCGCGCCGATCCAGGATTTTAGCGGATACGCGCGGCTCCGCGCGTATCTACTAAAATCCAGCGTACTTTTGTTTGCGCCTGGAGCGCAAACAAAAGTAGGCTATTCGCGCGCCTTTTAAAATCCGCCCCACTTGAATATCATTTTATATTGTTCTAAGTATAAATAATATTAAATAAATATGTTTCATTTGTACTTAGATAGATGCTTTTGCTGAAGCCTACACATTAGTAAAAAGGGTTTAAATAAGATTAACATGTCTCTCCTTCCTCCAAAGCCCCATTGACTACCAATTTGACACATCTTCTACAGGTAAAACTTGATGGCAGTTTCTCTCCTATTAATGGGAACACATTTGACAAGCTGACACCATCTCTTTGAAGAGGGATACCAGAACTGAAAGAAAATGTTAATACAAACAGAATATCATTAATATCACAGTTCAGTGTAAGAGGGTGTTTGTTCAGCATAGCCATTGATCCTGAGGGTCCCCTTGATGTTTCCAAGCTCACCTAGGTGACTTCAAGGTGAGTAAACATAAAGTTTCTCTCTCTTTAAACCTATATATATATACTAAACTCTCTCCCCTCTCTCATTGTAACATTTTTCCAGGCTTTCCATGAGAAATCTCCTAAAAAAAGCAAAAGGCCTTGTCATAAAAGGATGGTGCAGACCCCCATTCACTGTTATTATTTTATAGACCTGACCCCCCAATGGCCAATGTTCCGGTTGGGTCCAGCGGGGGTCCCTGAGCGACCTCCTGCCACATGACCTACCTGTCACGTGGTAGAAGCACAAGATGGCGCCGTGACCATGTGACAGGGGCTGACCAATGGCACAGGCAGCCCCTGTGACACAGGCTATCGGCGCCGTGAGGAAATCGCAAAGGAATGCAGGGATGGTTTCCTGACTCCCGCTGGCCCACCAGGGAGTTTTGGTAAGTCTTGGGGGGGTCAGGAGGGTGGGGGGTTTAAGTGTTTATTTAGGTTCAACGTATTCAACATAGCTATGTTGAATAAGTTGGAAGTCGCGATGCGTTGCGCATCAAACCTTTTTTTTCTCTTTTAAAAAATAAGTTGCGTTTTACATATGCGTTCAAAACGAATGCACACCCCTATGAATTGGTAATTTAGTCACTATCAGCAACTCCTTATATACCATTGCCAACCCACTTCCTCATTTACCCGCACATACATTATTAATATCCAACATAACCTACAAGAAGCATCTGATTAAAAGTTACCTGGTCAGCTTCCTGTAACCAAGCCTCAGTAATAAAATCCAGGTCAGTATTCAGATCAGTGATTACATCTTCCAAAATAACATTTTTAGTCTTCATTGACCTAGAATTTAATAAAAAAAACATTGCAGCTGAGAATACTGAACTGACGAGTCACTTTACTCATCAACATAGATTTATTTACTGGTAGCCTCTGATTGGCCTAATCACTTTACTCAATTTACTGGTAGCCTCTATTAGAGTGCCCCCAAACAGTTGAAATCAAATAGCTTCCTGTAGAAAGTATATGGAGTATTATATATTGTAACTTAGATATGGGGTCCGCCCTTCCTCTGTTCTGTGAAGATTTGGGGGGATATGTTTTCTTAGTGGGCAAAGTTTAAGATTCAGGGTTCTAAGTATGGCTCTCCAAACTTGAGCTGTGGCTAAAACTGTTATTTAAAATTGAGGATGATTTGGCAGTTAAGATTTTTACTTAATCATAAAGATTTAGTTGCCCTTGTTCACACTGGTGATATTGACATTGGACCATACAGGTGATGGCCTCTATGGGGTTGATTTTCAAAACCATTTACATACAAATAGACTAGGGCTCTGTGCATGTAAAAGGACAGGCATAACCCAGTTTGCACATACTTTTATGCAGACTGCCAAGAGGCATTCCAGGAAGTGGACATGCAGAATTGGAACTTATGTGCGTATTTCTTGATTTTAAAATGTATGTGTGCAAGTTAACCTACAAATTATACCTTCCAAAGAGGAGGTGTAACTTATGTAAGTTTATTTATTATTTTTTATTTATTTAACATTTTTATATACCGGGATTCATACAAGATATTGCAGATCGTCTCGGTTTACATTGAAACTGAACACAAGCATGAGAGCATGCTAATTACATGGAACAAAAAATGCTAATAACATAGAATGCTAAAGTTGCATGGAACTGTGATAACAAGCATGATAACACGCATGTGAGAATGTTAATGCTAATGCTAAATATAATACAGGGTATGAAGTTTGGGTTTGAGTAAGATTGGGTCAGAGTAAGAGGGGGGCAATAACTTGGAACATACTAGAGAGGGAAGAAAGCAAATTTATCTTAAAAGGCGTCTGTGTTCTAATAGAATGGTATGAGAGTTTTTATTTTTTTATTTAGGCTTTTGGGCCGGGTGGTGGTGTAGAGGTATATAAGTTAACCTATGTGTGTACTGGGCCAATTACCCAGCATTTCAAAGTAAACATGCTGGCTAAAATCTGCATGTACAAGTTTCATGCAGACTTTAGCCCTATCTGTATAGTTATAAAATTATTCTCCTGATGGACATTTATTTTTTTGTTTTATTTAGACATTTTTTATACCGTCGTTCCATATAAGATCACAATGGTTCACAATAGGGATGTGCACACATTTTTTTTCGTTGGTGTTTCATTTTCGGGTCCGTGGCGGGCCATTTCGGTCCACTCTCCGAACCCGAAAACATTTTTCATTTCTATTTCAGGAAAAACCCGAAAAAACAAAAAACCCCCACCTCAACCCTTCAAATTATTTAACTATAATCCCCCACCCTCCCGACCCCCCCCCAAGACTTACTGAAAGTCCCTGGTGGTCTAGCGGGGTCCTGGGAGCGATCTCCCCCTCTCGGGCCGTCAGCTGACCAATGGCACCGGTAGCCCCTGTCGCATGGTAAGGCAAAGGGTCACCAGCGCCATTTTGATTATTGGCAGCCAATGGCCCGAGAGGAGGAGATTGCTCCCGCTCCCGGATCCCCACAGGACCACCAGGGACTTTCAGTAAGTCTTGGGGGGGGGGGCAGGCAAGTCTTGGGGGGTTGGGATGGTGGGGATTTGTAATTATTTAATTTGAAGGGTTGGGGTGGGTTTGGGGTTTGTTTGTTTGTTTTCTTAAATGTGCCCTTTCTCCCCCCTCTAAAAAAACAGGAAAACCACATGAAAATTTCATTTCCTTCCACCCACCCCCCAGCCCTACCTAAATCCCCCTCCTAACCTTTATCCTCCGGGCAGGCATAACTTGCGCGCGCCTGCTCTCCATCCCCCAGCACGGCAGCTGTGCTGGAGGCCTTGTTCCCACCCCGGCATGCCCCCGGGCCGGCACCCCCCCCGGCCCCACCCCTGGAACTCACCCTTTTGCAAGCCCCACTTACGCGTCCCGGGGCTTGTGCGCGCCGCCGAGCCTATACAAGATAGGCTCGGCATGCGCAGGGGAGGCAGGAGTAGGTTTTCAGGGGTTGTGCGCATATCTTACGCGTGCAACCCTTTGAAAATCTACCCCAATATGTTGCCACATAAGGACTACTTGGTCCACCCAGTCATCCCATTTTTCCTGCCTACTGCTCTGTCTCAGGATACTGTGATTATCTCTTCCCCTAAGATTTCCCACATTACAGAACTGCTACTCTAACACTGGTTTATTCAGTGGCAGAGTATTGTGCTCTAGCCTGGTCTGACAACTCATAACTGTCAGTCGAAAATTGAAGATTGTGATGCACATCATAACCAAAACTCTGAAAGTGATACCAACCTCACAGCTTCCTGTCCTGGCAAACATTTTGCATCAAATATTTGCAGGGACATGCAAACTACAAGTGAGTTTAGATATTTCCTTGCCAGCAAAAATCTACCCATCAACTAAGACCTCAAGTCCCAGTGCCAGTTCTGGGAACATTTTGCTAGCCTACTAGAATCTCATGCAGATCCAAAATAACTCTGGCAAACAGAATGGAATAATGCAGACATCCCAAACAGCTCATCCAATACTCAAATATCTTAACTCTGGTGTTGACATTCCTCTAAGACACCGCAGTGCCATCAACTAGTTGTAGGCACCAATAGGCTGAGATGCACATCACCTCCAGAAGGTATAAGTAAGGAGAAGCCACGGTGCGATTGTGACCATACAACCCAAACTACAGACTTTTGTAATCTGTGTTCCTTATATGGAGGAATAATACAACTACAGATTTTCTCTTGAAACCCTTTCATGATTGACTGATATGAACATTGATTTTTAGCTCCTGAGAATATATCATATTCAAGAATAGAACAACTTAAAAACTAAACTGTAAGGGGTCAAGACATCTTACCTTATTTTTAGATTAAAAAATTATCCCTGTTAATAAAAGAAAAAGATTTTAAAGTATTATTAGCCTCTACTATGATCTCTACAAACAGGTTGTTATGCCCATCAGTCACAGACGGCTGCAACCTCATGCTCACCTCTTTTTTCCCTGCACCATCAATCCTAGGAACATTAGCAGCTTCCACCAACTAACGCTGACCTCCCCGGTGACCCCGGGATGGCATGGGCACTGCCAACCACCATCTTGTCTCCGGAATCACCTAAGATGCGCGCACGCATGGGCCTCCTTTGTACACGTCATGGCAGGAACCTTGGGGACGTCCCCTCCGGATGACGTCAGCTCACTGCTGTGCTTAAGCTGACCAGCCGTTTGCTTCAATGAGTTAGCAAGGAGTTCCTTCATTGCTGAATCCGTTCCATTCTTGGACTTCCAGTTCCAGATTCCTCTCTTGGCGTGTGGACCCGGAAAGGGCCCCCGAGGAGGTACCCGCTCCTCGGGGGCCCTTTCCGCGTTCCTAGCTATTCGCTCCTTGGAGGGCCTTCCTGCCTTGGGCTACTAACTGACCCACTTCTCGGGACACTATCCTGGAACTACCCACTTGTGAGTACTTCACTACACGATACCAGCTTTACTGAAGTTTCTTTGCGGTGTACCCCGTGCCTCGGGCCACTACTGTTCCTCTTCAGAAGAAGTTGTTCCAGTATACCCTGTGCTGCAGGGTATTGCTGCACCAGCTACAAGATCCACTTCCGGGTTCTTGCACCTCAGACTTCTTGTCATCATCAGCAGCAGCAACAACATCCTCGGCGTACCCTGCTGTGGGCCACTACCAGATCTTCACATCAGTGGTACCACCTTGGATATACCCCACTGCTCAGAACTGTACTTATTTACATATCCCGCTCTGCGGGCTCTGCCTTTCCTTCCTTCATAATAAAGTCTCTAACATACAGCTGTGTCCTACGCCACGGAGACCGCGCCTACCGACGGTGAGGCTCACAGGGCTCTTCCCTGTGGGCGGAGACACCTCTCATCTCGGCCCAGGGTTCACATCCTTACAAAAACATAACACAGTTTTAAAGAAATAATGGTAGGAAAGTAAAACATAGCTATAGTTAGTATTTCTGCTGTGGCAGAGATTGTGCATCCTAATGCAACAATATTATTGTATAACATGTCATACACAATTTTTTCCAATTTAGGAAATAGTTTGAGTGATGAAGCATATTCTTCTGGGAAAAGGGGACAGCAAGTGAATGCTAATTTTAGCAGTACCAGTGCAATGCAGAATATTGGGAAGAAGATTACATGAGGAGAGGAGGGGCTGCATGCTAAATACAATAAAATACTCTTGGCAATACAATATTGGCTATATGAAAAATAGTATAGTATCTGGGATTCACTATACTTTATTAAGGGGCAGTAATTTCTTCTCCAATCTATTCCTAAAGTAAAGCATATCAGATCTATACTGCCGTGGAGAATGTATTTACAAGTATGTTCATATCAGTGCTGCATTATTTGTTAGTTATACAGTTGTGAACTATGAATTATGTTCTTTAAATATTTGTACATATTGATAAGGGTGGGCTATTGATTGTAAGGTTAGTTGAAGGAGTTATTTTCACTAAAATAACTAATGCTTTCTAATAATTATTCATTGTAACTACGGAGTTCATTATAACAATATTTTTCTCCATTAAAAAGCAATAAAACCAGGCTGGTTCCATTGCTCAAGTTGTCATGGCTGCCTACTAAGACACAGAAATCACATACTTGCATCTTCTCTCTCACAGGGCTGAGGGAGAGGGGGATAAGGGTACATTGTAGAGGTGATGTGCTTGACCCTAAATATGAGAAATGGCAAATATTTCTATGGTGGTCTGGTCAACCCTGCTGAAACATGATTGCACTAAGGAATTAATCTTAGAGGCATCTTCCCATCCAGCCCTCAGCTAACGAGAACATCTACAAAGGAACTGAACTCCAGGCAGATAATCTGGGTAGGATGGTTAAAAATGAGAGATAAAAATGTATTAAGCCATGATAAAATTGAGCATTAATGTGCATCAGCAGTTAGCTTTAACAAAGGTGTTGTCTCTTGTTAAATACTTGATGTACTAACAGGCATTAAACCGGTGTTTTGCTGCAGATAATGGCAATTTATCTATTTACACAAATTTGTTGTCTGCCTAAATCTGACCTGGTGTGCTAGATAACATAAACAATGGGAAAAACAAACCTCACATATAAAATCACTAAAGAAAATCACCATCGAGGAAAAACAATCTGAATATTCAAAAACATTGGAAATTAGAAAAATTGTGCTCTATATGGAATAATCCACAAGCTCTTGCCCGTAATGGGCTTCAACAGCATCATATATAAGAGCACCCAGTTCATGTCATATACTTTCCCCCATATTGACACTACCTAACAAACACTTTAAATTATCACTTTTTACAAATTTTAATTACTAAACCTTTAAACACTTTTCTGAAATTTTTATAACACTTATAGATAGTAATTTTAATAGGCTTCTGACTCATTACCTTTAATTAATGGCTCTGGTGTGGGCATCTTTCCAACATCCTCTTTAGTAAAGATGAATGCAAAAAATTCATAAGGGGGGGGATTTTAAAGGATCTACACTTTTAAAACTGGGTTTTACTTGTGTAAATGTACTTTACTTATGTAAATGGGCTTTTGAAAATTGCTACAAATATATGCATTAAATTGTCATTATGTTTTATATGCATCAGTGCACTGTAAGAACAGTATACTGTAAGTATTTTTGAAAATTGTTATGATAATATGTTACATTGCACATGTAGTTCTTTTGGAAATTACCTCCTGGTTTTTCTACAATGGCTTTGTTTTCACTGAGTACTCTTTACCCTCTGTCACCTAGCAGTCTATCACACTCCCTTGTAATTTTGCTTTTGATGTCCTTGAAATGTATTATTATTAGTTTTGGCATCTGTGACAAGCTTCTTTTCAAATTCTTTTTTGTTTTTCCTTATTAATGCTTTATATGTTCCTTGCCATAGCCTATGCTCTTTCCTATTCTCATTTGGACTAGCTTTCCATGTTTTACAAGATGCCTTTTTGGCTTTAATAGCCCTTTCACAGCACTATTTAGCCATATTGGCAGTTTTTTGGTCTTTTTTCCACTTTTCTTAATGTATGGAATACATCTTTTCTAGGCTTCCAAGATGGCATTTTTATATAACTCTGCATGTCATGTAAATTTTTAACCTTGCAATTGCCCCTTTTAGTTTTTTCCTGACTAACTGTTCTCATTTTATAAGTCTCTCCTTTTAAAGCTGAATACTACTGCAATAATTGTACTTAATATTTTCCCTTTGGTGATTATATACAATTTGATTTCATTATAATCATTATTGCCAAGCAGCCCCACCAACATTACCACTTGCACTGAATCCTGCAATCCACTGAGAACTATGTCTAAAGTAGCCCCCACCTCCCTGTTGGTTCAAGGATTAGATGCTTCTTGAAGCAGTCATTGATGACATCTAAAATTTTTACTTGTCTTGCATGAGCCATTCACCCAATCAAGACTGGGATAACTAAAATCCTCCATTATTTATTATTGTGTTGCCAAAATTATTAGACTATCTAATATCTGTTAGCATTTCACAATCTGCTTCGTCCATAGTGTACTCCTATTTGATTTTTTAAGAATTTTTCTTTTATTGAATTTATAATTTCAGGAAACAAAAGAAATATTAAACAAGAAATTAGGAAAATTAGAAAACATCCCTGAATCCAATATACATCAACAATAATTCCAAATAACAAAATGTATCTAAGGACAAAAATCCTATTCAAGTCTACAATTCGAGGGGGGAGCTAAAAAAAAAGGGGGAAAAACATTACAAGAAAATATACAAGTGTAACGGTGGGATGAGTGATAGTATATTATGTCATAGAACACACAACACATATTTGTAAAAACAAATATTTGGTTTACTAAATATTGTAAATATGGTAAAAATCAGCAAAGACAAATAGTATCACAGTAAATATTGCATAAATCAACAAAGACAAATAGTATCACAGTAAATAAAAGATAAAGAATTATACAGAGATACCTTTTTCACAGTCTTCCTGTTGTGAGTCAATATATCTGGGAATATTGAGAGCACAGGCCCAGAGAAAAAAACCATGGGATGGCTCAAGGCACTCCCTCTGGTAAAT